>NC_142622.1:29615159-29952659 GCF_059453375.1 Lepisosteus platostomus | reverse complement strand
TGAGTTACATCAGACAACAGTATACTATTGTATTGTATTGTATGCTTGTGATTTCCTGTCCATTTGCTCTACGTAGCGTAGTGAGAGCCAGCACCATAAACTTACTTCACTTTCAGTACAGTACCACTGCTTTTACCCCAAACACCTTTAATGGAAGTTAAATTTCACAGTGCAGGTTATTTAAATGAGAGGTTTTAAAATTAATTTTCTTCAGTGTGTTTTCTTTGCTTTTCAGCTGCATCCCTCTGTGATAAAATAGGAACTTTTTTCCAGAGCAAGTTATTGATTTGGTGGCAGCTTTAAGATTTAGTAACAATGCCTATTACAAAAAAAGAATTCTTACATCATCTATGAAAGAGATGTTCTGAAGAGTAGAGTAGGTCTAATGGTTTAAATCTAGAATAAATGTCTTTAATAGCAGTGGCTGCAAAACCTTGATAAAGTGATATTATCACCATACTGCATAAAATTTCAACACATAAATAAATGTTTAAAAAGTTATTGTAAATTTGAATGAAATAAGGAAAAAAAATTATGTTCTACTAACAGGCCTCACTCACAAATTTACTGCTGCCCAAAGGCAGTTTAACTCAGGTACTAAAATCTAAGTGCCATGTACATCTAAGTAAAATAAAGAAGTACATATTTTATTCTAATTTTAATTAAGGGATCTTGTGTACCAGACTAAACAAGTTCCTTCCTCAAGTATAAAGCCAGCCAAAATCGTTTGAAGAGGATCAATTATGAAAACACCGCCATTTAGAGTGCTGGTGGATCCCTATAGTCCAGGAAAACAGCAGATTGAAAGCTGACCTGTGATTGGAAGCTCTCGGGGGACACATCTGGTTAAGAGCTTTTGGGGTCAGGTGAGCTAGACGTTGGCCAGGGTTATTGCGGCTCACTGTGTGACAGGATACTCTGTGGCTGTTTGGGTGCCTGCCAGCTTGCAGGGAGCTACATTAATTCTTAGGTCTGATGTTTTACCTCTTTGGGAAACAGAACTGCTTTACTCAACCAAGGAGTTAGAGGAAAACAAAATAAAGGTGTACTGAAAGTAAAACAGGGAGTGAGTCTTTCTTGTCTCAGACTAACCTGCAAAAAGAAATTATTGATAAACAGGGAACTCAATATAACAGACATAAGTCTTTTCAGCTCAAAACGTGTATACGGTAGCTAAGGAATGAGCACTTGTGCTTCAATCTAGGAAAGTAGTTGTGAAATTATTCTTCACAGCCTGCAGATGTGGAATACTATTACAGCTTGGCTCCAGATGTATTCATACCCTTGAGACATTTTAACTGAAAGTTGATTTTTGCAAAGGAAAATGTAAGTAAAGATAATTTATTCCATAAATAAATGGAGCAATGAATTATTGCTATTGTCAGTATTGGATACATAAATTTTACAAATACACTATGTTTAAATACAGTATATTACTTGGAAATATGTATAATACAAATGCTATAAATGCAATACTGACTGTGGATATCTAGTAATTTTTCAAACTTCTGGAAGATTCCAAAATATTATGGGTATAAAAGGACCCTGTCCACAAGCAACCACAGTCAGCATTTTTCAATCAAAATGAATCTGGAACCAGTTGTAAGCATATTTATGCAAATATTAAGGGCATACATTATTTAAAAGATTTGGTCTTTAATTATTTCTTATACTGATTGTCCACTGTTTTTTTTTTCCTGAAAGGTTCTGCAACTTCTAAGTTAATCTTGATAAGGTGAAGAGTTGAAATCATCTTAATAGCATTTTATCGTAATAGATTTGGCACAGGAGATAATTATGCACTTAGGGTAAATTTAATCAGCAGCATTGCTCATTTGCTTGTTTGTATATTTTTCTTCAAGATTTTATCTTTCATATATTTTAAACAATAGTGTGCTATAAAATATAGAATAAAGCAGTTGGCATTGAAAAGATGGGAAAGTGCAATGTCTTTTTATAAACATACCTGTATTAAGCACATACTATTGCCTAGCCATTTTAATGTAGTGCAATTTGGCTACTTGTACTTGTTAATATTTTATGTCTGGTACAAGGTGCTCTAGCATGTAATAGAACCAGTAGGGTTGCATTCATCAAAGTAAAAAAATACATTAACTATGTTCAATGTAGGCACTTACTGTGAATTATGATGCTAACTCTGACGTTGTCTAATTCCTGAGGGCATGGCATTTAAAGCTTCTCAGTAGGTTCTTGAAAATGCGCCACAGTCAATTAAAGTGTCCAAGAATTCTAATGAGCAGATCTGCCCTGCTTTGAACTGTAAACATTACACACAGGATGCAGGTTACTTACACACCACTGTTCTTCAGAAATGCCATAATCAAGGAAGGGTCCTGCTCAGTGTGTTTGATCAAATCATCTTCTGTCCGCCTGAATCACTCTCAGTTGGGTGCATCGCTACCCTTCTGGTATGGCCTCATATTGAAATGTAACTTGAAATGCAATTGAAAATAATTAAAAAATGTTATAACATGAGAATCTTATGATCTTGTGTTTTAACATACACTGTACATCTAAATCCATTTACATGTACTGTATGTACCACATTTTCTGGAAAGTTTATAGTTCAATGTCTCTGGCAAAAAGTACTGTATTTTACCAAAAAACCTCAAGGTTGTCTCTTCTAGGATATTTTTTTTACTTTCAGTACCACTCTGAGCCACCAGATATTCATGCATTCCATACAAAAGCTTGCCACCATAAAACACTTTGATTACAGGTAATTTAATAGTGTGCACAAAGAAAACAACCAATGAGATTTATTTTCAAATCAAACCAACTAATTTATTTTGGTCATTTATGTTATTGTATATGTGCTGATCAAAATTTGCTTCCACATTCAAGTTGTTTGGAAAGAAATAAAACTTAAGCAGTGGAATTAGCAGTGTATCTGTTTTTTGGCTACTGTACTATTACTGAAAGGATACTGTGCTTACAAGACCTTGTTACAACACAGGCGACCACAGCTCTCAACTGAGGTTGAATGACAGAGTCCAAATGAAATGGCTGAAGGCGGAGTGGGTGGAAGTCTCCAGAGAAAACCGAGGTGATGCTTGGAGTGAGGAGCATAAAGGCTGGCCTGGAGATAAGCAGATGGAACTGCAGTCTTAAGCAGGCAGAAGCACAGGGATGTGCCTTTGTCTGAGATGCAAACTTCTCAGTTTCAGGGGGTTTTAGGTTTCTTGGCTTTTTGGGTTTCCAGGGTTTTGCTAGCACTTCTTATGGAGCAGTGTTGAACACAGCACTACCACAGGTATCACAATGTCAGAGCACCTTTCCAGTGGCAATTTTGGATTACAGTATATAGGATAAATAAAGTGTTTATTGGCAGCCTGAGTGTGTTCTGAGGACCCCACGATAAATGTGATTGCTCACGGGGATGCTATAGTTTCCCAAGGAAACCACGAGCTGTGACCTACCACTAGCCTAGGCAGGACTGTCAGGGAACCAACAGGTAGAATAGGAGGATCCTTATGCATAACCATGAATTCCACAGAACATGGAGTAGTACAGGGACAATCCAAAACACCAGGAGCTTGGTCAATTGGAGAAGCAATGAGTCCAGTAACCAGGGAAATCCAAGAAAGACAACCCAAAAAACAAAATCCAAAGAGTGTGGTCAAAAAGGCAGAAGCAAAGATTAGGAACCAGGAGAGCAATCAAAAAGAGTGAAAACACACAAGAGTATACTTAAAGAGGCTTCTCAATAGTGAACATGGGCTGGTGCCTGAGGCAACTAAAATACTGAAGGGAAAGGGACGTGGTTGGATAATTGGTCCGGGAGTGAGAATTTGTTGAATCTGGTGCATGTGGGAATGTGATGGGTTCAATTAGGAATGAGACTATGAAAAAGTGGGTTTGGGAATGTAAAGGCGTTTGCAAGGGAGAGTGTGGGGCGTGACAAGGACAGAACTTTGTTTAAAATATTATAACTGTGCTTGCTCTCCTTGAAAATATCACTTTTGTCTATCAGAACCAAATTATATCAGAGATGTATACAGTAGATATGTACAGCTTCTCAGAGGATTGATATACTGTATGTTGAACAGTTTTAGAATGTCTTACTAGTTTTATAAGCGAATTATTTATATTTCAGTTTATTAATGTTTAAGAACCAGAAAAAAAATTCATGTCTACACAGCTGCAGAAAAGCTAAATTAAATCATGAAAAAAAGGACTCGCATTATAATTAGGAATTGCAGGATTGAAATTAATAATAATTTAGTAAACAAATGTTTACTAAATTATTAAATTATTACTAAATTAGTAATAAATTATTACTAAATTACTAAATTATTAAAACAAAAGCAACATGGAGCTTTTGGGTTATAATTCTGTTCTGAAGTTGGCTACATTACGGTTACCAGAGTAACACGTATTAATAGAAAATCCAGTGGTATTTTTGTTTGGCCTTTGTTGTTACAGGCCCTCCTTGTGTGAGAAGCTTAAATTTTGCCTATTATTCAGACTGCTATTGTTTTCCAAGACTCTTAACATCTGTGTCAAATAGTTGTCAAAAAGAGGAATTACTATAGCAACTGCAGTGATTGGTAAAAACAAGTGTATACTGTTGTGTCTTTAAATAATTACATTTTCCGTCATCCGTCATAAACTGACTTTACCATTGGCACAACTTCATATGCATACTTCTGTATATGTTTTCTTTTCTTTGTGGAGTAAAGACGTAAAATAGAAAAGTGAAGTGAAAGTGAAGTGATTTGACTACCTAAGTAACAATAGTGTCCAGTCCTAGTCCTAGATAGTCCAAATCCAACCTTGTCATCCATTCTTAAGAACATTTGTTATTGATCAACTTATTTTTCTTATAAGGTAATCAGTGGTGTATCAGTACCTGTTTGGACTGTTACTGATCTTGTAAACCTTGTCTCCAATTCTGATTTACAGTATCCTGGACTCATTTAATAAGTTTTAAATTAGGTTACACTGACTGGGCTAGAGAAAGCTCCTCTCATGCTCTGACACACTTTCTTCAACAGAAACCTGGTTGTGTCGCCTGTGATGGATATCATCGATTGGAAGACTTTTCAATACTACCCCTCAGTTGATCTGCAGAGAGGAGTGTTTGACTGGAAACTGGATTTTCATTGGGAGCCATTGCCAAGGAACATGTTAAAGAAGCAAAAATCCCCTGTTCACCCTGTCAGGTAAACTTAGCACAGTCAAATGTAAAACCAGGTTGGAGAGAAGTGCTTACACATCTAAATTTCTAATGCCATCTTACTGTAGCAGCACAAGACTTTTTAAATCACTGAAAGTTTAGAAATTGAGATCAAAGGATTAATTGTTAACATTTACCTATCTGAGATGCACAAACCTAGACATGAAAGCCCTCCACAGGAAGGGGGTGCACCTCTGAACTTGTACCAGATGACCTTATTTAATTGGACATGACAGTGGCTTAATCAGTTAGAAAGCTTTCTAAATTATCCACCCTTTTCCAGCTCATTGATCATTTACCTATGAGACATGCTGGACTTGACACCAGTTATGTGTTTGATATTGTAGGTTAATACTTAAAAATACAGATGATTTAGATATGTTTTAGAGTCCATTGAGCTTTACAATGCAGTCACCTGTCCTTAGTATGGGTACAAGGTTTTTAAAAATGATGGTAATAAGTCATCCGATTACATGTGATATTTAAAATGTTTATAAAATTTGCTGCTCATTTAATATAACCTCTGCTGATCTACTTATCACTCTCTCTTATAAAATAGCTAATATCCAAGCAGACTGCAGGTATTCTTTCAAAAGAGGTAATATGTCCTACCCTAACTGCTACAGACCTACAGTATACTGTACCAATACTGTCCCGCGTTTCCTTAAACATAGCCAGTTGTCAACAAGCAGTTAAGCTCTCTTTCTTGTTTTCATTTTGAGTATGTATTTATTACCCAAGCCTAATAATTAGCAATGACATTATAATGGCACTTAACAAAAGTAACACGTGCAGATATCTGTACAGCTTTTGACACTGTGAATCACTCAGTTTCTCCCAGGCATGGTTTTAAATCACTTACAGAACTATATACTGTACATTCCCTACTTTTTACTCCACCTGTATTAACAATATTGCTCAAGCAATAGACATCTTTCATATCCACCTCTACATCAATAATACTGTACTATTGAATACTCATCTGAACCCACATAACCCTGAGTAATGACCAAATTCACCCTACTTGCAATTATATTCATCAGACGCTCATCAGCTCTGAGAAACAAATAAGCGTATAAATATATGCTGTTCTAAAATTAATTCATACTTCCTTAATCACTAGTTTTTTCCAAATATATCAATATTTGAAGTAAGGCATTAGTGCAAAGTCATGAATTATCTAGGCATCTGCTTGGATAGTACTTTAAATTTCAAAATTAATATTAATAAATAACATATTTATAAAATATTAATAACAAATAGTAATATTTTGTACAATATTCTAGAATATCCAACAATATTCTTTATTGGATAAATAAATCAATGAAAAACAGCAATACTTATAACATCAAATAAGTCTATAACACCCAAACTAACATGCAAAATCTATGTTGTCCCACTCAAATCTCTGTTCAAGCTTTTTGAAATGAGCATAACAGTTTGTTTTTGCATACAAACAGTATGAACAGATAATTTAATTAACAATTAATTAATGTACGTTGATCCCCATTACCCTTTTATCATCCTAAATTGACATTAACATATTCAGTGTTCATGAGCAGTCCTTTCTTGTGATATCCACTTTAATTCATATAGTGAATTATGTGTAAACCAGTATTTCAGTTCAGTTTTTTCTTTTAATTTACTGGTTTCACTGTGTTGCAAACAATGCAGTTCCACTTCTATCTACATTAACAATAGCTTAAAATGCTATCCAACACTTGGTGAAAATAAAAGGAAGAATCTTTTACTTGTATTGTGTGTACACTAATATTATGTGAAGTATTTACAGTATACTTTAATATGTTAAACATACAGTTATATATGGAATCAGAAGTTGTGTCTTATAAAAGAAAAAACAAATAAAGTTATAAAGATATTGCTCACAGAAGATTTCACACTTTTTTGTGACTCCAGAATCATGTCATATGACATTTATGTGAGTACAGCGACAGTTTTATGCCACGTATAAAATATTTCTCTCTTTGTTGTATAGGAGTCCTGCTTTAGCAGGTGGAGTTTTGGCCATTGAACGTCACTTTTTCCAGAGGATTGGAGCATATGATACTGGGATGACCTTACAGGGGGCAGAAAATGTGGAGCTGTCAATTAGGGTAAATGGTTTACAAATATCTTTCCTATACTATATGAAGACCTTTATCCTGTTTTGAGTATTATTGAAGGTTTTTATATCAAACATATACCACCTGGGAAAACTAAGATGGCTGCTGGAAGAGGTGTTAGTGGGGCCAGCAGGGGGTGCTCACCTTGAGGTCTGTGTGTGTCCTAATGCCCCAGTATAGTGATGGGGACACCATACTGTAAAAAGGTGCCATCCTTCGGATGAGTTGTAAAACCGAGGTCCTGACTATTTGCGGTCATTAAAAATCCCAGAGTGTTTCTCGAAAAGAGTAGGTGTGTTACCCTGACACCCTTACCAAATTTCCCATTGGCCTTTACCAATCATGGCCTCCTAATAATCCCCATCTGTGAATTGGCTTTGTCACTCTGTTCTCCTCCCCACTGATATCTGGTGTGTGGTGAGTGTACTGGTGCACCATGGCTGCTGTCGCATCATCCAGGTGAAGCACATTGGTGGTGGAGGATTTGAGCAAGTGGTTTAGTCAATAAGTGAAATAATTAATTATTATAAGTTATGAATTATTCATAACCCCTAACTTGTAAGTGATTTCTACAAATATACCCGAGTGGCTGGTGTAATTCTTTGTTCTGTGGAGCATCTTTGGCGAGATAAGATAAGATAAGATCACTTTATTAGCCATATACAATTTCTTGCATTAGGAATTTGTCTTTTCACACACTCCAGCTTGCTCTCCATGAGACACACAGACAAGGAGAGAGAAGCTTGGGGTCAGAGCACAGGGTCAGCCATTGTACAGCACCCCTGAAGCAGTTGGGGTTAAGGGCCTCACTTAGGAGCCCAGTGGAGTAGGATTCCTCTGCCAGCTGTGGGATTTGAGCTGGAAACCTTCCAGCAACAGACACATATCCTTAGCCACAGAGCCACTGCTCCACTCCTCTCCCGAGAGGAGCAATAATCCAGGCACACATGGTTAAACAAATATTTATTACAATTACACAAGACACAATCTACACTACACACAACACAAAATACAACACACAAGTTACTCTATGTACAGTATTTACAAACAAGGGGTCTCAGAGGCCTAACATTCTGCTCTCGCCTGATGCAAGTTTAAAGTCCCAGCACCCTTCAGACTCCTCTCTCTTCTCTGCTTGCCTTCTTCTTCTTGTTTCTTCTTTTCTCTGTCCTCTTAATGTGATCTTATATTGTGTGTTTCTGTACTGCTCCTTGACCATCATTAACCCACAACTTATGTAGGTCTACTAAGGTAAACTTTACAATTGTTTCTGCTCAAGAGACCCCAGACCTCAACAGACATCCTCACTGCTTTGAAGTTGGAAGTGTTTACTCTTCCAAGTGTCACAAACCTTATCTAGGATCCAAGAGACACTTGTCCAATATATTGTTACCTAAAGCTGTAACAATATATTGCATGTTTTTATATTGGATGACCCCTAATCTCTGGTTCAATCACTTCACTTATAAAGCTCTCAATTACTCATACAGCGGCCATTTTTAAATGAAAGCCCTGTTCTCTCACTCCAAAACAGGCTATTTCTTTAAATTTGTTTTTCAAACTTCCAGTTCCCTCCAGAATTGTTGCTTTTAACAGCCCCTTCCAGGGTACTTTTAGTATTGCATAACCCAATTGTAAGTATGAGTTACGGGAAGTAGAAATGCACTTTTCTCTATTCTTGCTTCTGGCAGAAGATTTAGGAATAGAAAAGGCTGGACTTCTGGGCTAAAAGAAAGCTTCTACCCCACAACCATAAGACTCTTAAACTCCACCTCTTAAATTCTCATACCCCCACTTACACCCCTCTGTGTTACACTGAACTAAAAATACTGCCACTGCTGAATTTGGCATACAGCTTATATATCTAAATACTGGTCAAAATTATTGCTTCTACCCTGTTTCTGTCTCCAAGAATTGTGTTGTAATTTGTTATGTCATTTTCTATGTAAATGTTAAGTTATTTTTATTAAATCTGTTTTGTCATTTGTCATGTGAGGAAAACATGCAAGTAAGCATTTCATGTACTCAGGTACATACTGTAAGACAATAAACTTGAACTATAAATTATAAATGCACAACCCAGTTCCCTCCAGAATTGTTGTTTTAAATCCTTCCTTTGTGGGGCACATTCACATTTAACAATCACATAGGAAGATGTAGCTTGCAGCCTCTCATACTCTAGCATTTACCACAGCAGCAATCCTGATATAAAAACACCTGCTGCCCTCAGACAGCGTAACTGTGTAACAGCGTAACTCACCCACAAACACATACATGTCTGCATTTTCTCTGCTTCAGCTGCTTTAGCTTGGCCACTTTCACTACCATGCTTCATCTTGTTAAGAGGATATGGAAAACACACATGCCATCACCATGCTCATAGTGCTCGGCCAGTTCTTTTGCATTTCCCATGTGCTGGATGAATTACTGTACATATAGATTACATACACTACATAACATGGGAGCTATGGCCTTGCTCCTTAACCAGTCTGAGTGTAGTTCAGACTGACTCCCGAGTTGTCTTCTGTTCTTCTTGGGAAGTATGAAATTGGAAATTATAAGACAATCCAAAGCTGCTGCTCGTTAGCTTTCAAAGATTTTACAGCTGTACTAGCTTAGCAACAGATGCCTCTCTAAGGAGAGCTCTACCTTACTGACAAGAAGAAGGGAAATTCTTCATCAGAGGAGCAGGACACAGTCTTGTGCAGATTCAGTTTTATTGAGCCTCAATAAGTACAGCAACACCCGCTGGGCCTTCCCCTGCAGAACAAACAAACTGCAAGAGTTTCCCAGTTCTTCTATACAGTACAGACTGAGAGACAAAGTTACTACAGTACTTCACACTTTAACATGTGACAGGAGTTGGCTTTACCCTTTAAGTGTTTTCCTTGTTTATGGTTTCCTATGTTTATTTTCCTCCTTTAACACTTGCAGCAGGGCATTCGTTGTTTCAGCTGTTTGGTACAAGTCACCTTTGTTTGCTCTAACAAATATTTTCAGATGGCCTAAGTTTACAAATCTCAGCAACCACTCTAATAACTTCTACAATATAGTTCAGTACTAATATTGTAAAAGAAAATACAGAAACCTTAACAAACAAGACAAATATCTTGATCCCTTTTAAATTCCTCCGTACATCTGTGGATATTCGTCTGTCATCTGAATGTTTTAGTGGGACCTGTAGTGCTATTTAAAATAATTTCATAGCTGAATTTATCGTAAATTAATTTGATTTATTTTAATTTAATTTTAACTCATGATGTACATTGTCGTGCAAAAGTATTCAGATACTTTAAGTGTTTTCACATTGTTGCTTTAAAGCTTAGAGTCATGACATTTTAAAGTAACATAATATTTGTTACAGTGTATACTATACAAAACCTGCTCCGCATAGTCCATGAAAAAAACGTAAACTGATAATTAATATGAGAGAAAAAGTAAAAAGACATTTGGGTCTAAGTAAAAACAGTTACATCTCACCCAATATATAGCATCAGTCAACACCATTCCTACTGTCAAGCATGGTAGTGTCAGGATTATGTAGTAGTGTTTCTCATCAACAGCAACTGGGAAGCTATGTCATACTTGCAAATTGTAGTAGAAAACCTGCTTCAGACCAAAAACAGTGACAAAACTTGACCTTTCAGCAGAAATTATCTAAAGCAGCTGTGGTTTAAGAATAAGAATATGAAAGTCCATGAGTGGCCTAATCAGAGTCCTGACCTGAATTCTATTGAGAATTTGTGGTAAGCCTTTAAGACCACAAGTGCTGTCATTAGGTGATCCTCATGCAACTCAAGCTTGTGCAAAAATAAGAAAGTTGGTAGAGACTTATCGAAAAAGACTTGCTGATGTACTGTAAGTGCTGCCAAAGGTGCTTTCAGCAAATATTTAACACTGAATATTTATGAAATCAACATATTTTATTTTTTTCTATTTAGCTGACATTTACTAACATCTTAATTTTATAAGTCTTAAGTTTCAGTCTTCATTTTAATAAAATATGAAGTTTAAAAAATGTATGCATCATTTTATGATTCCACAAAATAGGACACTTTTCAAAGGCACTATGTATTAGGGCTGTTTTTTGTGTACATGTGGATGTGTGTGTGCCTTCCATAATAGCCAGTGCATCATGCTGAAAAATCTCAGTAGTCTATAAATTGTGAAGCCCCGTGAACTATTCTTCAACACATCTACAGTATGCCCTCCAAGAGAAACCAGTCACCCTCTTGAAATACTGATTAGAGAGTAGAAGTTCGTAGTTATGTCAAAACCTCTGGTGAGTTTAAGCAACCTTAGGCATGCAACAGTGTAGATACAGAGTAATATAGACTTTATGATATAAACCTGGTGACGAACTCTGGGTGATCTTAAAGTAAAGGTTCAAGTTTGATAAGCACTGCAAAAGCTATGGGGCACACTGACAGCTCTAAGAAAACAAAGATAATGCTGTTACTTACACAGGATCCTGACACCATCACCTGATCAAAGCCCCAGGTTGTTTCCCTTGCAAGGAGCAAATCAAGGTAGAGGACTTTTTGTATTTTTATGGCTAATGATTTTGCAAGTGGAAGTAGGTATCTAGTTGTCTAGAGCATTCCTACATACAACTCCATCCTGTAGTATCGGTATGGAATCAAGATAAAGATCAAGCCATATAGTACATACTGTATGTGATGATTTTGCCAGCCTTTACACATGCAATAGAAAATGTAGCTCTGTGAGTAAACCAAATAAATGGCAAGAAAGGGTATTGTCTTCAACAACACGGCTAGGTAAATTGTTCCATATTCCTACAACACATTTGTGTGTACATACATATAATGATTTTCAAGACACTGGGTGGGGAAATAAAATAATCTGAAAATAAATGTAACTCACATAATGGCCTCCAATTCAGATTATATAATTTTATTTGTATCAAACCCAGAAGAAAGACAATTATGAGCTGAGGAATTTCCATACTAAACGTTTGCACAAAGCATTTCTAAGAATGAGCTACAATGATATTTAACAATTATATTCTTTTCAAGGAAAAAGCATCCCACTAAACAAATCAATATTATGTGCGTTTGGTTCACTTTCTCTTACCAACAGAAATAAAAAGATTGACAAAAATTAAATGGAATGCTTTTGGAATATTAAATGTAATTTGAAAGGAGAAAATTAATACCCGTTTGTGTCTTGAAAAGGATTCAACTAATGTGTATTAAGATTGATTTGAAACCTGGACTCTGTCACGTTTTTAGTCCCTCCCCCTTAAGGGCACTCCTGCCCTTTCACTTCAGACTTGATTCTGTGCACCTGTCCCCTGTTCCCAGTCCACCTTAAAAGCCAGGCGACCTGGAAGCGCCTGGTCCCGTTAAGGTTTTATTCTCTGTTCCCGTTCCCTTTCGCCGGTTCCAACCCGGTTCCACTTTTTAGCTTGTCTG
Source organism: Lepisosteus platostomus (assembly GCF_059453375.1). Classification (NCBI taxonomy): domain Eukaryota; kingdom Metazoa; phylum Chordata; class Actinopteri; order Semionotiformes; family Lepisosteidae; genus Lepisosteus; species Lepisosteus platostomus. Next base: position 29,939,901 of record NC_142622.1, on the reverse strand, counting down.
TTCTTGGATAGACCCCCCGGCTTTGGACTTTACTCGTGTTTGGATTCCCCCTTTGGATTTCTACTGGATTGTTTGCCCCGGACTCACCCCCAAACCTGCGCACTTTGGACACGCCCCCCTGTTTTCATCCCCGTATTCCTGCATGACCTTTTCCTACTGTTTCCTCACCCCATCCCGGATTGTGTCGTCCACATAGGGTCTGGAAAGAACTCTTTCGTTACAGACTTCTAAAATAACAACAACCCAAAGCATGTATTAAAGAAGTATATATTGTCTTCTGTGACTGAAATGATAATGGGCCTGACATAGCAAGACATAGGGATCATTGTTGGACTAAGGAAAAAATTAAGTGTTTTCCAAGAGACCAAAAATAAATAAAAAAAATTTCAACAAGCGGTAAAGGGTCACATGCTGGAAGCCTTCCTTCAAAGAATAGATTAAGATATTCTAGAACATTGAAATGCAACTTTTAATATATATTAGTACAAACATGACTTAATGATAAGATAAGATCACTTTATTGGCCATACACAATTTCTTGCATTAGGAATTTGTCTTTTCACATACCCCAGCTTGCTCTCCATGAGACACACAGACAAGGAGAGAAGCTTGGGGTCAGAACACAGGATCAGCCATTTATACAGCACCCCTGAAGCAGTGGGGGTTAAGGGCCTTAGGAGCCCAACAGAGTAGGAGTCCTCTGTCAGCTGTGGGATTTGAACTGGCAACCTTCCAGCCACAGGCACAGATCCTTAGCCACAGAGCCATCTCCTTGTCAAAAACATTTAACAGTTCATTGAGAAAATTACAAAACACATAGAGGAAAAACATTTCACTGTACAGTAATTCAGATGAAGATATAGAGAGAGGCACAGGGGCATTTTTACAATGCCAAATTTCCTCAATTATGAGAAAGAAACTTCAAAGCCTTGTGGAATATTGTAGTACAATGAAGTGAAGGCAAGTTCCAGCACAGTGTTTTATCATGTCTGCTACTTTCAGAATTACATACTGTATGTCTTCCTTAGACAGGTGGCCTTATGAAGGTCAACATAATACTCTACCCTCCCCCACAGGTGTGGATGTGTGGGGGTTCCATGGAGATTCTTCCCTGTTCCCGAATTGGACATTTGGACCGCAGCCACATTCCATACTCACTTTCTGATGAGCATGCTGTTGAGAGCAACAAAATTCGGGTGGCTGAGACCTGGATGGACTCTTATAAAAAGATCTTTTACAAGCGGGATGTTGTTGCATATTTTATAAAAAAGGTGAGAAGCAAAATCACATAGAACCTGTGTGAATGGAATATTTCTCAATTGTTACAAAGATAAAGTATGTTTTTATTTTGTTATTCACTAGGCAGAGAATTTTAATTGTACAGAAAGACTGCAGCTACGCAAAAGACTTGGGTGCAAGAATTTTCACTCGTTTCTGTCAGATGTCCATCCCGAGCTGTACCTACCACAAGACAGACCAGGATATTCAGGAGAGGCAAGACATGGTTCTCCAATGCGGTTCAAATGTTTGATGCATTGTGTAGATCTTGATTTTTTTAACTTAGCAACAGCAGGAGAAGGTGCTTTTTTCACATGTAGGCTGAGCTACTGATCCACATTATATTACGCTTGCATTGACATTTTCTGATGTCAAAAGATGAATTTCTCAATTGAAGGTTGAGATGGAGAAACCCATTTCCATTTCCTCATTCATCCTGTATAGCCATAGAAGAAGCCACTGTGAGTCAAGGTGTAAAGACACAATTAGCAAACTGGAAGGGTATGTAGTATTTTTTTTTCTAGAACATACAGTATATTTTACAGTCTGCACAGAAACTGAATGAATCTTACCATAAAAGATTAATCCAGTTTCTATGAATCTGTTTCAAGCTCATTGCATTGCTAATTAAGGTATTATTCCTATGCCTTTTTATTGCCTTATATAATAATAATGCCTTATTATTATTAAGGCATTAAAACAAAATACAGTACAAAAAAGGGAAACCACTTTTTAGAATCCATGGAGCTTGGTTTACTAAATTGCTGCCCTTCACCAAGTGGGTTAAACCAAACCTTATTATCCATAATACTGAATAAACTTTCACAGAGCGTCTGATTCTTAGATGTTGTTATTTGTGAAATTGTGGTAATCTGCACACAGAAATGCACATACTGTAAATGGAAATCACCACTTATGATTCCACTCCCTGCCAAATAATTTATTTACTAATTCAATGCATGGATCAGGATTATCAAGACAATACTTCATTGCATTAGAAATTACCACTGCTGACTCATAGTAGATGAAAGACATATCACATGATAGTGACAAGGATGAAAATACTGTTCAGGGAAAGGCCTGAATTAGATAACCAAAGATTTAGCGTGTGTGAAAAGATTTGCTTAAAATTGTTTGAAATTTATAATCTAGAATTTTTTTATTTATGTTGTTATTTTATGTACTCTTCAAAGTGGGAACCTTTAAGAACCTGTTTCTTTCACTTTGTTTATGTCAGCTTTAAATGTTGTTTAACGTCTCTTTTTTATCCTGACTGTTAACTAAAGGAAGGACTTATATAATCATATTGCAGATATTCCAACACAATGAGCATGCACTATAAAATAAGTAAAGAACAACAATACGATGTTGGAACCTTTAAAAAATTAACAAATGAATACATAATGCAGTTATGAACACTGTTTCATATTTTCATGCCGAGTTCTTTCTCTCCCTCCTTCCTTTGCCTATACCTGGCATACCAATACTATGAATATAGAGTTTTTAATAGTTGGATTAGGTTGCGTGCGGCACGGTGAAGCAGTGATTAGCCTTGCTGCTTTGCAGTGCATAGCTAACCTGGGGCTCCAGGTTTAGTTCCTAGGGGTGTTATTTGCATGATTCTGCATGGTCTCCCTGTGTTTGCATGGCTTTCCACTGAGTGTTCCTGTTTCCTCCCACTGTCCAAAGACACACTGATAGTTTAAATGGCTTCTGGGAAAATCTGACCTGGTGTGAGTGTGTGCATGTTTGTGTCTTTGTGTACCTTGTGATGGACTGGCATCCTGTCCTGCCAGGACTGGATCCTGTGTATCCTGCTTTGGGATATCCTCCAGCTCCCTCACAACTCTGTATAGATAAAGTGGTTAGAAACTGAATGGACGGATTGGATTAGATCTCCTGATGCAGTTGTTTCTCTTGTTTGACCTCTAGCATTCAGGTTTATTTCTGTTCTGCTTAACACCACACTTTACACATATATACACATATTGCATTCAGTGGCCAAATTCATATATCTGTGTGAAAAGAGTAATGTTAATAGGAAATCATAAGTGATGAACAGTCCTAAATGGTTTGTATAGGAACAAAACATTTCCTTAAACTAATTAGTAAATTAGGCCTAGTCTGTTCATATGATACTGTATATAGTGGTGTGATTAGTTACTGTAGTAGCCCTAAAACAATGTTTGATATGAAAACAAAGTAATGTTTTGACTGCAGTGTTAATATTTTTTATAAACCTGTATATTTTAAGCTGTACAATGTTGGCACTGGCTATTGTGCAGATTACAAGAATACGTTGGGTGCCATAGGAAAGCCTGTGATGATCTCACCCTGCAGTGGTAATGGCAAACAGGTACAGTAAATCACACTCAGTATCCTACATGACCACTCTCACTTAACCTGCCACCATTTATTTTACTAATAACCTCTGATGTGATGTGGAAAACATTGATGTGGAAAACGTAGAGAGAATGATTCAATAGATTCATAATGGATCGGTTTTCATGTTAATGTTTGGTCCCAATTTTGACATATAATTTAAGATTTTTGGCAGTGACATTGTTATTGTTCTTACTTAATCAAGTGTTAAACAGCTGCCGAGAGTCTGTGTTCTTCTTGAAAAAATGTGAGATTTGTTCGAATGTTTCTCATTTAATACCAGACAAAACACAGCCCTTACTCACTTTTTACATAACCGAATGCTCACTTTGAATGCCAAAATAACAAGTAATGTAATACCCCATCTAAGCAAACAGTCTAATTTATATTCCCTAGGACTAAAACACATTTTTTAATTAAATATTATTGAAGCTTGATTTCCTTACATGAACAGTCCATTGTGTTTGTTGGTCTCTGCAGAAGTGAATTCTGTAGCACATTTGAGGCACTATGACGATTAAAAACAACCCCCAGATATGGCATTGAATATTAGAAAGGTCAGAACTGCCTCTTTCTCCCTGCAGCACTGCGAGTACAACACTCAGAGAGAAGTCCGCTGTGGCTCAGCAGGACAGCTGTGTTTTGATGTCAAAAAGGAGCAGGTTATCCTGTCTGACTGCTCTTTAAAAGAAGACATCCACTCTAGGCAGCTGTGGAACATAATAGAGGTAAGCAGATAAAAAATAGGAATGTAAAACAATATTTCATGCCAAATTAGATTTGAATTATACATTTGTTGTATATATCTTTTTCTGTTTCAGGACACCATTAAATCTATGCATTTTCCTTCAAGAGTAATATAATCAAAATTAGTGTTCTGAGGCTAGTACAGTACATTAAATTTGGTTTGCCCTAAACTCTACTGCCACCTTGTGGCTAATTTGTTCTTAATCTGATATTTCAACAAATTAGATCTTCCCATAGGTTGCTGGCAAATGACTTTTTATAAACTATTTAACTTCTTTTTGTTAATATTTAGGAATATTGTTAAGATGTTTTTTTTGTTTTTTTTTAGCTTCTCCAGACAAAAGGTGTTCAAAAATTCCTTCAGCAAGACAGCTTGAACAATGTAGCTTTCAGGTGGAGTGGTGGCTCTCTGGCTAATGATTTGCACCTGTGGCTGGAAGGTTGCTGGTTCAAATCCTGCAGCTGGCAGAGGAATCCTATTTTGTTGGGCTCCTGAGCAAGGCCCTTAACCCCAACTGCTCCAGGGGTGCCGTACAATGACAGACCCTGTGCACTGACCCCAGGCTCTCTCCATATCTGTGTGTCTCATGGAGAGCAAGCTGGGGTATGCGAAAAGATAATTCCTAATGCAAGAAATTGTAAAGGGTTAATAAAGTGATGTTATTGTTATTGTTATTATTATTATTATTATTATTATTATTTAGTTGTGTAACATTCAGGCTATTTTGTCTTCACAGCATAGTGGGGAAATTGTGCATGTTCTGTCTGAGAAATGCATAGAGGCAGTGGAGGACGAAGATGTCAAGGGGTTGTTTCTCCGGACATGCATCAGAGCCCCCAGACAGCAGTGGCACTTCGAACAGCTGATTGTCCTGAATAAATGAAGGAACATCCATGACTGCTGGGCCATGAACTTCCATTGGGATTCAGAGAAGAATTTTGAGAGCTTCCCTCAAAAAAACGAATTAACACTTACAGTATATCTCTGCACAGTTATTTTTTCAATTTGTAAATGTCTATAATCAAATTAGTGAAATAGAATCAAAAGATTTCATGTACAGTATAGTGACAAATTTCACATTCTAAGATAAAATCAAGTTCAAGTTCAAGTTTATTGTCATTATACTCATATACAAGTATATGGTATAACGAAATGCTATTTAGCTAGTTCTCTGACATAAGTAGTACAAAGAAAAAACAACAATACAATTGTATAACAAAAGAAAGACAGAGACAACAGGCAGTGTGCAAAAACCAACAACAGGCAGTGTGCAAAACAACAAAAAGGTAACAGTTTATGTGCAAAAACATGCATCAACAGAATGAAATAAAGCGATAGAAATTATGGGGTGTGAACTTTTGACATGTATGGTAGAGGTAGATTTTCAATGTGTGTTTGGGTTTTTGGTAAGAAAGAAGGCACTGTGAGGTTCAGATCATAGGTGAGAGGTGAGGGAGAGTGAGAGAGGCTGGGAGTTTAATAGTTTGATAGTGCAGGGGTAAAAACTGTTTCTGAGTCTGGTAGTCCGGACCCGAATGCTCTGGTACCGTTTTCCAGATGGTAGCGGATCATACAGTCTGTAGCTGGGGTGTGTGGAGTCTTTGATGATGCTTAGAGCTTTCCTCAAGCACCGTCTGTCATAAATGTCCTGTATAGATGGGAGGGCAACCCCAGTGATGGACTGGGCAGTTTTCACCACCCGCTGTAGGGCTTTGCGGTCAGCAGTACTGCAGTTGCCATACCACAGTGGGATGCAGCCTGTCAGTGTGCTTTCTGTAGTGCATCTGTAAAAGTTAGTGAGGATCTGGGGACATATCTTAGCCTTCTTCAACCGTCTTAGGTAGTACAGGTGCTGTTGCGCTTTCTTGATCAGACAGGTGGCGTTGAGGGACCATGTGAGGTCCTCGGTGATTTGGACACCAAGGAATTTAAAGTTACTGACCCTTTCCACTTCAGTCCCATTGATGTGGGTAGGGGCATGTCTGGTTTGCAGTTTCCTGAAATCAACGATCAGCTCCTTGGTTTTGCTGACGTTGAGGGTGAGGTTGTTGTCATCACACCACGTTGTAAGGAGATTGACCTCCTCCCTGTAGGCCCTCTCATCATTGTCTGTGATCAGACCTACAACTGTGCTGTTACTGAACACATAATAAATATTTTTTTAAATTACTGATAAAATCTAAACCATTCCTTTAAAACCCAGGATTGGATACAGCTGCATCATCTGAAATATTTTAGGAGCGTAAGAATATGGGATGACATGGTGGCTCAGTGGTTAGTATTTCTGCCTTGTACTGCTGGCGTCCTGAGATCATTTCCTTGGATGAACTCATGATTGTACATGGATGCTAGCAGTATAATTTTATAACATTATTTTATTTATAACATAAACAATGATTATAGATCACGTCATAAATAGCCAAGCACTCTGTTTGACTTTGTTATTTCAGCCTTTACAGTGTATTTCCAACCGTTTCAGCACAAAAAAAAAACTTTATGCAGTCTCTCCTTGTTAAATAAGACCTCCTGGGAAAAACTAAGGTTGCTGCTGGAAGAGGTGTTAGTGGGGCCAGCAGGGGGCGCTCACCCCGCTGTCCATGTGGGTCCTAATGCCCCAGTATAGCTTTGGGGAAACTATAATGTAAACAGGCACCATCCTTCGGATGACACGTAAAACCGAGGTCCTAACTCTGTTGTCATTAAAAATCCCAGGGCGTTTCTCGAAAAAAGTAGGGTTGTAACCCCGGCGTCCTGGCCAAATTTCCCATTGGCCCTTACCAATCATGGCCTACTAATAATCACCATCTGTGAATTGGCTTCATTACTCTGCTCTCCTCCCCACTGATAGCTGATGTGTGGTGAGCGTTTTAGCACACTATGGCTGCCGTCACATCATCCAGGTGGATACTGCACATTGTTGGTGGTGAAGGGAGTCCACATTACCTGTAAAGCGCTTTGAGTGGAGTGTCCAGAAAAGCGCTATACAAGTGTAAGCAATTATTATTATTTATCATTAATTTCACTCCCTTATCTCTGACTAAACAGCTCTTAACTTAATAGGCATTCAGTGGATGATGAACAATCACAGGTGGGAATGCCACTGTATCTAACAGTTCCCACAATGCTTCAGTGGTTTTTCATCCATCCATTTTCTAACCACTTTATCCAATACAGGGTTCCCAGAGAGCTGGAGTCTGTCTTACAAGTGTCACGCCTGACATCCCTCCCTAGAGGGCGCTCCACTGCTCCCATTATTGTTCGTGTGATTAAGCTCTCCAGGTGTACCCTTTTAGTGTTATTATTTAAAGACCAGCTCCTCCAGTCCTCAGGGCTCATCATTAGGGTAAGATGTCGCGAGGCCCGCCTAGCACCAGGAAACCCTACGTCCGTCTCCTGAGGGCATAGGCCTCATCCCCGACACCTCCCGCTTCCTGAGCCCAGGGTCTGGAGGATCTCGCCCCGTCACCCTTGGACCTCCATGTTTCGTTTGTCCATGTGCTCCCCCCTCCCGGGGATTTTAACTTTGTCGCGTCCCAGGATGGATTTCTAGTTGATGGACTCTCGGACTGTGCTTTGACCTGCACTTGGACCCGTTTGGATTTGGATGCCGTTTTGTCTTCCCCGTACACTGTCTCACGGATTGTCACTATTATTTTGCGCACTATTAAACCCCAGTGTGTTCCCCTTTTACCACGCCTCCTGTTTTCTCCAGCTCTTACCGCATCGCATAGGGTCTATAAGATCTGACACGGATTTCAGTCTGTGTTCGTGACAGCAAGCAAGAGTAACAAGGCAGGATACATCCTGGAAGGGATGCCAGTCCATCACAGGGTATACACAGACACGCACACAACAGGGCCAATTTTCGCAGAAGCCAATTAACCTACCAGTATGTCTTTGGACTGTTGGAGGAAACCAGAGCATGGAAGGAAACCCATGTGAACACGGGAGATCACACAAACTCCATGCAGATTGCACCCCAGGAACTTAACCCAGAACCCCAGTGCTGTGAGCACTGTACTACCACAGTGCGATCGGGCCATCCCCAGTGTTGTTTAGTCCACTTAAAACCAGCTACCTGAAAGAGGGTTGTGTTGAAACTCACAAAGTAACATAGGGTTCATACCTATTTACAAATCCCATTCAGCTTTTAAAAAATAAAAAGACGTGTTACCCAGTACCAGATGTGACAGTGCGGTGGGGAAGGCAGCACGACGAGTACCGGTAAAAAGCCACACCCTCTACAGCTAGAGGGCTCTCCTACTATGTCCTGCCCCTAGTTTCCTGTGCTTTGCTGTCCTTCCAGTATATCTCTGTGTGGGGCTATATATTTCCAGATCACGTTTTCTTTCCAGGTCAGCATTGAGGTTCGAATGTCCTGAGACCCGCCTAGCACCAGGTCGCCCCACGTTCGTGGCCTGAGGGCATAGGTTTCTATATGGCATTTCCTGAACAGCTGAGTCTGGGCTAACCCCCATCCCGCCGCTACGCATAGGGTCTTTTTTCGCTCTCTTGCCATTCCACGGTTCATCCCTTCCGACATCCCTGACGCCGGGAGAGGGGACGGAAGCATTGGTGTGAGGTTAGCAGGGATAAGGGAAATAATACAAAAAGAGGTGAAAAATAAACAAAAGGCAAAAAGAAAGTACTGTATACCGCTGTGCCTCGTAACCTCCAGGCTGGGCTTACCCTATTTCACGTGGTCCAGCCTGGGGGAAAAAAAAGAACCACTAGCACAGCGGTGACCAGACTTTACTTACCCTACTTAGAAGGGTCCAGTCTGGTAGAGCAGGCGTAAGGGAAAAACAAAAATACATTTTGTGGAAAAAGAGCAGCGTGCCCTGGTGGAACTGCACAGCGGGTCAGGCGAAAAAAGGAAAAGGAAAGAAAAAATAACACCTTTTGCGGGTGCAATTCCCTCTGGGACTGTCGGTGTAAAACTCCTCTTTCTGGGTCCGTGTAATGCCACACAGAGATCGACAGGATAGAGACATTGTTTACTGTTTATTTCTGAAACCAAGGACAGAGTGCAGAAAAAAATCTAAACCAGCAAGTTAATCAATTACTGACAGTGGTTAACACAGGTGATTAAGGGCCCATCTGAAAAAGTAACAGCAGATACTGAGAACCACTGGTCTAAACCTGAAAATTATCTAAATATAACCTGTTTTTTGTTTAGTAACCTCTACTGTGGTATCATCTATGAAGATGAGTAGTTTAGCAAGAATGCCAAGATCTAAGGTAGGCCAATACTATAAATCAGGAAAAGCAGTGGTCCTTGTGCAGTACCCTTTGATATGCTGCTAGTAACTTCACCCCAATTGGATCATTCACCTCTTTTCTGTACTCTTTGTTTTCAATCCATTGACTAGTTTGTAGTACAGTTATGTACATGCATTTGTTTGAAAGCTTTCTGCTTGGAATGTGAGAATTTATTCTTTTTGAGAAACTATCAAAAGTACGTTATCATAAGCTTTGTTTTTTCCCATTCTGCTGTATGTTCAAAAAACTGTAATAACTTAAATAGATATAGCCTGTATCATGATTAAATCCTAAGTTAAACTTTGCAAGAACAATACATCTTGAAAGGTTTAATATTTGGTACATTAATGCTTAAATTAAGAAACATCACAAAATGAAAATAATATAATCTGTTCAATTACCTGAGTCCTTTTAAACTCCTCATCTTTTCATTTGAACAATTCATAGTCATTCAATGTTTACTGGTGAGTTCACCATGGCAACAGTGTTTGTTACAGCCAGCATGCAGCTTTGCACAGCGTATAAAGAAAGGATAAGATTTGAGAGGAAGTAGACTGTATTATCAATGTTGTTAGTAGTTATATTTGGTTTATTTAAACATTAATATGCAAAGGAAATTGTGTGATTCCTGGATTAAAAATAACAAGAAAGAAATTAGTGTTCAGTTTCTTCCAAAACATATTTCTTCATCACCATAATTTATCCTTATTATTATAGAACAAGTGAAAAAAGTGCTTGAGATATATCACTCACCTCCGTTATTATTATTGCCCCCTGTTCACTTATTTTCCTGTGTCTCAGAGGTAATTTCAGAAGGACCTTCTCTGGTGCTTTGCTGTCAGCACTTTGTGGCAATAGGATCGCATGTGTGTGGTTGTCAGCAGGATTCTATCTTACCAATAAAATATTCATTGTTAAAGTGAGGTGTGCTAGCTTTAATGGGGTCATTCAAAAGCAGAGACATTACTGTATGATTGAAGCAAAATAGAAACTTATTATGTTATTATTATAGTACTCATTAATATACTGAGTAATATTTCAGTTCCCATTGAAATGTGCCAAGGTGATCGTTGTCATTCACTAACATCTGTTCTTTATCATTTGCTGCTCATAATTTTGTTCATAAAGCCTTGCTGAGATGAGTGATAAATACAGAGAAAAATCACATTATACTTTCTTATAGGTTAAACAGGTGAATTTATTTACTTTAAAAAGTATGAAAATGTGAATAACTGATAAATTGTAAGTTGTAAGTTGAAGTTTTGTTGTATTTTATTGTTTTGTCTGATAACTCATAAAAAATGTTGAAAAAAGCTCATAAAAAAGAATGCACCTGGCACAGATTTGCAAAGAAATGTATGCTGATAGTAAGAGACAAAGCATTCTTTTAGGAGTGGAAAGGTATTTTATGAGAGATTTAATCTAAGAAGATGTCTGTTTAGACGTAAAAGGTATCGCCCAAGCTCAAGTGTATATCTAAAAAATTGATACATTTGATTTTCCTCATTATTTTTCAGAGCACTGATAACTGTTTAGAAAAATAATAAAATGGATATTCCGAAAATTACAATTTTTTATGCTACAGTGAAAACAATACTTTTTATTTGAAAGCATATATATTGTGTACTGTATGTTGCTTTGTTTTAGAGTTTTAGAAGTGTTTTAGAAGAAACTGACTGTGTTAGGAAACACACTTACTGCATTTTTTATTTCTTGCAATTTATTCAAGTTTTAGAGTAAGCATAAACATGCTCAAGACTTCAGGGAGCATATCTTACAATATTGAATCCATCTGTTTTCAGGTACAATGATAAAAAGCATTCATGGTCCTCACCTAAATTAATAAGGAAAGAGATGTTAATTAGTTATATAGAACAATTATTTAAGGTTATTCATAACTAATTTATAAAGTCTTTTCATATAGTTTTGTTTTTACTTCAGTTATTCGGTGATTTGACTTCACCTTCATAAATGACAGATATTTTTAAACAATTCGCATTTGGTGCTAACCAATTACAATGGTCAATAACACACAGCTTTAACCACAAAACATACATGATGCAGAGCTGATTCTTACTCAACTATCCAAAACTGAGAAAACCCTCACCATTAGTTTGCTTGAATTTAGGTCTCCAGGTTTCATGGAATAATGCTAAGCGCAACAAAAGAAGCGGACATCATTCAGGGATGTGTCATCCAATCCTGCTTGGTAGGGCTCCTGCTTAGTTTCAATACCACAGATGCCTCCTCCTTTGCATACTTCACTCCAGTTGCCATATTCACCCCAAGTCCAACCCATCCCCTCGATGACTGGGTTGCTGGAGCAACGGAACCTGATGTTGTTGGCCGAAGTGTCATCACCAAACAGTCCTTGAGGGGCTTCAACTCTCAACTGGAATGACTTCAGCGTGCCAGAGGGGCACCACAGAGTCTGTGTCCACTCTCCAAACCTCCAGAAACAGGAGAAATTAGAAACCCTCAAAGCTTGGCTACTAATATACAAGATAATTTATTTAACTTTTGAAAAGGTAAAATAAGTAGTAGTAATCACTTAAAAATCAAAACAAACCCACAATGTTCACATTTAAGTGAGGAATAAGGTAGCACATACTGTATACAGCACATGGCCGAGTTTTTCTCTCAGTTAAGGAAATAAAAAGACGAGGTAAATAACTCACAACCCAGTATGAGATTCCACTGTGTAAAGAATGCTTCTGTCTGTAGGCCTGGAACAGAATAGGCGAATACCATTGAGTGCAGTATCATCCATGCCTACCTGGTTCTCTTCTACCTATAAACAGAAAAAAAAACAGTATAAAGATTACAACATATATCCATGTAAGCTAGCATCTTTGAATTCACTGACTACAGTAGGTGAATCTGAATTCATGTGAAACCTGAAGTTTAGTGGAGTTATCTGTTCTCATCTTTTACTATGCTATATATTATCAAAAACAATTCCTGATATGGGAATTAATTATATTTACTCATTAAGTCATTTGATTTTAATTTAAACATTTTGTCATTTTCTTTAGTTTTACTTGTTTTACAGTTTCAACATTCTTGCTCCAAATCAATTTTTTATTTAACACCTTACAGGCTTTGCTTCGTGAGTGATTGTCTTACCCTCAGACTGAATCCTATTGCATAAAAGCCTTCTGGACACATTTCAGGCCAAGTCCATGATCCAAAATCTCCTCCATTGCTAACTACCAGAGTGGAATTGTATTGCCGTCCAGCAAAGATTGTACCCGCTCTCTGCACAAAGCTGGTTTCCTCTTGCTTACACCATACTGGGAAAAATACAAAAAGGACAGACAGGGTACTGAAGAGCAGTAGAGATGCCATCCCAGGAACAAGAGACATGCCCCTCAGTTAAGCAGACTTGGACACTTAGATCTTCACTGTATTTATACCCAAGATCATTCTTCACCACCATGGACAAAAAGTACCAATCATTTATTGATATCTTGAACAAACATGTCAAGGTTCACCTTATCAACATTAATTATTCACAAGCCCGAGAAATGTTTAAAGAAGAAACATCTGCTGCACTGAAGTATTAAAAAGACTTTACCTGTTTTGTATATAGATTGAACAGACGCAAACTGTCAGACTGTTAAAAAATTTAGCCGACCTCAGGGTTTCATGAAAAGCAAATGTAATTCTAAACAAAAATGTCTGATAAATAGTGTGTTTTTAAAATAATTTAATATACTCTTTCTAAAGATAATTCTAGCAGATGTGTCACAATCTTTACGTTATTCTCCCAATGAGTGTGTTCCATAACTCCTCTGAACTATGTTATCAGTACTTTGTTAGAATTATTTCAATAGCATGGAAAAACGTAATTATTTATAAAATGCAGATATTGTTGTGGTGTTTTTCCCTTACCTGTGGCAATGAGGGGAGAAGGAGGCAGCTGGACAGCAGGTTGCAAGCTCATAGGGGTTTATTGCCTTTAATCTTTAACAGGTGTGTGCTAATCACTGGGAGAGAGTGAGTCCAGCATTCACTAGCACATAATGTGGTAAAAGATGTGGTAAAAGAAGGCCTCTCGCCTCTATATAGGGGGAGAATGGAGAAGAAAGTGAATATGTGTGGTGGAAAGGGGGCAAGGTTAAAATAATAGTCTTGGCAGTCCATCACTGGGGTTAAGAACACTACACTGATAACCCTCACCTCCCTCACATCTGACTGGTGAGAGTGAGTACCTGCCTCTGCTCCACATCCCAGACTTTGAATGGTTTCCCCTTTGCCTTGAGGTCATTGTTCCATCAGTACTTATGTCTTGCAGTTCTTGCCTGACTGGCGGCATAGGCGTGAGCCATTTCTATGTGTTCCCTAAGCTGGCTGGTGTATTCAAGGCCATCTCCACTGGTGTACTGTGTTCCCATACAAGATGAGGAGAGCCGGGGTGCACCCGGTGGATTCCTGGACCTTGGTTCGATACGCCCAGAACGCAAGGGGGAGGTGGCGGTCCCAGTCCCATTAGTGCCGGGACACCAGGGTGGCCAGCTGGGTGGCGAGCGTCCAATTAAACCGCTCCACCAACCCGTAGCTCTGGGTATTGCTCTTAGAGATCCCCAGGCGCCGGCACACTCTGGCGAAGACCTGGGACTCAAAGTTACACCCCTGGTCACTGTGTAACTCCTCCAGCATCCCTAGACCAGCAAACATCCCCTCCAGTATGGCATCGGCCACCGTGGGGGCACTCTGGTCTTGGAGGGCATAGGCCTCTGGCCACTTCGTAAAAAAATCCATTGCCACCAGGATGTAGCGGTTCCCGGCCTCGGTGCACGGCAACAGGCCCAAAATGTCCACCCCCACCCGCTCCATAGGAGCCCCCACCTGGTGTTGTTGGAGGGGGCCCGAGAGCGCTCGGGGGGACCCTTCAGCGCCATGCACACAGCATACATTTGGCAATATCGCTCCACATCCTGGTGGCAGAAACCCCAATTAAAGTGGCCCGACTGTAGTAGACAACCACCCGCACCCCATCTGGGCACTCCTGCGCCAACACCGCGCCCATCTCCGAGTCACTCGCGTCGGTATCCAGGATATATGGTAACCGCAGATCGGGGAAGCCAGCACGGGGGCCTCCACGAAAGCTTCACGTAACAGGCCGAAAGCCGTCTCACAGCCCAAGTCCCAGTTGAAACAGCGGCCCTTGTCGGTGAGGCGGGGCAGCGATGCTGGCAAAGTCCCAGATGAACCTCCGCTACGAGGCCAACCCCAGAAAGCTGTGTAGCTCCGCGACGGTGTAGGGAGTCGGCCATCCCCTCACTGCGACGACCTTACCTGGGTCTGTAGCCACCCCTCGCGGTCCAACAACATGGCCCAGGAAGGTCACCTCCCGCCACAGGAGCTCACACTTGTGGGGGTTGAGCCACAGGCCACAGGCCAGCACGGCCTGAAGGTTCGTCAAGGCCTGGTCGAAACCCTGGCCATGAACCAGAAGGTCGTCAAGGTACAGCACACACTGGTTACGCGGGACCGATGCAGCACCCTCTCCATCAGCCTCTCGAAAGTTGCCGGGGCATTGCCCAGGCCAAAAGGCATGACAGTAAACTGCCAGAGGCCCTGGCCGATGGAAAAGGCCGTCTTCGGGCGAGTATCAGGAGCAAGCGGTACCTGCCAGTAGCCGCAGCGGAGGTCAAGGGAGCTGAACCAGGTTGACCTGGTTGTAGTGATGTAGTCCAAGGAGTCGTCTATCCTCGGCAGGGGGTACGAGTCTTTCCGGGTGACCTCATTCAGCTTGCGGTAGTTTACGCAGAACCTCCACGACCAGTACAGCTGGCGCAGAGGGCTCGCAGAGGACTCAATCACCCCCGCTGTGGCCATCTCCCTTTACCTCGGTGGCTGTCTGCTCGGCGTGATCCATGTGTCCCAGTGGGATGCGGATGGGCCGAGCATCGCCGGTGTCGATGTCGTGTTGGACCATGGCAGTGCAGGTACAGTCCTCATCCCTTGCCACAAAGAGGTCCTCGTTTTGGGCAAGTAGCGCCTGGAGCCGCTGCTGCTGGTCCCGATCAAGGCTTCGCTGGTACAGGTCCTCAATGGCGAGCCTCGCTTCCACGCAACGCTCGGCCCCCACCACGGTGCCACCTTGTCTGGCCCCCCAGGTGACTCGCTCTCCGGCTCGCAGGCCCGGTCCGCCCCAATGACTGCTGCCGCCGCCACCACTGCCTCCTTTTCCCCCAGCTCTGGCAAGCCCGCGTCCCTCTGCCTTCTCCAGGCCTGCTGGTGCGCTTCCTCCTCACCACTGGGCGAGGGCACTACAATATGTAAATTAGGTTTTTAGCTAACAGCTTAAGTTTAAGAGTGGGCTCATTAATTTTTTGCTTTCTTGCAATCTTTTTGGTGTTTTTATATCACTTCCTCTTTGCAAATTGAAACAGCTATGCACTCCTAGACAGGAAAAAGTCTCATTCCTGACAAAAAAAAATTGTGCATCTCCAAAAGTAGTTGAAATCTATTTTACAGACCCACAGCTAATAGAAAATCATCATGGTTTTGTCAGATAAATGACTTTGCAAATGTTGCTGGGGTTTATAAGACCACTTGCTGTTCCTGGGACTGTGCAGTGATGGACAGGGAGTGATCTCACTCCAGTTCCGAACAAACAAAAATTTGTGCCTCTTCAAAAATACCTCAAATCTACTCTACAGACCCTCAGCTAATAGAAAATCACCATTGTTTTGCCAGATAAGTGTCTTTGCCAAGGTTGCTGGGGTTTATAGGAACACTTCTTGTTCCCAGCCTGGGACTAAACAGTGATTGACAGGGAAAAGTATAAACCATAAACGGAATCCCAACCAAAGTAATGGTGACTGAATAATAAGTAGGTTTCCTGCCCTTGTGGAAGAGGAGGAATGGAACAAGAAAAATAAAATTCCACAACAGCTCAGGCGTTCATTCCAAAAAACCCCATAGGGACAATCTAAAATGTTTAGTCTAAATGATAAATGCAAAATCGATGGTCATCCTATTGATCACAACAAGCCACTTATCAGTACATTCTCAGAAACGGGCCAGTTTGGCAATCTTGATTGGGTCAATAAAACGTGTAGATTTGAGAACGCCCTAAACAATTGCTGGTTTAATTTTGTCATGCAGTGTGTCATTAATATGAATGCAATACAGATCAAATTTAATCTGGAATTCTATTCTGATGGTTTTATTATGCCTGGCAGTTTACTAAATTTGGTTAAACTGTCATCAAAAATCCTTTTTCAATGTCACAGATAGAACCAGTGTTAGATGGGATTTGCAAAGTGATTACTTCTCTACATTTCAGGAGAGAGAATGACCCAGCTGAATTAATAATTCTCCTTCTGTCCTGGCTTGTCTGCAGTCAAGTGAACAGCAACCTCATTACTTCGCATGTAGACTTTTGCCAGAACTGTGGTTCCTTTCATACCGAAACATGTGAAGTCAGTCCTTTTTTGGTTGCACAAATCGGTGAGTTTCCGATGAGTCTCTCAATTCAATTCAATTCAATGCATTTTTATATAGCGCCTTTCACAACAAGGTTCCCCCAAGGTGCTTAACAATGCAATTGACCATATATTTTGTCAATACAGAACAGAAGACCAGAAGACAGTGGCGGAGAGAAACCAAACTCCTTAGTAAGGAGAGAAAAAAACCTCTAGGGGTCCAAGCTCAACTGGTTGCCCAGCCCCTTTGGGCATGCTAACATTATACAATTTAAAAAAGGAAATGATGAGGGTATTTAACCATCCAGCCATCATGTCTTCTGTGTGTTAGTACTCCATGCAGATCTCTGTAGACCAGTAAATTCCTCCTAAATGATAGCTATATCCACAATGTCCCTCTTAGATCCATGGCAGTGATGCAGCATCCAATTCAGACTGTACCCAGCCTGGGCACCATCGGACATGTGGGGACTCTCTCAACACTCATACACAGGTCATTGATAGACAACACACTCACACAGAATTGCTCTAAATATATGCAAAAAACGGTCCGCAAGCAATAATGTCACTGTTGTCCAGAATCTATTGTGATTCAGATCTCCAGGTGTGATGCACACTCGGCAGCGAACTGGAATTGGAATTGGAAGGTGTTGGTAAGGTGCAATATACCATCAAATCAACTATATGCCATAAAGGAAAGTCTGTAAGCAGACGTGGACATTATTGGTTGGTACTTTCGTGCATTGGACGAAATGCATGAAATTAAGAATTAAAGCAAATGAACAAAACAGCTAACACACAGCGTTGACTAAACAAATGTTGTGTTTCTTTTCCTAGAAAAGTCATCAGACAGAGACATATGTTGGTCTAACCATCTACCCACACTTGAGAATGCCAATACTCTTGAAACACAAAAAACCCTGGAGCCACTGAACAGTTACATATTGACTCTACAGCATAGTAGAGCAGCATTGAAAGAGTCTTTGAATAGCTTGCAATCACTGACAAAGAAACAGACAGCATTACCTGCAACAATACACATGACTTTCAAGGCCCTTCTGGGATCTGAAGCTATTCAGATTTCCAAAATACCTGTGAATGCTGAACCAGCTAAAATTGATATAGAAACAACCATTAGAGAATTTTCATCCAAAATTTTGGAACATCACTATCTCTCAGTTTAGACCATGAATACGTCCAGCTGAAAAAATTGCCATGGAATTCAGATTTCACAAAATGCGTACCAGAACATTTCTACACTAACAGTTGAACACCTACAGGAAGATTACATCTAGGAATCACTAAGAATGTCATCCAAAATAAAAAAAAAAATATTACAATGTTTTACATGAAAAACTCCTAGTTTGGAACACTGCCCATACATTACACATTTGCCTACCACTTTGATTATCATAAGTTACAATCCTCTCAGTTTAGTAGAAGAATGTCTCACCATCTCCTCCTTTGACAAAAAGCAAATAAACAAAATTTCAGGTATTCTGCTTCTTTTGAAAAAATTCCCTTTTCTTTTAATGTTTAGGAGAAACGGGAATGGCACTTGGTTCTCCAGTGAAAATCATGACATAATCTACAGCTTTAAAATGACCCAGAAAATCCCATTTTAATTTCATGATTTAATTTCATCTGAAAATCTGCATGATTGTAACACTACCTTGCAAAAATGTAAGTCTTAACAATTCCCACATTGAGAAAATGTCCCCTTAGAGAATGATCTAATATGAGCTGACAAAAATATAGCAATGATTATTTTTACAGGATTATAAATGGAAGAAATAATAAAAACTTCGAATAATCTTAAATCTGTTAAACTTGGGGATTAGTGGAGGCGATTTACAATAAAAAAAGTACCCTCTAACATTTTGGCACAATGCTGAAGGAATTAAGGTGAATCACGAAGAAATAAAAAAGCAGGTGTTTCAGCTGCTTGTCACTTCGCTTAATGTTGCTATACTCCTCATATGCTACTGTTGTAGCTGAAGGAATTTTATTTTGATTGAAATTCGGCTATTCACATATACTTCTGGATCATTTGCGTCGCTTAATGTAACTAGCTTCACGCTACTGTACGAGGCTACCTACATTAAGCAATGCAATTGATACTGTCCCCATGTGTGTAACCCCCCTCAGCGTCTTTAATAAATGTCCTGCCAACCTGTGCCAGAGCCTCCGACCCGTTTCTTTCCGTCAGCAAACCCTGGGAGCACTACATTGGTGTAAGAAGTGGGACAGAGATAAACGGCCCTGTTAGAGGCTCAGCGTGCGATGAGAGATCTGGGGCACCAGGTGAGAGGCCGGAGTGTGGAGAGAAGCCCACAGGAGCCCGCAGAGAGGTCCCTGGCAACGGAGAGGCCTGGTGTGTGGAGATAGGCCCGGAGCGCGAGAGCCCTACTGAGGGAGGCCCCACAGCAATGGAGCCCCGTGGAGAGAGGCCCACAGGAGCCCACGGAGAGGTCCTCGGCAGAGGAGAGCCCCCGCAACGGAGAGGCCTGGTGCCCGGAGAGAGGCCCAGCGGAGCCCTGGAAGAAAGGCCTGGCGTGCAAGAGTAGCAAGGCAGGCTGGGAACGGGGGCTGAGGGGTGGAAATACCTGCCCATATATAATGGGATGAGGGGTGGAGATGCCCTCTTCTCTCTTGTGTCTGTGTAGGTGTGGTGCAGTGCTGTATCTTCCCTCAGTGCTGTGGTGCAGTGTTTAACCCCCCCCCAGCGTCTTTAATAAATGTCCTGCCAACCTGTGCCAGAGCCTCCAGCCTGTTTCTTTCTGTCAGCAAACCCCAGGAGCATTACAGTATCAACAGAGCAACACAAACAAGAGGTCATTAGTGGAAACAATATGCAAGTGTATTTAAATAAAACCAAGAAAAGGCCGCAAGTCTTTACACTAAATGTTGTTTGAATATGGAATAAGGAATAGGTTTTTTTAACTGAATTGTCTTCTTTTTCATCTAGTCTGTCGTTGGTTTCTTAAAGGCCACTTATTATAGGAGATTTTAACCTGCTTTCCTTGCCCGCCTCAATAGTGAGCTGATTTTACAATCTCCTGTCTTGACTAGCATGAAGCTAGTGACATTAAACAATGCTAATGATCGAAAGGCCATGTCCCAATTGTCACACTATGCCCTACACTCCAAGTCTGCAATTCTGTGACATAGCACAAGTGTGAACGTCAAATGCGTGAGTATTCGAAGGTGCATCATTATAAGAAAAAGACACCCTCGCTAAAATGTTTCCTGCTTTTGATGCTTTTTGTGCAGTGGCTAAGTGCATGTCGGTTTTTTCATTCTCCGCTCGCATTTTGAGTAAATTGAATTTCATCTCATCTATCCCTGCACAAAAGTAGTGACAAATTGTCACTAAAAAAAGCTCCGTTATGGTTTTATTTTCAATGTTCCTGGATCCCTTTTCCCTATCTTCGTCTTGGATTGATCTCCCAGCTACCTGGACTTTGGACTGCGCCCTGCTTTTCCCTTTTGAACTCCCACTGGACTTGCAGTTAAATGAGCACTTTCCCCTGTGCTGCACAGCATTTTTTTTAAATATCCAAAGGACAACAATCCAGATATGAAAAACAGCAGTTGAATGCTATATGAGTATTTCAATAGACACACTAATTAAATTGGTTTATTCCATGCTGAAAAGAAAGGAAAGAAAAGGCTCCACAGCCAAAATGTTGTGTTTTTTCTCTTCTCTTTCCAGCATGAAATAAACATATTACTTGTTCCTTTCAAGCCTACACATGCTGAGATAGCTACCCACCTGAACTACTAGCACCTGAACTGTGCTAATCGGCAACAAGAAGTGGACCAAAATCACCAGCAACACTGGCAAAAACACAAATTCGACCAAACCAAGATGACTGTCTATTAGATGTGGGTCTGTACATTATATTTCACCCAGTTTTGGAGAACAACTTTTTGTTTGGTAAAAACTAGATTTTCCCCTGTCCACCACTATACTACTATAAAAACACCAAAACATTAGCAAGAACTGTATTATTTTTTTACTCTATTCAGAAGATGCACATTTTTTTGTTTTGTCATTAATGTAACTTTACCCTGTCTTGGATTGTTTACTGAGGCTAAAATTTAGTGGAGTTTTATTTTAAAAGGAAATGGAAATAGTAAGCCAGTTCCCATTGCTTAACGTTGCCAGCTACCAGCTACCTTACATCTAGTTCAACTCACACTCTAGTTGACTCACACCAAAATAAATATTCTTAATCTAATTATTGCCAACAATGTAAAAGTCACTGAACACTTTTTAATATATCAAATGCTTAATCTAAGCCACTGCCCAGATCCATGAAAATAAGTTTTCTCTTTTTCTGTTACTGATGTTCTAACATGATCTGATATGGTTTCAAATGAATTTGATTTTGTAATCAATACAGATTTTAACTAGTGTGGTAATTATTTCAACAATTTACTATTCCCTCTATCTGACTCTTTAGCACCTATCAAGTGACCTACAGTATATGTCATTGTGAAGGACTCCAGATTCTTCCCCTGGTTTTCAAACAACCTCAATTCATCCATTTTCTAACCATATTATCCAATACATGGTTGTGGGGGAGCTGAAGCCTATCTCAGGAAGCAATAGGTGCAAGGAGGGATGCCAGTCCATTGCAGGGTAGACACAGACATAAATACGTAGCACTCACACCAGGGCCCGTTTTTCCCATGAGCCAATTAACCTACTAGTATATCTTTGGATTGTGTGTATCTTTGGAAGAAACTCACACAGAGGGAAACCTATAAATGTAAAACAAAACCCCCATAAAACTGGAAACAGACTAAACTAGAAATTCAGAAACAGATTTGGCATGATGTTGAAATCATACAGCAAAAAACTTTAAAACAATATACTTTTCTGAGCTCATCACTGCTAATAAGAACAGCCTTAGGCTTTTATTCACCACTATTGTCAGATTACTATTGACAGAGGGCTCTTGTTTTCTGAGCTTCATATGATGTTCACATGTTTCGGGATCACATGGACTTTTTCACTAATGAAATCTCTGATTTGCGAACAGAAGCAGCCATACAGTACTCATGTGCACACTTGCACTCCACAAAAACCCAACACCGCTGTTTTACCATTTTCATAGTTTTTTTCTTGGTAGCCCAGATGTCTGAATGTTTTTCCTTGCTGAATACCATCTTTGGTTCTTTGCATCCCCTACAATCCTGTCCTCTGAAGTCTTATTTTAGCTTTCTTGCCCTCTTTCTACTCTTGCATTTGCTTTAGTTCCAGACTGTTTCAAAATTGCTGTGATCACTCCTCTGGTTAAAAAATCAGATTTAGATAATTCCAAATTTGCTAATTACTTTCCTATTTTTAATATTGCCTTCCTTTCAAAGATCTTTGGAGAAATGTGTTGCCATTCAATTTAATTTCTCTGTGAGTAGTCACGGTGAATAGTCTCTGGGCTCGGTTTAAACCAGCCAACAGTACAAAGACTTGGTATCAATTTTAAATGACCATCTATTAAACTTGGATTCTGAGTCTAGTTCTCTGTTGGTCCTATTAGATCTGAGAGCTGCATTTGACGCTGTGTATCATCAGATCCTTCTAGATTCCTGTATGTATCCTGTGCAAACTATATGTGACTGCAATGGCTTTGAAGTGGCCTAAGTCTTATTTGTCAAACTGTGGACAAATTGTTGCCATTAATTATTTCAAGTCCAAAATGTTGTCCCACTTTCTTCAGGTGTCCCCCAAGGCTCTATCCTAGGACTTGTTTTCAATTTACTCCAATTAAGCAGACTCACTGACATAAAGGGTTTGCATTTATTTTTATGCTGATGACATTCAGCTTAACCTCTCTATCTCATCCATTCCTTTATGTAACATCCTGATTCTGTCAAATCCAGGCCGGTTGAGCTCAGACTTCTTCCATTTAAATATGCCGAAAACTGAGGTGATGTGCATACATCCCAGGGAACATACATCTCATTTACAAAAGTCCCTACAACTAAGTAATACTACAAATTATTATTTAGTATGTGAAATCTTGGGATTTTGTTTGATCCACAGCTCTCTGTCTTGATGCACAAATAAAAACCATCTGTAAGATCTCTTACTTTGAGCTCAGAAACATTCCCCACATTTAATCTTTTCTTGATTGTACTGCTGAGGTAACCCAGATTTATGCATTCATCACATCTTCATGGATTACTATAATAGCTGGGGAAGAATTTTAGCATTTACCTTTTATAAGTGTATAAGAAAGTGACTATTTGGCTTTCCTAGCATGCCTTTTACCTAGCAAAAGTATGAAAGGACAATTGCAAACTTAGTTGACTTTTCTAATGCTAGAAACTGCAGAATGTCTAGCTAAATTTCACACCTTTTATTTATATACTTCCTTTTGTCTGTATAAAAGGTAAAACTGCTTCTTAAGAATAAAGTGGTCAATTACAAAGAAGTGTTTGTAGAGAGAAAACAACTCCTAATATGGAAGAATTAGGCTCCATGTCCTTCACATTTTTTATTCATATTTAAAAACCTCTCAATTGCGACCTTGTAACAAGAAACTCACAAAATGACCACTCATAGAAACATGAAACACTGAAGTCGCGGTCAACTTGTACGCTGCTTACAGACTGCCGACTCTTGTGGCCAGTGTCATGTGACACAATCTATCTAGGTAGCGCACGACTCCCCTAGGTGGCGTGATGCAGTTTGGAATCACTGTGGTAAAACGTTCGTGCACCATCTAACAGCACGAATAATGAAATGTAAGAAAAAACGGCATCAAACAAAGTGGAATATAACGAATAGTGACTAATTTATTTTTAACCTCAAGGGTCGGTTAAAACTGGCTGGTAGGCCAGATGCGGCCTGCGGGCCCTAGTTTACCCACAGGTGGTCTAATATGACACCTAGGTTACGTGCTGAGTCTTTGAGGCAAATTTTTAAATCCTCTGAGTTAAGTGCTGAAGTTATAGTAGTCCTATCAGTTTTGTTGCCTCCAAACAACAGAACCTCTTGTTTTATCAGAGTAGAGTAACAAAAAGTTTTCACACATCCAAGTCTTTACTTCATTAACGCAATTAACTAAAGTGATAATAGACGAGTTGTCGTTAGGTGTACACAAAATGTATATTTGAGTGATGTTGTTCTTCATCAGAGGAGCAGGACACAGTCTTGTGCAGATTCAGTTTTATTGAGCTCAATAAGTCCAACAACACGTGCCGGGTCTGCCCCACAGAACAGACAATCTGCAAGGGTTTCCCAGCTCTTATATACAGTCAGAAAAAAAGTTTGTTTCACTATCTGAGTGCTTGTCCTGTTCTTTGATATGTAATTATTTCTTGTCCTACTCTGTCTTGCTCTAGGTTCTGTCCTTATATGCAGAAGACATTGGTCTGCTTTATCCTGTTTGTGGGTGTTGTTCTCGTCTTTTATTACTGTATGTAGTGTTGTCACTGGGGCTGCTAAAGCAAGTCAGCTTCATGGCATCTGAGCGTAACTTTTGGTGAAGGCTAAATTAACAGACCCCATCAACACCTCTCACAATGTGCTTAAATGGTGACATTGTGATGCTGGATAAGTGAAATATATACATGTCCCACTTCAAGTGTCATCAGCATATGAATGAAAGTTAATACTATGTTTTTGAATTATCCTACCTTGCGGCAGCATGTACAGTACAGAGAGAACAATATTGGTCCTAGCACTAATCCCAGTGGTACCCCAAATTGAACTGGTGACATTGACGAAGCAGTACAATTATTAGATATTTGAACATAATGAAAACGATTAGTTAAATATGAAGTAAACCACTTAAGGACGGTTCCACATCAGCCAACCTCAAACTCAAGCCTGTGTAACAATACAGAGTGGTCAACCATGTCAAAGGCAGCACTAAGATCTGGAAGCACAAGCACTGTTGCATTCCCCACGCCAGTAGCTAACAGAATATCATTTACGACTCTTATTAGCTAATATTTGCAAACAAACTGACCTTAAATGGCCTGATGCCATGCCCATTGCATTGATGGCCATGTGGTCTACTGCAAACATGAAGGACTGTACTCTCGCACATGAGGTCCTGATGGGCAGGCCTATGAGCCTGCCAGTATCTCTGCCGTTAACATTGAAAGAAATGGATATTCATCAAATGGATGATGCAATGTTTTCCTTTTGCATTGGTCTAACTTGAGCTGTCAAGACTTTTCATTCACAGATGCAAGCAGTGCAGGCTGAACCAGCAACCGAAGACTGTCACTCCTTTCAGCCGGGTGACTTTGTCTATGTCAAGGACCACCGATGAAAGAACGCACTGCAACCTAGGTGGGAAGGCCCGTACCAGGTGATACTCACCACCCACACTGCTGTAAAATGTCAGACGAATTGGATCTACTTGTCTCACTGCAAGAAGGCCCACCTACCTAAGGAGGGAGGGCACAGTGGAGACTCCAATCAGAACCCTATTGTTATGTTCCACATCCTTTCTCTAGAGGGCGCCCCTACCCCTTTCTGTTATGATTAGTTTCTATTATTTCCTGGTGCATCTCATCTGGTTTTTGGTTAAAAGCCTAGCATCTCTGCAGTTCCGGGCTCAGTATTGGAAGACTTGCCTATTTTCCGGGTAACCCAAAGGTAGGCCTTATTCCCCAAAGTTCTGACCGCCTGGGTCCGCGATTCAGAGCGCCTGGTCCTGTTATGTTTTTAGTTCCTGTTCCTGTGCCGGTTCCCACCAGGTTCATATTTTTAACTGTTTGTCTTGGATGGATCTCCCAGCCCTTGGATTACGGACTGCGCCCTGACTTCCCTTTTTGGACTTCCTTGGACTTGGTTGCTTCCGAATTTCCCCCGAGCACCTGATCACTACAGTCACCGCCCCCTGTCTGTCTACCCATCCTAACCCCGTTGTACCTTCCATCATCCTCATAGGGTATTTAATAACGCACTCCACGGGAGTCAGAACCGGCTCCTGTGACATCTTTTACTTCTGTTCAGTGTTATTTTGATATTTTACCCTGTTGGTGTGCATGGACACTGAAATACTGAAATAAATCCTTGTAATCCTTGTAAACTACCCAGCCAAGTATTTTTACACTAAAATAACTAAGTACACTTTTTCTATTCTATATACAGTAGTTCTAATCTTGATTACACAGTTAATTTGCGATATTTTTCCACATTCCTTTTGCTTCTGTTTAGTATTACAGCAGTATTACAGAACAATCAGTTTCTTCAAAAGCACCTAGAAATATTAGTGTAGTAATATGATGTCAGAAAAACAGACCT
This sequence comes from Lepisosteus platostomus, assembly GCF_059453375.1. Classification (NCBI taxonomy): domain Eukaryota; kingdom Metazoa; phylum Chordata; class Actinopteri; order Semionotiformes; family Lepisosteidae; genus Lepisosteus; species Lepisosteus platostomus. The sequence continues at coordinate 29,913,515 of NC_142622.1, read as the reverse complement.
GGTAATTCTGCTTTTCACAGATTGAGGGCAATATATCCCTATGTAATAGTTGTCTTCAGTAGAACACAATGAAAATTGGAGTAAGAGCATTTATTATTGCAACTATTTACTCTGTGGGAGCTGCTGTTAGAAGAATTTTACAAGGTTTAAGGTAGTGATTCATTGTACTATTTAAGACCACACTCAATGTTAGTTCTAGAATAGCTAATTATCCATCTTATTTTCTGAGCTTGCATTAAAATCCAAAGTGAATATCGGTATAGATGTACTTGTCCTTGTACAAACAATATGTGAAATAAGTACAATACAATATATAACCAGATACACAATGTCAGCTAGGGTTAACAATAATAAACTTTATTTTATATAGCACCTTTAAAGGTGGCTTCTCAAAGCACTTGACAGAATGACAATCGCTTTTCATTTTTTCCACCTTTGAAAAGAGACACATATATAGCTTACTTAATACTAATGTGATTTAAACTATTCAAGCAACTGTATTACAAAAAATGATGCCTGTAGCAAGATGTAGAAATTCAACTGTAGAGAACATGTTCAGTTTAGTCTCCAAAACCGGTAAACTGGGCATTGCAATAATCAGAGTATGACTTTTGCAAAATTAGAATTGGAAGTGTTATATGAAAGAACAACAATTCACTTACAGTACTGTACGTTCAGAACATTATGTTCCAAAATTAGATTATGGTGAAAGTTAAGCCCAAAATCTTTAATTTTACTTTGATGAATTATGAGTAATGTATTGTTACAGCTTTAGGTGACTGAGAAGTATAAAGTATAAAGTTTGTGACACTTGGCAGAGTAAACACTTCTAACTTCAAAGCAGAGAGGATGTTTGCTGAGGTCTGGAGTCCCTTCAGCAAAAACAATTGTAAAGTTTACCTTAGTATACCTAGGTAAGTTGTGTGTTAATGATTGTCAAGGAGCAGTACACACATACAATATAAGATCACATTAAGAGCACAGAGAAAGGTAAGAAACAAGAAGTAGGAAAGAAGGAGAGGAGTGACAAAAGTCTGGAGGAGTGTGGATGTGAAGCTTAATCCAGGCGAGAAGCCCTACTTCATGATATCCCAAACCAAACCTGACTAGAGCTAAGTATTCGAACCTTGCTAGAGAGAGCATGTTATTCTGGAACTTGGGTTCCATTGGTAAAAGATACCTAAGAAATGTCTTTCCTACTTAGGGCGCGTTTTTATGGATAGGGATATACTGTAGGCTCCTTTATTATTACCTTTATTTTGTGGCATCCGGGGTGCAGAGAGCGAGATTTATCTGCAGATTGCATTGTATTTAGTTAGAAAGCAGCTTATCTCCAACATTACTACTAAGTAATGCTAGTAATGCTACTAAGCATTCAACATTAAGAGTTGAATGCTCAGTAGCAGTCTGGGGTTTTCTGGGTGACCAGAATGTTAGGCCTCTGAAACATCTTGTTTGTAAATACTGTACATAAAGTAACTTGTGTGTTGTACGTGTCGAAGAAAACTCAGTCTTCACTCAGGTTGGGAAATTGTCAAACAGAGATCTGTAATTCAATCAGCTGAAGGGGAGCACATCACAGAGAAAGGGTTTCCCCTAGCATTCAGTAAGACATGCTCACTGGACTGGGCACCCTCACCACTGCCGCATCAGGTAAGCCCCCCACCATCAGGGATTTGAACCCAGGCCTCCAGCATCACTCAACAGGGACCCAGCCTCTTGAGCCAAAGGGAAATCTCCTGTCAGCCTGGCGGCTATGGTCCCTGGTCTCCACAGGGAAGGGCGGTGACGTCACCGCTCTGGTAAGCCAGCTCTCGCAAGCAATGGAGGTCGCATGCGTTATAATATCAAAGGAATATACAGGAAAAGGGGCAGTATCAGAAGTCAAACAAACAGGACAGGAAGATGCCATTTGGCATCCTAAAGTCTGTTTCATTTATCTCTGGTTGAATGGGTGTGAAGAATCACAGGCTTTGCACCAGTGGTCAGTGGACAGTGGTCTTAGGTGCAAACAGAAAACCTTTTTGCACCAGAAAAGCATAGTCACTTTCTTGACCTTTTTCACTCGGTCCTCTACATATGTTTTGTTGTGTGTAGTGTAGTTTGTGTCTTGTCATTGTAATAAATATTTGTTAAAATGGCACTGTATGCCTGGATTATGACTAAACTGCTCCTGATTTTCAACATTTTTGTAACTGTCACGTAAGTCTGACAGGACGAACCGTGGAATGGCAGGAGAGCAATAAAGACCCTATGCGTAGCGGCGAGATTGGGGTTAGCCCGGGCTCAGCTGTTCAGGAGAAGCCATATAGAAACCTATGCCCTCAGGCCAAGGACAGGAGTGACCTGGTGCTAGGCGGGGTCTCAGGGCAACTGAACAAACAATGCTGAGCGAGTAGCAGAGCAGAAGCAGGAAATAAATGGGCTACACAACAAGACACACCAGAAAGACATGAATAATCATAGGGAACTAGGAACAGAAGGAACGTAGAGCACCCTCTAAGTGTAATGAGCGTGACAGTACCCCCCGCTTCACGGGCGGCTCCTGACGCCCAAAAAAGAGCTGCACAGCACTGGGGGGAGGAAAAACCTCATTTAACTGAAAGGAAACCTCCGGGAGTTCACGGTTGAGAGCTACCCCCTCCTCCGGGGTATAAACCTTTATTGAGTAGAGGAAAGGGGGGTCAAAACTGAGCTCCAGAGGAGCAAAACAAAATACCAGACTTAACAAACAAAGAAATCACAAACAAAATTAAACCCTGACAGAACAGGGGAACAATAAACACATAAGGGCATGGGAACCCGGAGCCAGGGAGACCAGAGGGCATGGGAGCCCGGAACACGGAAGCAGCAGGGGGCGTGGGAGCCCGGGACAGTGACAGCAGCAGAGGGCGTTGGAGCCCGGGACAGCAAGAGTAGGAGAGGGTGTGGGAACCCGGGACAAAGGCAAAAAACGCAACGAGTATAAACCCTGATGGAACAGGGAAAACAAACAACACATAAAAGAAATAACCCACAACAGATAGAGAAGAGCAGGGAGCACGGAAGCCTAGAACCAGGCATAAAGAAAAAATTCCAAAAGCCAGGAAACAAAAAAGGAAAAAAAAAAACGCTCGCGGTAGGTTAAGGTAGGCTCAGCATTCTGTCACGTAAGTCCGACAGCACGAACCGTGGAATGGCAGAAGAGCGATAAAGACCCTGTGCGTAGCGGCGAGATGGGGCTTAGCCCGGGCTCAGCTGTTCAGGAGAAGCCGTATAGAAACCTATGCCCTCAGGCCAAGGACAGGAGTGACCTGGTGCTAGGCGGGTCTCAGGGCAACTGAACAAACAATGCTGAGCGAGTAGCAGAGCAGAAGCAGGAAATAAATAGGCTACACAACAAGACACACCAGAAAGACAAGAATAATCACAGGGAAATAGGAACAGAAGGAACGTAGAGTGCCCTCTAGGTGTAATGAGCGTGACAGTAACTCCCCATTTATAACAGCATATACGTTTTCAAATTTACTTTTTATTCAAAATGTATGATCAAACTGAACACTGCTTCTAAATGTGACGGAGACTGAATGTCAGCAAAATCTGCAGCTATAAAAGGCGCTATTCAAATTGAAATTTACTGATTTTAGAAGTACTCAATAGTCAATACTTGGTATACTTGGAAGAAATTACTGCTGTCAATATTCCAAGTGTTACATCTCTACCAGCTTTGAACAGTGAGTTTGTGTGATTTCTATTCTTCTTCGCAAAATTTCTTCAGTTCAGACTAGTTCATTGGGAATATTAATGGACTGCATTCATTAAATCTCAGCATACGTTTTCTATTAGATTCAAGTCTAGATGTTGCCACTCAAGAAGATATTAAGAACATTTACAAAAAATGCTTTTTTTTTACCCAGTTTTAGTTTTTCAGATACTCTTTGGGTTTTCCTCTAGAATTTAAATGTACTTTGCACCAGTTTTTCCCTTTTTAGGGATGGTGCTGTCCATGTGGGGCTTACGTTGATAGTCACACTTGCATTTAGACCATAAACTTAATCGCCCCATACAGTATAACAGTCAGAATCGTTGTGAATTTTGTATTCACCAAATTTATATCAAGTCATGCCACAATCTAAGAAAATTGCAGAGGATGTCAGAAAAATAGTTAATGATGCTCATCTGCCCCAAAACAGTTACAAAACCATTTCTAAGTATTCGAGTCTATCAGACAAACAGTCTACTGCTCAAATGAAAAAGGTCAAAACCACAGGTACTCTACTGTATATAGAAACATCTAAGGAACTGCAGTTTGCTCTCACCTCAGCTAATGTGACTGTTCATGAATCTCCTATTAGAAAATGACTGAACAAGAATGGTGTTCATATAAGGAGAAAACCCTTGGTTTCCAAAAAGAACATTGCAGCCTGTCTGAAATTCACCAAAGAACGATCCAAAATGATACACAAGGTTCTCTGGACAAATGAAAGTAAGAACTCTTTAGCCTCAGTGAGAAACATTATGTTTGGTGAAAACCAAACACTGCTTTTGAACAGAGGAACCTCATTCCAACAGTTAAGAATGGTGGTGGGAGTGTTTTGCTGCCTTGGTGCTTGGATGGCTTGCAATCATTGACATAACCATGAATTCTGCTTTGTATCAGAAGAGTCTAGAGGAGAATCTCAGGCCATCCATCTGTAACGTGAAGCTGAACCTAAAGTGGGTCTTATTTCATGATTCTAAACATACACAGATCCTAAACCTAAGACGATCTGCAGAAGAATGACTGCAGAAAAGGTCATTCTTTGTTTCCCAATGGCCCAGTCAAAGTCCAGACCTAAACCCCATTGAAATGTTGCAGCAGGAGCTTGTGTTTATGCAAGGCATCCCTCAAATGTCACAGAGATTAAAGAATTCTGTAAGCGGGTTTGGGCCAAAATTCCTCAAAAACCATGTGAGAGATTGCTCAACAGTTAGTTGTAGTCATTGCTGCTCAACAGGGTGCCACCAGTTAATGGATCTAATGCATACTTTATCTCATATGGATATTGAATGTTTCATTATTTGAAGACTGATTAATGTTGAGAGAGTATAATCTTTTAAAGTATTATTAGGACTTAATTTAAGATCTAATAAGATTTAAGGTTTCAAATATGTGGAAGTTGTGAAAATCCTAAGGCACTGTTCTTGGCACTGTATGTAAGGAACTGTACATGCTAAATAGAACTGATCCCAGTGTGAACCCTGGGAGACATCTCCAAAACACACAGTAAAAAGAGAATTATGATTGACAGTATCAAAGGCTGCCCTAAGGTCGAACAATATTAAGTTAGAAGGAATCCCTATCAGAATGCATATCTTTTGTTTCATACAGTATGTTTCGAAAGCTAAACTGTCAACAGATTCATCGGTAATCACGGAAACTCATTCTGTGCAATACTGATATATTTAGAGATTAAATAGACACACACCAATGCACACATATTTGGCTATCTTTATTTCAGAGATAAACACCAAACACCATGTAACATCCTGAGGAAAATAGTTTTATTAAAAGTCATGTACAAAAGGAATATCAGACATTAGGTGGCTACAAAACAACACTATGTACATTATATACAGCATAGAAGGACAGCTCTCCTTACAAAATTAGAAGCAATAGTTATAGAATGGTATGCACCACAACATGGTTACTGTGTCATGAGTACCATGGTACAAATAACATGCATTACAGTGCACTGACATTACTACAATATGTTAATTGTCAATGGAGGGTATAAGGTCATTCTCTTTTTAAGTTTTTGTGAGAAATCACCACAGTAAAAAGGAACTTTACATTTTTGATTGTGAGCACTAGTACTTAAGTCTTTCAGTTTATCCCCTCACCTTCCTGTATCACTCTTGCTATTCACATATGTTGGATGATTCAATATGATAGCTCATTAGAAGATTACAATTTGTCAAAAAACAAGAAAAAAATAAAGATATTGAGATATTTACTGTACAAATATACAAAAATGTGATGCAGTTACATTTGTATTTCAATGGCACTCTTGTTGTGTGTTTCAAAGATGATTTTTTCAGAATAACTGGATTCATGTTTAAGCAAAAACATTGGGTAAATCAGCACACCAAAGTGTTACTCTACCCCAGCTCCATTCCACAACAAGTAAAAAAAAGAAATAATTCATACAAATTACTGTCTGTAAAGCAAGTTTTTTTCATTTGAGATTCATAACCTACTCCATCCACCCATAATGAACATCATACTGGCACTTTGACTATATTTTTAATTGTGTCTCCTCACCTCCCTGATTATGTCCCTTTAGCTTGGCACACTCATTTGACTTCTTCCAAGCTGCCAAAATAAAGGCTGTCCTGCTGGTTGGACTCTCAGGTATACTGGGTGTTTCTAAATTTGGGTTCCATACAGCTCCATCCAAGAAGGAGCTTTTCCTTCAGAGCTCAATTAAATTATTACCTTGGGGAAATATAAGTACATTATTCTGCATGTTCTTTAAACAGTTTGACTCTTCTGATATTAATAGTTTAATTCAACTACCTATAAAAAGTACACAAACTCTGCAATGAAGCTGACCATTTTTATTTACCAGCATAGTGACTTTAAGGTGTTTTTTGCTATCAGCGCCTAATTTTTTCTCTCGTAAATTGATTCACTAATCCATGGGAGAACATAGAGATTCCTCTGCTTGTGCAAATGAAATCAGATTATGGAACCGTGTTGAATAGTTTGCTTGGAGTCTCATCTCCTAGCTAGTATGAGCTCATGAGTGAAGTGCTCTCAAAGTATGTGATCAGCTGTGGTGTTGTAGTCAGTCTGTTAGATTAGTACCTAAGACCTAAGAAAGTTACAAATGATAGGGAACGACAGCTCTGAGCTATAGAGGATTTTAAAAATAATATATTAATACAGGTAAGAGAAAAAATATATAATCCCCAGTTCATTTTTATGGCTTAATCAACTTCAAGTTAAAATGTGTTTACTTGATGATTAAAATTACAACACAATTCTTTCTATATGCAATGGTTATGTGCACCCATTACTGTTCCCATTTAAAAGTTATGTATAATAAATATATTTTTTCCTGCGGAGCTAATCTGTGGTGAGTTTGTCTGTTTTTCCCATTTTTACATGAGTTTCCACTAAGTTCTCCAATTTCTGCCCAAAGACATGCTGGTAAGTTAATTGGCTTCCATAAAAATTGGCCCTGGTTTGAGTGTGTGCGCCCTGCGATGGAATGGTGTCCCATCCAGGGCGTATCCTGCCTTGCACTCAGTGCATGCCAAATTATGCTCCAGCTCCCTCCTGTGACCCTGTACTGGATAAGGGGATTAGAAAATGCATTCTAAAAAGATTAGAAACACCGTGAAGAAAAAATATCCTCTTAAATCTTCCGAGCTTTTGGCTCTTTTAAACGTTTTCTGATGTCTCAGCAATTTAGTTAAAAAAGAGGAGCTTTTTGTTTGTTCACCCTCTTCTCCCCGTATCCCACAAAAATATTCAAAATAGTAACAATAACTTGGGGATGGTGGCACCATCAAAAGGGATTTTCCTTTTGCATAACATCTCTGTATGTCAGGACAAATTCTGGCCGCCGGTAGAGCTCACTCAGCATTTCAAATTTTGAACCCCACTCCTGTAGGCAATCATAATTGAAGTCCTCCTCACCTTCAGACACCAAAGTGCTGAGACTGCCCACTGAGGAATCCAGTCCCTCTATGCGGTAAATTTGAAAAGAGTCCATTGGGAAAGACTGATCGTCATTGTCTGCCTCCCAAATGATGCGGGAAACATAGCTTTTGAAGTCTGTGGGGCCGCTGGCAACACCAGTAGCATTCTGATGGTAGCTTGCCATCGTGCCTGGGTGAACCTCTTCCTGTGATCCCTGGGAAGACTTTAGGAGGGGTGCTGTGGTGCCGGAGGAGGATTGCGACAAACTGGAGCACAGTGGCCTCTTCAACTCTGTGATGTCATATGCATTCTACAAAAGGAAAGTAACTTTTGCACAGAACTGTAACTGGATGCAGGCGATAAAATACAATAATCACATGTATAGCCAGCAGCCATATGACCCTGCAACTCACAACTGGCAACCCACTGAAGCTAAGCAGGAGTGTCCAGAAAAGCGCTATATAAGTGTAAGCAAATATTATAATTAATATAATTTTTTAGCGGCTGAATTTAGTCATAGTTCCCCTACAAAACACTGGCTTCCTCATCTGGGCCATTACCTGGTCCTGCTCACCTCCACCCTCTTCATTGTAGTTGAGGATGTTTTCACGAATGTCCTCCCAGCTCTCGTGCTCAGCTGGAATGTGATAAACACCTCTTTTCTGGAACTTGCTGGGGCTGCCCTTCTGGTTCCACACAGTCACAGCCACAAGAACAGCTGGATGACAAAAAAGGAGAAACAAAGTGCAATGTCAACTGTAAAGTCTCAAAACAGCAAGTTGCATAACATCACTTTATTGTCCAATATGAGATGTTCACATCGTTTTATTGTTTCATGTGAACATCAACATTAATATATATCCATCTTACTTTTTATAAGTACTTTTAAAGTGAATCTCTGCAGTTACTACAAAATAAATTCCCTTAGGGTCCTAAATAGGATTATACCACTGAGGAGAACATAATAATTTGCTTTTGCCATTTTCAGATCTGAAATGGAAATGGCTGAACTTAAAGACATGGCTCTTTAAGAAATTGTTTATTTGTTAATTTTTTTATCTAGTACTGTCTCCAAATGTCACCCTGTAAGAGAGACCCTTCTAGATGAAGACTGAAGACTTTCACCACCTGCTACTGCCTTACTCTGGATTTTCTTCCCGTCTTGTTGCACCATCTTGGATTCATCGAACATGTCTCTGAGGTACACCGCACTGCAACTGCTTCAACTAAAATAAAATTTCTTCCTGGTTAAAGACACATTTGATGATTGCCGTATTATTGGGATTTTACGACCGAGGTGCTACTTCCATCACAGCATGGGATGCCGTTTCTTTCATTCGTCTGCCAGCAGAGTCTCTATCCCTGCCTTTCGGCGCAAGACTGTAAGTCCATCCGGTACCAGCGCCGACCTCAAAAATCTTCTCTCACTACCGCGCCTGGAACACACTCCGCTTCTCCCTGCATCCCCGAGACTGGCCAGATCAGCGCTACTCAATACCCGTTCCATAAACAGCCAGGCTCTTCTTTTATGTGACTTTATCATAGAAAATTGAATTATTGTGCTTAACCGAAACCTGGCACAGACAAAACAATGGACTGCTGTATAATCAACTAATCCTCCTGGCTATAGCTTGTTTGACCTTCCGTGTCCCACAGGCAGAGGAGAGGCCATCATTGTGATTTACAACCTTTTTTAAAATGTAAATCCTATTACTATACCACCTCCCTCTTCTTTTGAGTGACTTGTTTTAAATGTCTCTATCATTGCCATAGTTTATAGACCACCCAAGCCCTGCGAAGTCTTTTTAGGTGAGTTTGCTGATTGACTCTCATTTTTATGCCTTAAGTTTAAAAGGATCCTTATTCTTGGGGACTTTAATATACACATTGATTCAAGGTCTTCCAGTATGGCTAAAGATTTCCTCTCTCTATTGGGAATTCTTTGATCTAACTCAGTTTGTTTGTAGCCCTACACATAACAAAAGACACACCCTAGATTTAATCATTGCAAATGACTCTTTTGTCTCCTACTGCTCTTTCCTTGAACTAGGCCTCTATGACCACTTAGCTATTCTCTTCAATCTGGAATTACCTGTTTCTAACACTTCCCCTCACGCTCTGTAAATTTCCGCAACAGGCGATCAATTGATCTGCCAGGGTTTGTAAATTCTGTTCTATCCTCCTTATCTTGTTTCTCTTCCTCTGACCTCCTAGAGCAGGGGTGCCCAACCTTTTTTAATGTAAGATCTACTATTTCATTTGCCAGTCCAACTTGATCTACCACTGTGAATTTGAAGCTCTGATATAGGAATAAAAAGACTGTGGGCACATTAGTACAATAACGATACCCATCACTAGAATTCCAGTAAATAAAAGCAAGTGACTCATGCTACAGTGAACAAGTAATGTTCCCTATTTTAGAAAAAAGAATATCCTACCTTAATGTGAGCACTGGCACTGAGAAGCGTACTTGAGAGCACTTGTAATTTTTTTTAACGTATTGACACTGCTGATCATGTCGATGACATTTTACCTCCTCCCTCCTTATCCAAAACAAAAAAATAGTTACACGCATGAAACCCACCACATCTATCTTAGATCCCATTCCCACCACTTCCTGTTTCTCTTCTCTCTGTCCCATTGTCCCATATTTTACATAAATCCATGAGCACTAGCATTGTACCAACGGTCCTCAAAACTGCTGCCGTTACTCCCGTGCCAAAAAAGCCTAATATGGCTCTCGACAATCTTAACAATTTTTGCCCCATCTCCAACTTACCCTTTCTTTCTAAAATACTAGAACGTGCTGTCACACTTCAGTTACTTAACCACCTCATGACAAACAACCTTTTTGAACCCCTCCAATCTGGCTTCCGTCAACTTCACAGCACAGAAACGGCCCTGGTCAAAGTCACCAACGATCTTCTAACAGCTTCTGATTCTGGTTCTCTTTCTATACTCATCCTTCTTTATCTCAGTGCTGCTTTTGACACTGTTGACCATAACATCTAACTTTCTCGTCTTGAGACTGTGTTTGGAATTTCTGACACTGCCCTCAAATGGTTCAAATCTTACCTCACTGATCGCTGTCACTTTGTCTCTTAATGGGTACAGGTCTGAAATTGGTCTTGTTAAGTCTGACTTACCCCCATGGATTAGCTTGTACCTGGATGCCTCGTTTTCCCCTGTTTACCAGAGCACCAGTTGTCACTGAGCACTACCTTTGCAAATAAACCCTTGTGTGTTTTCCCTGATGTCCGCCTCCTATTTGTCTCGGGTTACACTGCATAGGTTACACTGCATAGTGTCTAATCACCAACCCTTCGTCAAATGCTGTGGACCATTCATGACACTGGAGTATCTAAATCTATATTGAACAAACTGCAGTATGTCCAAAATTCAGCAGCCAGAATCCTGACCAGGTCTAGTGCACATTACTCCTATCCTGGAGTCATTGCACTGGCTTCCTGTTAGGTTTCTTGTCGGCTTTAACATCTTCATGCTCACCTATAAGACTCTGCATGGCTTGGCACTTCAGTACCTGTCTGAGCTACTATCGTCCTACTCCAGCTCTTCTTATTCTGGTCTCCTATCTGTCCCCCAAGCCGGTCTACACTCTATGGGTGACAGGGCCTTCTCCTGTTATGCCCCCAAGCTCTGGAACTCTCTCCCCAAGGATATCAGTGAGTCACTTTCTCTAAACTCCTTCAAATCCAAACTCAAAACCTTCTTCTTTAGAAGAGCCTTTACTTAACTGGCTCTGTTCTTTACCCTTCTGGTCCTACTATACTTAGTACCACCATCCATGGTCTCATCTGTGTATTGTAACTGCGTTTTATCTTGTGTATTCTTTTTATTTATTGTTGCTGTCATTCAGTGAAGTGCTTTGAGAAGCTACCTTTAAAGGCGCTATATAAAATAAAGTTTTTTATTATTATTACTACATCACTTCCATAATCACTCTGTGCCTGAACACTAAAGAAAGGGGCGGTTATTCTGGAATTTGGAAGAGTGGGGTGTAATGACACTTCACACTGCGCATGCTCCCATCGACTTTAAGAAAATAGTTTATTTTCACTATTGTTGTTCTAAAACAAGTGTGCTTGGAGAGGAAACTATCTTCCTAGCCTCCTGTTTTAGGGATAAGTGCACAGACAATGAAAACCCCATGATTTACAGTCACAACGCATGTCACCAATGACATAATTTCATGCTTGTGCTACAAAGAGTGTATGTAGGTGGCCTAGCTGTTTCAATTTAGATCCAGTGACCCCCCATGCTAACCAGGTCCAGTGCCCACAGGTGTTTGCTGATCTTGGAATCCATAAATAATAATTACAACTTGCCCAAGAATGCAGAAAACGATCAAAAGACATCTTAGCCCCTCATAGTGCAGGATATTGGAGTTTTTTGAGGCTTTTACTGAAATACGCTTTTCTTCTTTTTTTAATACAGTCTTAATTAATATTTCATATTTAAATGAGTGATTGAAAACAAACTTGAAAATTCATGTTTTTAAAATGAGACAACATATGTAATTTGAATGTTTACCAATACTGCAAAAGTACAAAATGTGCTATATTAAACAACAGACTATTTCACTGTATAAGCATATTTGTTACTAAATGTCATGATATACATTTTACGTAGTATGTATTCTAAGCATTTTAAACATGGCCAACAGTGCACCAATGTTAATGTTACTAAGGAATTGTTATCATAGTTACCAAAGAAAACCAGCAGGCACATGCTGATGGCCAAGATGGAACTGGGACTGAGGACAGCCATCCTTCCTGCTTTCACCAGACTGACTTCACACCACTGGCCTTTATATCCCTCCATGCAGACGCATGTGAAGCTCCTGGGAGACTGGGCAACACAGGTGCCCCCATTCCTGCAGACAGATGGCCCACATGGGGAGGGGACACAGTGCAGATGCCCAGAAATACCATCCTCCACTGTCATCTTGCCAGCTGGACACCTAGTTTAACACAGGAAGGACAGAGATTACATTACAGTACTGGTAGCGTGTGTCTGTTCATTTTCCATATTTTATTAAAGTTTAAGTTATAGTATCACTGTGAAACTTCCCTCTCTAGTGCTCACTGAAAATGAGGAGAGAATTACAAATCTCTCATGTAGCAAGTGAGCGTTAGCAGCAGCAAAAAGGGCCCTTGAAGTTTGGAAGCTTAAATGGATGATTGGGGAAATTATGGAAGAATCGATAATATTGTGTTATTTTGGCGTTCACAACAGTGCAGAGGGGAATCAAATATTACATGCATTTTTACAAGAGAGACCACCTATATGGCTGAGCCTTCTTCTGAGTTGCTCTTTTGATATACAGGAGGCCCATCAGGCTCTGCGTGCTCAATCAGGACCCTGAGAGCGGTCATTATTCGCTTCTTGCAATTCTGGGATAAGGAGTTTGTAGTTAAAACTTCAAAGGGTTTTAGAGGGTAAATTGAAGCTTTGTCGATAGCAAGATCTGTCCGTGGAAATCCCCTGAAAATGTAAGCTTTTTGACAAAGTTAGAAAACTTCTTATTGACAGTGGGATTTTTAGAGGTTTTATTTACCTTTCTAAAATTCTGACAGCATCGTTTGCATTATTTTAGCTCTCTGCAAGAAGTAGAGACATTTCTTGTAGAACTTGGTCATAACTAACCAGTTTGTGGGATTTGTTTAATGAGTGACTCCTCAGTGACTATTTGTAATGAAGCTAAGGCAGTTAAATGGCTTTTCTAGCTTTTATTCTTTTTGCCTGGTTGAAAATCTTTATATACTGTATATTGATGACATGTTAGTTATAGACTGATAGACATACTATTTTTTATTTAATAAAGAAATATGTTAATTCTAACAACATTGAAAATGAATTGATAAAGGGGTATTTGAATATTTTTTTGGTGCAAAATCTGTTTTTTAAGTGAATGGCCCTGAAAGTCTGCATTAACTAAGTGATCTTGTTTAAAATGTGGAAAAAAATGGTTTTGTTTATTTAAAACATTTTGATTTCTTCTTTGCATGTATACAGTACACCTGCTATGGAGTGACTGATTGCGTAAGGAGATCTGCTTAGAAGGTAGACCCTAATTTGTTTTCTTTAGCTCTGATTTATTGTTGATTATGGACTCCTTTTTACTATGTTACTCAATTATTCCAGTTACCTAACATACTGTATTCCAACATTTACTATTCTTTTCTTCTTTAATTCCCAAAATGATTTCCTACAGCGATGAGTAAATGTCAAATAATATAATGGAAAGTGAAGGGTTTGAACAATCATATTAAGTGTAAACGTTTTTTTTTTGTCTCAAAAAAGACAATGCTGCTGTTGCTTTTCTTCAGGAGGCTAATCTCTTAGACCTTAACAAGGCTGAGTCAAATAAATATACTTTTCGTCATATTCATCTAAAAGCAGGAACATGGCAAAATTGATGAATAATGTTTTACTTTTATTTTAATATAATGGATAACTGACCCACGGAGAAGATTTATTTCAATCTTGGGAACTCTGTAAGGGCTGTCAACTACTCTTCTGAATAATGTTCCTACTGCTGATTCTTCAGTATTTACTATGTCAGATGTATTATTATTTAACTACCACTGTCAAACTTCTAGTTGGCAAATTTAATTGTGCATTGAATCCTAGTTTTAGACAGGTCTTCACCATTTCCTATTTCTGGAGCAGCTAAAACACTGAACAATTCAGAATTTGATATCTGAAGAGAGCTTAGTCTGTTAATAAGAGATTATAGCTTTTACTCTAATGCACATAATTCTTATTCACATATTGATTAGTTTTTAACCCAAAACTTATTTGCATAAGGTTTCATACAGTACTACTGGATCAATGGCTTTTTCTGATCATGCACTAATTAGTTTAACAATAGATTTGAGTGCCCATTATTTTGTATGTAAAAGGTGGTGATGTAACAATTCTCTTTTGCCCAACAAACAAAACATACAAGATAATAATAATCTGTTACTCCTGATATTTTATGGGCTGTTGCAAAGGCTACCCTGAAAGGCAATATAATAACTTATGTGCCATATAAAAAAAGACATAAAAAAAGAAAGTGTTTTCTAAAAAATAACTACTTTGGTATAAGGAACTTCATAAAAGCTCTCCTTCAGTGAAAATTTGAAAACGTTTCATATATACAAGAGCAAAATTCAACTCAATTTATACTGAATCTGTGAAATAGAGCTTTTTTATTTGAAACAGAGGCATTATGAATTTAGTAATAAACTGAGCAAACTCTTGGCATATTACCTGAAAAAAGAACAAGCAATGCTTACGATTACAGCTATCTGGCTGTCTCTGTTCTCTCTAATTCCATTTCAGACAAAAATATGGATGACTCAAAATTCCTTCATCTAAACTGTGACAAGACAGAAGTCATGCTTTTTGTCATCCCCCATCAACTTTGTAAAGCCAATGGATCCAAACCCGTGGATGGTACTGTACTTGAACTTCAGTCGAAATGGAAAAACTTGGGGGTGTTATTTGAATCAGGCTTGACATTCGACCCACATGTGCAGCATTAATCTTTCACCTCATAAATATCACCAGATTATGTTATCGCTAACTGCTGCTGAAGAGCTGATCAACACATTTAAGAAATAAACTTAAATTGGAAATATCTGATTTTCAAATAAAAATGAAGTGCTCAACTTCAATAAAAAATATTTCAGAATTGTATTTATTTAGGTTTTTAATTCACCATGTTCATTTTTACCCTTTAGATTGCATTCAGAAACAGAGCTAAATAAAACTTCAAGTGAGGATCAACAATCAGAGATTTGTAGAAATGTTTCTTTTCCTTTTACAAACAAAAAAAGATTAAAGAAGTAAATCAAATTGTCATATAAGTTTTATTTAACTCCAACAAACGTTGTTTGGCTCCAACAAAAGTCATTGCAATGACACTTCCTCAGTGTAGGAAGTGCCAGTCAGAATTAGGAACATTTATGCATTAATTTTGGCAATGTAAACGTATTGAGCTTTTGGCGATCTATACATGGATCTGCAAGTGAACATAGATTTTTTTGTCATCTATACATCTCCTTACTTCACACATATGTTGTCTCTTAGCCCAGATAAAATGATATTATTAATGGCTATCTCTTATTTAGCAAAAAATGCATCTTGTCAGTCTGGCTTGGTTGTGTGTAGAGAGAAGGTGACTATCAGTTTGCAGAGTGGGATTTTTGGGGAGCCCACATAATATACAGTACATTTCATTTTCAATTAAGTTTGTAAATATCAATTTGTTTTGTTAAATAAGGGGAGGGAGATTAATTGATGTATTAATTTGTTAACATACTGATTTATTAGAAAACAAAAAGTGTTATGCTCTTTCTTATTGGTTGGATACCTTAATACTGTATAAAGTGTGGTCATGCCTAAAGGATGGTGATCATGGTGTTTTACCCAATTAACAGTGCAAGAATACCTTAATTTCCAAAAACACTAATTCTTTACAGTTGTGATTTCTAGCTGGGCCTGTGTAAGGCTGGAGAACAGCTCAATCACAACACACAGCAAAACAGAAGTATCAAGGTCAGATTATTAAAAGGGTATGAAAATGTTGGGAATGCAGAAAGTTAAAAGGCAGATACTACTATAATATACCAGATGTCCTAAGAGATTTAATGTATATTATTTTTGCTCTAGATTTATAAATACATATATTTTATTTATACATTTATATTTTTGCTAGCTCTATACCTGTCAAATATAAATATATATTACTGCTAGCTCTATACCTTACATCAGAAAGTGGCGGTATGTTCAAGAGTACCCAAATGCAAACAAAAATATTTGCAGATGGTTTACAAAACATGTAGCTGCAAAGACACCGAATGTGGACTAAGAACAAGTTGTAAGTAACTGAAATGGAGAGCTCACACGATGACTTGCTAAGCTGGAGTACCTGGAAAAATAAATCTGTTTTAGGGGGTGAGAAGGGAGGAATACCCCCAGGTATACAGTACCCAACCCACCTGCACTCGTGTTTCCTCCACAGGTCCACGCAGTATAGCGGGCTGCGGCAGGGCTTGCTGCTGCAGGCGTCAGAGTGACAGCCTGGCAGGACTCCACGGCGCTCCAGGACAGTGTGGAACTCCGTGCTCTTCCCATCCAGGGGCAAGGAATGCCCGTTCAGCCTCACATCTTGCATGCAGCCTAAGGTCACAAAGGAGTCATCATCACCCCTTATGTTTTCACAGTCTTTTGTTGATGTTTTATTCATGATATATCATGGAAAAATACTAAATGCTATACTAAAATCTGTTGTTACTCTACCTTGAAAGTCACTATGCTGGTAGTCAGAGAGGTTGTTTCCCAGCAACACACTAGATGGGTGAACAATGATCTCTCTCTTGTGACCAAGCATAGCAGTGATCTCACGTGCTCCACCTCCCTGGTCCAGGCGCAGTGTGAAAACATTGTCATGGCGATCAAGGCTGAGTAAGACCCACTGGCCATTGTCGATGCGCAATGCTGGCAACTGGAGGTAATGGTCTCCATCACCAAGATTTGCCCTCACGCCAAAGTGCCCGTCCACCATCTGCAGGGAGAAACATAGGTCTGCTGTAAATGTGCAACAGCTGCTGTCATAAGGCACTGAAAGAGACTGTAGACATGGAACAGAGCCCTATCTTATTCAAGTGTCTACTTCTGGAGAAACTTAAAATTGTCCAGTTGTCCCTTGATATTTCTATATCCACATATAGACATCAACAGATATCAGTCCATCTGTGATTCTCAAGATCAGACAATATACCTGTCTTGATCCTGAGAATCTGTCTCCTCTCCCTTTTGTGCTTAGTATTGTGTTGAAAAAAAGTTTTCCATGACAAGGCTGCTGACATAACGTCAATTCTCTGTTAATTACGTTTATTTATAATTTGTAAAATTTTTATGCAATGTATCTGTGTTTAAATTATTTATCCTATTCTCCTTCATGTAGATCTCATGGAGTGACAAAAGTTGGAGTAGGGCTATGGCTTGGCAGTTCACTTTAGTTATGCATATATGCATACAATGGCCAGTGTTTTTGGTGGGAATAGTATGTTCTCTTTTCTCTTTTGTGTCTGCTACCCTTGTCTTTTAAGGTCTTCCTGCCTCCTGAGTACAAACACCGCTACTGTCACGATCCATCATAATTAGTCACTCAACCGTCCTAAATGCCACAGCATTCCCACGACTTCAGTTAATCAGAAACCTGCCTAATCTAATTCTTGGAAACGACAGCACACACCTCTTGTCTTTCACTGTACCTGTTATTTATACTATCCTCAAACCACACTTCATTGCTGGGAATTAAATAGCCTGTTGTTCTCCTTGCTCATCTCCAATTTCAAAACTCTTCTAAAGATTTCTTCTCGCCTCAGTCTTTTGGTTACTGACTCTAGCCTGCTTCACTGACACCGTTCTTGCCTTTCCCTTTGGATTGACGAAAGCTCTCTCTGCCTTCCTGGAAACTGACTCTCAGCCTGCCTCTCCAACACCGACCTTGCCTAGCCCAATTGTTTTGTTTTGTGACCTGCATAGGGTTCTTTGGTTCGTTTAGTGACAACTACAATACAGCACTACTGTTCTCCTGAGTGCTTATTGAAAGTGTGGAGGCAGTGTGCAAATAAGGTCCTGGTATTTTTTGTATCAAATGAAAGCTAAGATGGAATAAACCAAAAGTGGTGCCCTGTTGGAAGCTTTTTTTTTGTAATGTTCACAGCAGACAAAGGACTGTACAACAGGAAAAGAGCACTCCTTGGGGTATTCTTTTCTTTTCCTTTTTTTTAACAACTTGGGACATTAAGACGTTTATGCTTATGATGATAGAGATCATCATTCACAAGCAATTTTTCTGTAAACAACATTGCCCTGATTTCTGGGGCTGTGTGTAAAAGCGAAGACAAACACAGGTGCTCCTTTACCTCCATAACGATGTATTCATTGGAGTCCCTTGAGGTCATGCTTAGCAGAGTTCCAGAGGGGGTACGTGTGCGCAGGAGCAGCTGGGCATGTGTTCTGCGAGCACTGCCACCCCCCCGTAATTGGTATCGGAGTACGCTATCCTTCTCAAAAGACCATTCTGGAAGGGCTGCAACAACAGAGAAGCAGTGACAAATTTTGTTGACTCAGGCCTGCACCACTCTCAAGTTCCCTCTGGCACAGTAGGGCTTAGCAAAGACCTCCAAATGTACACTATCAGGTACAGCTACTGTATCTGAGACACTAGATAAAACCCCCTTTCTCAGCCAAAGGACTAATACAGTAAAACCAACATACAGAGAAGTAAGAAGATTAGTCCAATTTTGGAAGCTTTCAGCTCTTTCAGTTCTTTTATAAAGCTTGCACTACTTTCTTGAACATGATTGTACACAAGTTTCAGTGCTCCTCTGTGGTACTAAAATAGAAAAAAATAAACATATTTATGTTATGAAATTAAATGTTAACCTTTACAGCTGAAAAAAAAACAACAACTAATTTTAAAATACATTATGAGATGTCCAGATTTTATATTGAGCAAGTGGTGTGAATTCTGAAAAAACATGAAACGTCTTCCTTTTATGTACAATAACTAAAAATAGTAACTTTCACAGATTGATAAGGATTTTAAACACTTCACAGACATCCTTTTTGAAGTTGTACTCCAAGGAGACCAATGAAGAACAGTAGGTTTAAAGAGAAAGAGAGATAAATTTATTAGCCATATACAATTTCTTGTATTAGAAATTTGTCTTTTTTTTCCTAAAAACACAGACAGGGAGAGAAGCATGGGGTCAGAGTGCAGGGTCAGCCATTTATATGGTGCCCCTGGAGCAGGTGGGGTTAAGGGCCTTGCTCAGGGGCCCAACGGAGTAGGATTCCTCTGCCGGGCCACTGGATACAAACTGGCAACCTTCCAGTCACAGGCGCAAATCCTTAGCCACAGAGCCACCACATCGCCCTATATTACACTATTAGTGTAATAGAATTGTTCTTCAAGACCACGGCCTGATGATATGAAAATGTACTGCAAATCAAGATACAACATAGAAGGTCAGAGCTTTTCTACAGTGTGGGAACTGTCCAATGAACCCTGTGAGTAGCCACTGTCTCATGGTAATTGACATTTCCTCACAGGCACAAAGACAGTTCCTGTTTCTCAGTAACAAGAGGACTTCAATCTGAAGAGGACTGCCTCTGTGTTACCTTTGTCACACTTGTGTCCGCTGTAGCCTGGGTGACAGTCACAGCTAAATGACCCCCACTCCCCCCGGCACTTCCCATGGATGCCACAGGAAGGTCCC
Organism: Lepisosteus platostomus; assembly: GCF_059453375.1. Taxonomy (NCBI): domain Eukaryota; kingdom Metazoa; phylum Chordata; class Actinopteri; order Semionotiformes; family Lepisosteidae; genus Lepisosteus; species Lepisosteus platostomus. Next base: position 29,893,541 of record NC_142622.1, on the reverse strand, counting down.
CCAGCAGTCAGACACACTCCATCTGTTAGAGCACAGCCAGGGGCACTGTTTAGGCTCTCTGCAGGACACCCCAGGTCATATACCTGTCAGGAAGGACAGAAAACAAGCAGCTGACGATGGGAACCGTGCACAAAGTGACCACCTGGACATCCCTCTTGCCCAGCTGCATTACATTCAGATGTGTAAGTGTAAGATCTCTTGGTTCCACATTATTCAAATTAGTTGTTATGCAACTATGTACACAATCATTGAGGTTTTACATGCCACTGGAACAACATTTATACACATTTATGCATATTATCCCCAAACAAATAACCGATATATGCATATTTGTAATAACAGGTAGCATTTTTCACAGCAGAGATTATGACATGTACAGATGCAGCCGTTCAGAACGAGCGGGGTACGCTGCGGTACAACGTGGTGGGTGTGTCGCATCCAAGCATTCTTTGTAATCGTCTTTGTAAACGAAAATACTTTATTTTTTCATTGACAAAAAGTAACACCACAGCATTTTGTTGATCCGATCACATATTTGTTTCCAATCATACAAGGTAAGTTCTGAGAATCTCCGATTCACCATGCCTTTCACATGCTCTTAAGCTCATAGCACTTTACACTTAGTTTAAACTACTGAGTGAAATAGGTTTAATACAGGTGGGTAGCCGCGTACGGCATGTGTAGGCTGCAAAGGAACAAGTAATAGGTGTATTCCATGCTGAAAAGAGAAGAAAGAAAACACAACGTTTTGGCCGTTTCAGGCCACGCTGTTCTGCTTCCTGTGGTGATATGCGGGTTTTTCGCACAAAGCCGTATTGAGCAGTATTTCTCGCGTTGTGAACGTGTGTACACAGCGGTCCCCCCTGGATTCCAGTTAGTGCGTAATTATGCATCGATGAAAAACCGGAGGTTTAAAAAAAGAGAATTAGCTCACTGATAGTTTTATGTGGAGGCTGTGAAAATGTTCACAAGTCGTGGTCTTTAAAATGCATTTGGTTTGAAGGCTTTCTGTGTTTCCCTTCCAAAGATATGGACAGAAGAATATTTGAGCGTGGTAAAAAAAATGGCTTGAAAACAGTCACAATGTACACAGCAAGTGTTTTCGTAACTCTTGGCGATTTCATGAAAAAGCTACAGGCATGCCAATTGTAATCGTTTTTATTTTTAAATATATTTTAGAAAAGTGTCATCTATACAAAAAAGTTGCATTTAATACTCATATGACATATAATGGTCATATGACAAGCCCTGAAACAACAATACACATATCAATGGAAAGTCTTATACTACTGTTTGTGCAACAGTACATGAATATAGTTATATTGTTATTAATTTAATTAGATACGCGAATCCATATTATATTCCCTATTAATCAAATTCTAAAAGTATGCTTTTGTTTACTCCGATAGCAAGTGTATTCGCAGAAAACTATCACTTTTCTCACAAAGTACTGTATATAAACGTACAGTAACATGGTCAGAAGGAGCATGTAAAAACGTTTCTGAAATAACCACATGTAAGACTTTGATGCTTAAAATGTTTAGGGAGAAATGGACTACTGGTGTGTATTTTTTTCTTTAAACTATCAGTACCAGCAATATACAGTTTACAAGTGTCAGAGGTGACACTTCACCCGAATAAGATTGAATTCTTGAACAATGCCAATATATATATCCACACTCTCCCCAACATGGTTGTGGCAAAACTGAGACGATTTTATTTTTGCGGTTATGAAGAATTGCGCTAAATTCTTTCAGCAAAATTCCCGCATCTTTTCACGTTTGTGGAAGTGCATTGTGTTTTACACATATTCTCCCATTCACCATTCTCCCATTAGTGATGGCAATGTTTAGTTCTTCTTCCTATTTTATCCTAATATAATCTTTCATTTATTTTCTAGAGCTCATTACAGTACAAGTGCTCATCTTGTAAGCCTGGATAATAATGTATAATCTGTATCACTTGGTTTAGTTGAACATTTGAATCATGTTCCTTGATCTTTTTCAATAAGTACTAACACATCTATAGGTATCGGAAAAAGCCCTGGTTTTCCAAACCATATTTGTCTTTAAGGGACTGAAAACTTAATAGATTTCCCTTTTCCATTATTGTACAGAATGAGGTCTTTCCTCAGTGAGCCCACTGTTTAAACTTTGATCAAGTATACCTGGCAAAAATGTTGGATCATATGCAAACCATCTCAATATCCTCATCTGTTTTTCTAACATTATTTTTTTAACAACTTTAAACCACATTTTGTAATGTAAATGCATTTAGATAATCCAATTGATCATATTGAAACCTGGCTCGATCGCAATAATAGCTTGGACTGGTGTATTTTTTAATCTAGTCTCTATGCCTTTCCACTTGACTGTCATGTTATCATCACACTAACAGATCAGAGGCTTGAGTTGTGCCGCATAATAATACTCTTTGAGATTGGGGATACTTCTATCTTCCCTCTCTCAATTTCCTTTCCACAACAGAAACATAAGTGCCATGCCGCAATTTGGATGATCACAACTGGCAACCTGTGCTGCCCATAAGGTTGTTTTTCACTGGACACTCTACCCGAGGATTTCCTGTGCCAGCAACACAACTGTGCCACCTCCCAGGTAACCTCACTCACATAATGCAAACAACTTGAATACCTCCAAGGCACTTGACAGAGAAAAACCAACAGCCAGTACACAGGCTGCTAACCCTCAAATGCTTTTCTTTGCATTTCTGTAATATCTGTGACCGACAGCACTTGGCTGCGCAGCCATGCCACTTCCACAGAAAACACAAACCCATCAGGCTGTGTTCTGCAGGATCTGAAGATTCTCCTTCCGACATGTATCCTTGCTTTCCGAGGATGTTTAGCTGTTTCTCAAGAGTTTTGACATCCCTTTAAATTGGATGGCTCACAGCTGCATCAAGACATCAGTTCCTTGTGGCTGTACCCTCCAGATGGACACTGGTAGCCTGTTACATTTTTATACATCAAAAAGTATTTAGAACTTAAAATCTAATTCTGGCCCAGGGTCATTACTCCTGATCTAGCTTCAGTGCATTTTAAACAGACAACTGCAGTATGTGACATGTCAGAAATAACTACAGAAATATTAACATTATCAGGGACAGCCACCGTGCCATAAGTGATTATGTAATTTAAGTAATTTCTATGATTCCAATATGATTGGTAATGGTCACTCATGAACACCCATTCGTGTTAAAAACACAGGGCTTGTGGATGACACATGAGTACAAATGAGCAAACAATGAGTACAGGGTACACCCTAGGCAGGACATCAGTCCATCAGAGGATCAGATAACTGTCCCCAGAGGATCTTCCCCTGAGATCTTTGAAGCTCACTGTCCCAAGTGACTGTGGGGGTCTTGTTATGCAAACTCTGACTCTTCACTGGATATAAAATTAATACCTATCATTGTTAAATCAGTAACATTAAGTAAGTTACTGGGAAATAAAGCATTGAAGAAGTTCCTTACAAACCTGACTATCCACAATCAGATTTCTCACACAGCCCACAAAACCCGTGAAGTGCAGTTGTGTCCTCCGGAAAGGGAAGGACTCCTTCATGCCACCGAGCTGCAAAGGCTGATTAACGTCAAGGAACCTGTCAAGACAAGACAGATAGGAAACCCTGGTTCAGGATTAGCAGACAAAGACAGAGGTGTTCTTTTCAGGGAAATGGACATTTCAGAGCAATTCTAATTCCGTTGTTTTTTAAAGAGAATACCCACATCCAATTATGGTAGAAAATCCTAAAGTTACTACAAAAGCTCATGTAGGATTTAATCTATCTTTAGCTTTTTTTGGATGGAACATGAAGTTGTTGTAAGTAAAATACAGGGAAATGTTTATTAAGAGACATATGGAACATAAAAACATTAAAAAAGTTACAAACAAGAGGAAGCCATTTGACCACTCTGTTCCGTTTGGTAGTTAGTGGTTTGTTTATACAAAGATCTCATCCAGCTGTTACATAAAGGTTGACTGGCTCAATCACATGACTGCACAGCTTTTTCCATGCTCCCACAACCCTTTGGGTAAAGTAGTGGTAGTTAACATCAATTTAATCCAAAAATTAGTCTAATACATGGATGAAAAGTTTGGATACACCTGTATGTTTTAAAGAAATACTGTAAATTCATGTTATACCTGTAGGTACAGCAAAAAACTGAGATGCGTTCAGTCAACCAGTAATATGACTATTTGTGTAGAGTTTGTATGTTCTCCCCTTGTTCTCATAGGTTTCCCCTGAGCGCTCTAGTTTCCTCCAACAGTCAACAAACATACTAGTAATTTCACTTACTTCTGGAAAAATTGGCATTGGTGTGCGTGTTTGTGTCTCTGTGTCTGCCCTCTGATGGACTGATGTTATGCCTAGGGTGTACCCTGTACTCATTGTTTGCTCATTTGTACTCATGTGTCATCCACAAGCCTGAATTGGATAAAGCCACCAGAAAATGAAAATGGAATAAGGAATTGCAGTTAGAAGACTGCATTGTGCTTTTGGATTTTGTATGTTATAAACATTTTCTAACTTTAGGACTGTTACTACATAGTTCATTCCAAGGAAGTGTTTAGTTTGTTACTAGGTCTCCCAAGTCATATCAGTGATTCAATGTTATTCAATTCATTTTACCTCTCCTTTCCAGGGGTTTCTCCTGTTGCTTTGCACAGTGTCTGGTCGGTTTCTAGCACCTCCACCACAAAGCCTTCAAATTCGTTGACCAAGGCTCCAGAGCAGCGGTCTAGGATGAGCTGTACTGACTGAGAGAGAGCACACTCTTCACTTTCATGACACAAAAATCCAGTCTGGGGATTGAGGGCCTCTGTATTCAGGCCTATACATTCAGGCCTTTGAAATACTTAGAAGCAAATCTCTTGCAATATTCATCAGAGACAGACATGAAAGGTCTATGTAGGCAATTTGTGTTAAAAACTGCATTTGTGTAAAAACTGGTATAATACTCAGCTTTGGGAAAACCTAAGTCAGCTCCAGCATTTCTGAACAATGAAAAAGACAATTATAAGAAGGACAGTGCATATGTATATTTTTTATATAACTTTCTGGATGGGGTTAGTATAGAGAAATTTTGATTTATTCTTTTTGTGGTAGCAATGTCTTTTTTAATTAACAGGAACAAGAAAGGGAGCAGTCCATTGATCTCAGACATAACCTGATCCCTCACTGCCAGACTGATCATGAGAGTTCAATTGCTGCCATACCCTTCTGTCAGTACAAACCTTCCCGTCACTAATGATATCGATTCGGTGCCACCGCCGGTCTGTCACAGCTGCCGTAGAGGGAAGCTGCAGCTGTAGGGTACCTGAGCCATAGCTGACACTTAGAGAAGGGACTCCATTCTTCAGTTCTGACACAGAGAAGATTTGACATCACCACAACACCTCAGACACAGCATCAGCAAAAACTCATCAGATGTGAAGTGTGGCAATGCTGGTTTTGAGAATACATTTCAATCTCAATCAGCACTTTCAATTTTAAAAAGATGTTTGTTGATCTCTACTAACAAATATCTACTGCAAATATCAGGATACAGCAGATATTTTGATTTTTGGATGGTGCAATATTGTTTGAGAGTAAGCATAAACTAGTCTTCTTCAACCCCAGGAGATACACAACTTCACTGGAAGCTGTTTTTTTTATCCTGGAGCACAGAATCTTAATACATAAGTTTAAATTCCTAACATGTAACATGTTATATTGATACAGTACTGTATATGACATGAATTGTAATAGGCCAATGTCAGAGGGCAGCTCAATCTAGTTGTTTACATCTAAGATAATGCACCTGAAGTGGATAATGTCATTTGAGTAGGCAGCTACATCAGCATGCTAAGGTACGGGTAAAGGTTTATTCCATGTTAAAAGGAAAAGAGTTTTTCAGATGTGGCTCCTCAACTGAAATGTTAAGTCTATTTTCTTTTCAACATGGAATAAACCTTTACACGTTGAATTGGATGATACCTCATTCAAATATTTAGGAGTTGTAAGCAATTTTAAAAATATACCTGAAATTGAAAAATTACATCAATTAACCAACAATTATAAACATGGCTGAAACAAAATCCATAAGACACCAGGGTACTCCATGACCAGGATTGGGAACCACTATTCTAGAAGAGGTTAATGAAATGTCAGCATAAACAACCATTATTTAAACATACTGTACAACTTAAACACCAGTGTTTCCCATCTTGTATCTACTACAGTTTATGTTTTTTCAATATGTATTATGTTCATTTGTGCTTCAACCAATTCAAGAAATGTCCGGAAGAGATCACTGGATCAAATACATTTAAGTAGGTATCTGCATCAGCATGTGTAGGCTGCAAAGGAACAAGTAAAGGTTTATTCCATGCTGAAAAGAAAAGAAAAGACACAACAACAAACAACAAAAACATCTCAAGAAAACAAGAAAACAACATCTCTTGTTTTCTTAAGTATAATTAATAGAATACATCGGGTTCAGGATATTGTTTAAATTGTAGCACAAAAACATTTAATTTTTGTTAATATTAAGTTTTTAATTAGTGACTAAACTTTTTCATGCAGTAGCAGTATTACTGATCAAGCCATTCAGGTAAGCTGCGTTGGTACACGGTGGGCGTGGTGCATCATACCACATCATACCACATGTTAATTGAAATATGATAATAGTATCCGTAAGCACCTTGTAAAACCACCAGATGGAGCTAACAAAGCTTAACATCTCATGTACAGCATTTGAGCTGTCACCAGAAAACACCTGCTTTCGAATCCTGCTCACTGCTGCGGGACAATCTTTTTCCAATTAAGAATTAAAGTTGTATACTCTTTAGATTATTAATAACTGTAAACTCTGTATTACAGCATGTTAATCATTAAACATTAAAAAGTCGGTATATTTTATAAAAGCAAGATTGCTCAGTGAGACAAAAGTATACAACCTTCCACCTTCATCATAAATATTTTAATTATGCATAAATATTTTATGCATCTAAGTCTTTAATTTCGTAACTTACATGGGTTCTGGTTTTAATGCGCTTGTTCTAACATTATTAAGCTTATATTCTGTACTTCATAAGTTATAACGTTTGATCCTTTTCTAAGAATATGTACTGTAGTAAGACTACTTGCTGTAACTGTAAAAAAATAAAAGTTTTGCTGATTTAATACCACTTGATAGTAATATTAATATGGAGTCGTGTAACTAAGCAGCTAAAATATTTTGGAAGCATATTTTGGACATTTTGGAAACATTTTGACATTCTTTTTTTTAAAAAGCTTGTATTGTTCTTATAGTGGTAATGGAGAACGTACTGTACAGTATGTTGAAACCACACCATGACAGTGAAGACGTGTTACACCTTCAAGTAAGCCAGTGACTGTTTTTTTACTATTTACTATGTTGAGACGGGGTTGTGTAACTGCGGAAATTATTCTGTACACTGAAGAGTTATAGAACAGACACGTTGTGTATCGCCTCATACACTTGTTGAAATGTTCCAATTTTGATGCGATATGGAAAATATTATTAATAGTATTAATAACGAATGACCTTGGACAGGCTGTAAGCTCAAAGTATTACCGTGGTCCACTTTCTTTGTAAATGTCTGCATCAGTTTAAGTCATTCACCCGTGATTACGTGAAAACATTTTGCCTGCCCTTTTCAGCTACAGCTTAAGTCGTTAAGTGGTGTGTTGGTGTAATGGCTTAAGTGTGTACCTTGCATGCTGGAGGTTGGGAGTTCAAACCTAGCTGCTGCTATGAGTTTTCTTTTAACAAATAAACATTTCTTTGAAAAACTAAAAGCAAATATTACAGACACTATACAACATTTTTGATATTTCTAAATATCACAACATGTTCGAAGCTAGGTGATTTACTAAAAACAATGAATAATTTCAAACTGCTACTGTACTGCCACTACAGTATAGCTTGTGGGAAATATATTTATTTGTCCTGCATCAAAGTTTAACTTGTTCAACGCGCCCTACATTACAAACTCCAATCGTTTCATTTTGTCTATTGCTACAATATCGACAGCAATGTAGTTAAAAGGAACATGTCAAAATGTTTCCAAAATAACCACAAGTGAACGAGGTGAGGGATTTGATAATTGCAGTAATTGGAGAACAGCCTATCAACATGATGGGCAAACAATTTTTTTTATTTTAAAAAATGTTATCAAAACTAAGATACAATGAGGTTTTCCTGCCCAACTCAAACATTGCTTGACTTTAAAAGCTGAAACAAGATAGTTAAAAACCAATTTTTAATAAAATGTTTTAAATACTTGCATTTCATAAAAGTTGTACTGATTTAATACCTCTTGATAGTACAGTAATATTAACATGGAGTCATGTAATTAAGCAGCCAAGGGCTGCTCACAAGGGGACATTTTGGAAAAATTTGATGTTCATTTATTTTTAATATATATATATTATTGTCCTTATAGTAAATAATTTAGTGGTAATAGGCAATGGACTGTCATGTAGTGTGCTGCAACCAGGCGGTTCAAACCCTGATCAGAGAATTACTTTATTTCTTACATAACTGAATATATAAAAATAGTCCATTATTAGTAGCTTGTTGTTGGCCACGGTGTGTGTATCTGGATGAATGATCATAAGTGGTGGTTTCTTGATTTAGGATTTCTTCAAGCAATTCTTTAAGTTAAGGAAGGGCTAAAAGAGGGCTGTACTGTCACCACGCTGCAACCAGCTTGTACCATCTGTATGCTTGCCGTTCGTTACAATATTAATAATGAATGACCATGGATGAGCTGTAAACTGAAGAGTTAGAGAAGACATGTTGAGCTTTGTCTTTTCAGCTTGGAATTTAACTTTACAGCGATGCTTTTGGCTATATGTTTACATAGCCGGATGAGTAAAAATAGATTGGATTAATAACTGGAGTAAGAAAAGATATTTCACACATAAATTGAGACCATACCGCTTTGCAACAGCAGGCGGCGAGACCCGGCTGGGAGGGGGGGCGGTATTTTGATTTTCCTGCGCTAACCTTATTCACTAAAATACTATAATGAGTCCCTGAGGCATACTGTTCAAATTTTAGAATTATAAAAATAAACCTTTGTTGAGTTTGCACGACTGACAAAACGTACCTTTTGAGAAGTTGTGTAATGCTTGGAAAGTAGCAGATTTTGACAAACAGCTAATTTTGCTTGACGAATTAAAAATCTGGCTGTACTGTAGCTTTATTTAATTGAGCAGAAAGTCACCAAGCAGCTTTGTTAAGCAGAGCTTGTGTTAACACATCACACTGTTTGAATGAGTTTTAATCAACTTTGTCTGTCAGTGGAAAAAAATGTCCGCGGGCACTTTTCTTTCCCTCCTGGTGTGAGGTGAAATGGGTTTTTTATTTTACTGGGTATGTGAACATTGAGTGAGCACTGGGGCGTACAGTGAAACTAACACAGTGAGATTACTGAGATGGATATTTTTAGTAAATATGTTGTCAAATATCTGAATTTTTGCAAGATAAAATTGTATCCCGCGGTGAATCAGCTATGTGACCTTGCCCCCGTGAAATTGTGGGAAAGATGTTTAGTGGGCAGTGTATTGACCATAGATTGTTTTAATACAATGTACAGTATAACAGTATAAAGCAAGTATATTTTTTCAATGTTTGTAATCACTATTCTTGCAAGTACATTTTGTATTCAGTTTGCTACTGTGTGTTAGTTGGTGGGCAAATGTTTGAGGTGAAATTTCATCCACAAGGAGCGGTCTTCTCTGCTTTAAAGCAAACCAAACTTTTTCGGCTTTGTATGTCGCTCAAGACATTTCTCTTTGACACTTTCTTTAGTCATAGAGGTGGGAAGATGCTTCCCCCATCCCCCTTCCCTCTGCCTGCCTCACCTGTTTCCATTTTTAACCCTTCTATGTCTGAATCGCAGCGGCTGAGGGAGAGTAGGAAGAGAGAAAAAAAGTGAACCCTGGTTTTTTGATAGTCAGATTTAAGGTATGTTTGAACACAGTCTTGCAAATTAATGTTTTTACAAGATGTGGAAGTGCAACAATTTATCACGGTGCGAATTTTAATACTAATTATTGATTACTAATAATTTATGCACCTGATGCCTGACATTATTTATATATATAAAATATTGAACTGTGACATAACAGTCAGAAATACAATCGGCGCCGCCTCTTCTCTTTAGTGAGCTCAGTGGGTGGTGCTCTGTTTTCTCAATCACCTGCTAATTCGTTTCACACCACGGGAAGTCAGAAGGCTTCAACTGATGCATAAAAAATACAGCATAATGCCTTCTCTCGTTATGAAGTCACTTGCACCTGGGATCCGCTTTATTCAAACTAAGGTTTCTAAAAATGCAACCGGGTACTAGATATTGTTTAAATAAAAGCTGTGCAATTTTACACAAATCGCAATCTTTAAAACTGTACGTTGCAGGATCTGTGTCATTTGTTCAAAAAGTTATTGACATCTGAAACATCTGAAACATCGTGTCTCATAAATAGGTATTTTAATAAGCGAAGCTTAAGAAAACCAAAGAAAAAAATTACTCTGAAAAAGATACAAGAAGTTTGAAACTATTATTATTAAATAAATGCTGTTAATGACCAGACACATTATTATAGTTTCAGTGGTATTTTTAATACCGCCTTGTTATTCTTGATTCTAATTACAATATATACGATTTTGTTTTAAGGCTTGAGGCATCTGTTAAATTGCCCCACTGAATAAAGTGTTTTGAATTAAACTGGTTGAACAGTTGACAGTATTCATGTTTTTATTTCATTATTAATATAACTTAACATTGAATATGTTATAATATATATATTTACAAAAAAACATGTTAATAGGGTGTCATAATACTTCATCATGCGTGAATGAGTCAAATCCAAAATAAAACGTGTTTACAAAGAAAGTGGATTACAGTAATACAACTAGCTATATAAATATATATATATTTAGATCCTAAAATTAATATCGTTATTAATTTCTTTAGATAAGCGATTCCATATTGTATTCCCTATTTAGCGGATTCTAAAAAGTATGAGGTTTTTTACTGCGATAACGAGCGCAAGTTTTAATTGAAAAGGCTAATCACTTACCTCCCTTAACTTTGAATGTGTTGTGATATTTAGAAATACCCACAAATATATACAAATATAGTGTCAATAATATTTACTATTTTAGTTTTTCAAAGAAATGTTTATCGGTTAAAAGAAAACTCATAGCAAGAGTTGGGTTTGAACCCCCAACCTCCCACATGCAAGTCAGATGCCTAAGCATTACACCAATGCACCGCTTGACAACTTTAGCTAGAACTGAACAGGGCAGGCAGATAGTTTCTAAGTAATCACGGGTGAATGAGTCAAATTGATGCAGATGTTTTCAAAGAAAGTGTACTACTGTGATAATTTCAGCTATATTAATATAATTATATCATTATTAATTCCTTTAGATACTCGATTCCATATTTAATCAAATTCTAAAATGTATGTTTTTTTACTGCGTTAACGAGCGCAAATATTCATAGAAGAGGTTAAAACATTATAACCTTTTATGAAGTATACAGTATAAACTTAATATAGTCAGAATGAGCATGTAAAAACTTTTCCAAAATAACCACAGTATGTAACCGAATGAAAGACTTTGATGCTTAAAATATGTAGGAATAAATTTGAATACTAGTGTGTATTTTTTATTTAAACTACCAATACCAGCCATATACAGTTTACATAATATGTTTATGTTCCTAAATGAATATCGTTTATGACCTTCAGATGCTTTTTTCTCCTCTTCTTTTCATGCTCAGCTACTAAAATTTCCCTTTAGTTGTAAAATTCGATATTAATATTCAATATTAAGTGGATTTAAACATGCACAGTAAAGAGGTTAAATGAAGCAACCAATGCACCACGAGTGCTGCCTGTCGCTCATGTTGGCCGACACGTTGAACTCTAGATAATTTCACGCGGTATGGTGTTGTACCGTGCATTTTGAATGGCTGCATCTGTACATTTCATTTCAGCTGTAAAAAGGCCTAGTTGAAATAATTTATGATTAAGATTGATTTCTCGCTTATCACAGCGATTCTCTAGAGGTAGAGCATAAAGTATATTCAATAATAACATAACAAAAGGCAAGCTAATCACAGACATTTGGTACTATAAATAGCACACTCTTGCAGCTAAGCATATCAGATTTCCAGATTTTACTCAAACAGTCCTAGTTTAACCTTTATGCTTCAGTTACCTTAATTATCTTATAGTCTGCGTAGGAGAGGGAGTCTCTACCCCTGGAGACATGACACTATCCAGGGAATGCAATACACCATAAATTAAACTATGGACTCTTACCCAGTGCTATGAAGTCCTCATTATCCCCAGGCTGAGCTTGTGCTATGGGCCCATTGTAAAACAGAAGCCCATTGGCTGTTTCAGTGATGAACTCCAAGGATATGTGACTCTGAAAGCAGGGTTTTATAGGAGTGAACCAGGCATAACCATGACCATGGAAAGTATGCTTTGTTTGTTGACACTCAGGCCCATCAAACATTGGAGGGCATTTACATCTGAAAAAAATCAATTACAAAGATTAAAATTAAAGAGGTACTACAGTTGCAGACATAAGTATTGTCAGCCTATACCTCAAATAAACAAATTCACTGTAGTTTCATAATTACCATTAGAAAAATAAGGACAGTTTCTAAAATAATATAGACTACAGGTAAAATAATATCTTTGTTTCAGAAATAGGAGGTCAATATGTCTACACCTACATATCACATACAGAAATATTAAGTATAGTTGACATTTAGTACTTTCAAAAACTATCTGGTTCATTAAAACAATTTTGAGGTACAGTATTCTGAAACCATGTTTTTAAGCTGGATTCCTCCGCCAAAGCTTGTGTAAGTTTAAAAGTCAGTTATATACAAAGATATAAAAAGCTATCTAGATAGATAGAGTGTTACAAACAGATAAGTAGAAATAAGGAACCTTAAAACAAAAAGAGCAAAAACTATTTGGAAATTGCACATTTTAAAAGACTGTTGGCAAATGTTATTTTCCATTGACTTTACTGTAGAAACACTCCAAAGATTCTAAAGGAAATTGTCATGCCATCATCAGTACCTGTAGCCCAGATCACTGTCAATACAAGTGCCCCCATTCAGACACGGGCCATGGGGATAGGAGGAGCAGGAGAGGGGAAGCCTCTCACGTGCTGAACAGGTGCACTGCGTGTTGACAGAGGCTGTGACGGAGACCAGAGAAACATTTCCACTGTTGAGCGCTGTGGGGGTGTTGCTGAAGGAAATGATACTGGAACAACCAGTTGCATGGCTGCAGTCACTGTAGGCACACTCATCCACCCCTACTTGCAAAATGGTCACACCCATGGCAGCCTCTAGCTGAAGAGAGAGAACACATTCAGTGTCCTGCCTGTATGGTGTCACAATGCTGATAGGTTAATTGGCTTCTGTAAAACAAATTGGCACTGGTATAGTATGAGAGTGTGTGTCTGTGTGTGCCCTGTGATCCACAGGCATTCCATACAGGGTGTATCCCGTCTTGTGCCTGGTGTTTGTCAGGTTAGGGTCCAGCTTCCTCCACTGGCTAGAGTTGTAAAAATGGTCAGATGGATACTTTTATTTTATTAAGAAAAGCACTAAAGAGACTGATGGGTTAAAGGAACTTCAGTGAAATTCATGTAATCAACTGAATCACTTATTGGAACTTACTGTATGTATGTATCCAAGTTATAACCAAAAATGAAACTGATATTATACAGTAAATAAACATAAACTGCAAAATTATGTTTTAACACACTAACATTATAAATGATGTTCTGAAATAATGCCACCACCATTTCCTTAAGGAATGTTCTTAAATTCTTTATTACATACCAGCAGTGTGCTTCTGTCAGGTCTGCTTGGAAATACAAGCAGTTCAAGGATGCATACTGTAGATATACAGTAGGTTAATTAACTCATATTGTAATTGTATCAGGTCAACCCTTTATTGTGAATACCTTTGATTTGTATGCTGCCACAATTCCATTGAGTTTTTCAGCTTTGTAATAGCGTGAACCATGAGCTGCAAACCACACGTTGACTTCACTGGGGCGTAGTCTGCTACTGGCCACACTGAAGATGTGAATGTTGTCCAGGTCAGCTGGAATAATCTCAGAAAGCAGACTCTTCAATCTGAAGTACCTGCTTTCCTTTCCCTCTGGGGCTGATACAAATTCCTCAACTGTACTGTCTTTGATGAGACAAACAAACAGCAGTGTTTAGACAAATCCTCCAGAATATTTTCTTGAGACTTCCAAAAACTTTATATAGAGTGCTTCACTTTCCAATATGGTAATTACATTATAATCTATCTATGGTCTCTGTTTCCAAGGAGAATTGAGAAATTCTTATGAAAACATTAAAAAGCAATAGCTCTTAAATTCTGGAAAAAGTTAAGGGAAAAAGAAACAAAATAAATAATTATATTATGTAATTCATTTTTTCAGGCTTGTGTAGAAATAACAAATAAAGAATTGCAGAGTCGTCAGAATTATAGAGGAATAAGCAATAAGGGACTTGGTTTAGATAGCACTGCACAGTATGCTCTCAGAATCAGTCCAGCATTACACACTATAAGGAAAGTGTACTAAGCTATTTGTAACTGCCAATAAGGTTTACATGTTTCTTTTTCCATGAACTTTTTCCAGAATTTAAGAGCTATAATATTTTAATGTTTTCATTAAAGAAATTCTCAAGATAAGAAGATCCCATTGTAAAATACTCACTGGTTATTCGTACAGAGCCTGCATTCTGGAGAGCTTCTTCCTTCAGGTCTTTGACAGTGACTTCTACCGTTGAGGTGACATCTGGCCAGGTTTTATCTGCCACTCGGACTTGTAAACTATATGACCCAGAAGGAGTCCCCTCTTGGATACTGAGCTGCCCTGAGTTTGGATTTAATATAAAATACCTGCAAGAATGGGAACAGTACAGTCTTGTATTCATCAAGTGCAGTTTTATCCAGAAAGAGGCTATTTATTAATCCAGACAGAGGCTATTATTAACAGAGTTCCAAGAGTAAGACAGCCAGGCACTTTGCAGTGTAATACCGCTCAATGCATAATTCATGCATGTTCATATCATTACAAGAACTTGCAAAGACACACAGCATCTTTCCCAGTAATTCTTCAATCATTAAAACAGATGATGATGTGATTAAAGGGACTTGGAACACTAGCCACTCTGACACAATGATAGCTTTTTTCATGGATACTATAGTGTCAAGTAGCTTCTTCATCTTTATTGAGATAAGACTTTTACTTACTTAAGTAAAATCTGCCAGTTTCTACAGTAGATCGCTTATCTGTCTTTTACGGTGCATTACGAAAATGGCTTCTCTAGTTAAAGACGACAAGTCATTTTACTATACTGGAGAATGAAATTGCAAGCAACAAAAAGGAAATGAGCTTGAAATCTCCTGCAGCTCTGGAAATATGATATCATATTATGATAGAGCACTCTGAAATTAAAAATTCTAGATTGGCAAACTTTTTTCATGTCTTTTAAAAGGTAAATTGAATAACTAAGGTGAGCTTAGTTCAGCTGCTTTCACCCCTCCCGAACTTTAACTAGTATTCCATTTTGTAATGAACATTGGACATTTCTGGAAAAAATAGTGCTGCAGGTGTTTGTCTTTTGAAAGAGGTCCAGTTGTACAGTGATCAAGCATGAAGAGGTGTGAGCAGTGAATGAGAGTGTTAATACACCCTCCTATGCATTAACAGAGAGTAAAATGCACTTCTGGACTCTTTAGTTTGTATTAATCATCTGTGCAGTGTAGTTCCAAAGAAAGTTCAACCTTAGTGGTTATCCTGCAACACAGTGGATTGGTGACTCTGATCATTGAATAATGTAGTACAGCAGGTTGTGTTGCTGATTTGAAAGGCTTTAATCTGGTCCAGTTAAGCACTAATCAGTTAAGCACTAATCTGAATTGGAGCACTGCTGGAAGAAAAATTATAACACCCCTGGGAACTCCATTACAACTGTTCACAACTGCACATGACTCCTGGCTTTCTTCTTCTTTTTCCAGCACATAAAAGCAACTGTTCTTTCATGTTTTCTTTGGTAGTACTCAAAATACACATATTTACTTCCCAGAAGTTGATCTCATATTTAAATATACATTTAGGAAATGTAGGATCAGGTAAGAAAATTACCCTTGAAAGCACCTTTTCCTAAAAAATGCAGTACAAAATATATCTTTACCAATGTATTTCTCTACCAGAGAGCTTTTAATTAAAATAGAACTGAACTCTTTTGTTTATTACTACAATCTGTTACAGTGAGTTAAGCTCTCTCTGTTTTGCTGTAAAATTAGATTTAAAATAGATATAGATGTGCCAGCACTCCTGATATTCTGTGGACCTTGCTTCTAGAGGAGACAACACAGCAGCTATAATTAATCATGGAATGACTAAAGTAATGAAACTATTTTCAGCACTGAAAAAAAGTTTGAGGTATTTGACAGGTTTACAGAGATATGTGGCATCTGTTCAGAATCAATAGGATTTTTACTGAGGGGATGCTTGAAAGATTGAGTATTTGCAACTAGCCTGAAAGCTTGATTTTAAGGCAGCAGATGAATAAGTCATTTAATCAATTTTTAAATTTCAACTTATGCACCCCAGAGGCTAATGTGAAATGTTACAATTAGCATTTGAAATGTGATTGAATGAATAGGAGGACATTTTGAATATTTAAAACATTGTAATTTTCATTTTGTGTCTATTATTAAAATTAGTATTAATACATATTATTTGTTTAATGATGAGATGAAAAACAAATGCACATGTACACCAATCTCATAATAATTCACTTTAGAATTTATTCAGTGAGTAAAATTACTTGACCCCTTGAGTATTCACACAATTATATCAAAACAGCAGTAAGAGTGCTTTTGGACATGTGGTTTTGGACATGGTTTTGGACATGTAACTCATGTCATGGGTGGGACGGTGCAGTTTTACCCTTTAGCAAGACATTTTACTCAAATTGTTAAAAAACCAAGCTGTACAAATAGAATCTATGCAAATGTAAGTTGCTATGGATAAAGCAGCCTAATCAACTAGTAATACAAATCTATCACATTCTAAAGTGTTTTTTTATCTGTAAGTGACTGATTTCATAGCTGCTTGTTTCAGGTTTCAGTAAAAAATCAAAGCACCTGGATGGTTTGCCTTCAAATCTGTAAACCTTTTCATTCCAGTCATCTAGGTCAGGGGACTGAACTTGGCCCAGCACCGTTGTTGGAAGTATACCTGGGGAAAACATGTAATCAGGTTTCAGAACTCAGGTTACACATCAGCCATCAAAACATATAGATTTAATGCAAATGG
Organism: Lepisosteus platostomus; assembly: GCF_059453375.1. NCBI lineage: Eukaryota > Metazoa > Chordata > Actinopteri > Semionotiformes > Lepisosteidae > Lepisosteus > Lepisosteus platostomus. The sequence continues at coordinate 29,876,117 of NC_142622.1, read as the reverse complement.
AGAGAAAATAGGTACTCTCTTTTTTAGATAAAAGAATCAACACCAGTATATGTACTGTATACTACTGTATGTACTTGATATACTGTACAGTGCTTTGCAAAAGTATTCACCTCCTTTCAATGATGTCCTAGTTAGTTGAATTCTAAAAAATGTACAGCATACGCATTTTTTAAACTGTATATGTTAATGGAAGACATGAATGCTCAAACTGAACACTTTTGTCTGAAAGACGTTAGATGAAAGCAATAAACGCAAAGAGAAAAAAATACATTGACTGCAAACTATTTATGCCCTTTGGTTTGCAAGCCTAAATAAGTTCAGTTTCACACACTACAAAGATATGTATACATTATTTGTAATTCAACAAAGGGGGAACTATATGTACATTAAAAGTGGAAAAAGATATATTAGTATATCTTGATTCGTCCAAAAGCAGAAAGTGTTTTACGTTTACTTGGCAAGGAATGTTTTGACTATCTGAATACCACCCATGTCCTTTCATGATATCAGTGCAAATCACTCCTGGGGCTCATGTAACTTTATTTGTTAAATGTTAAATTTAATAAGGAACATTTACATGTTTAAAATAGTTTAAAACCTCAATTAAAAAATAAATAAAATGGTATACTAATGTGTTTATTTACTATTTCATGGGGGACTAAACCCCTTCTATAGAAGCACTTAGACTTTATAAACATAAAACATGTCATAATTATAATTGCAAATAATAATTGATAATGAAATTAATTGCTACCCTGTTGCTCAAAAAATAAAAAATACATTCCAAGCCTTATCTGTTAGAAATAGCATAACAATAGACAAAAAAACCTATTAACTCCCTAAAAATCAGTAAAAACACTTACTGCACTCACCCTCATAGCTGTAGATAATAAATTCTATGTGCCCTGCCACATGTGGATGATCATTTCTGTCGCCGATGGTGATTGTCAGCGTATTGGTTGCACTCATAGGAGGACTGCCACTGTCAGTCATTAAAATAGGTAAGTAGTATTGTTTCTGTTCTTCTCTATCAAAAGTTTGCAGCGCTGTAATCAGAGCACTGCCATTTTTCAAGTCAGTAAGGTTGAAACTACTCACACCAGGGCTCTCCATCAACAGCTGGAAAGAAAAGGGTGCACCATTGTGAGGTGTATCATTGTCTTTGGCATAGAGCAAGAGTGAAGAGTCATTCATTTGGACAACCTGGGGTGCACCCGTGTTCTCCCATACTATAGGATGATATGGTACCTCAAAATGTGGTCCATTGTCATTAACATCTTGCACTGACACTAAGACTATAGCTGTGCCGGTCAGGGACGGATTTCCCATATCTGTGGCATGTAGCAGGAGGCGGTGCTGGGCAATTTTTTCCCGATCCAAGGAATCAGCTACTAAAACCGAACCAGCCTTGTCCACCAAGAACTGTTCGTATGGATCTGACTCAGGTTCAATGCTGTAGGTGAATCTTCCATTTTGCCCTGAGTCTAGATCAACAGCTGTGACCTGGGCAACGATCGTGCCGACTGGGACATCCTCAAACAAGGTCTCTGCCTCATAGAACTGGGGGAAGAATACAGGAGCATGGTCATTGGAGTCCTCCACCTGGATAACACAGTAGGCTAAACTAAAGAAATCCATGTCCTCCACCTTCACAGTCAAGTTAAATGTCCGCTCATGGGGTTTTTCAAAGTCAATCTTCTTCTTCAGCCTGATGGTCCCCCGTCGGTTCATCTTATCTGTCTCAATGAAGAATTTGCGGTCTTCGTCTCCACCAACAATGCTGAAGGTCATCATGGCATTTTCCCCCTCATCTCCATCAGTGGCTGACATCACAAGCACTTCACTGTTGATGTCCAAGCTTTCAGTCACAGAAGCCATATATACCCTCTGTGTGAATACAGGAGGGTGGTCATTAATGTCTGACACTATAATTGTGGCTGTCCCAGTTCCTGTTAGGCCTCCTCCATCCCTGGCTTCCACCACCACTAGATATTTGTCTTCTACCTCTCTATCTAGGGACCTGAGGACAGTATAGATAGTTCCAGTGAAGGGGTTGATGGAAAAAAGGTTTAGGTTGATCTCATTGCGTACATTCTGCACTATCCTGTAAGTTAGAATTGCGTTCTTGTTGGCCTTGGGGTCGTCCAAATCAGTGGCAGTCATTTCCATAATGGAAGTATCAGCTGGGGAGTTCTCCAGCACATAGCCCACAAAACAGCTGTCAATAGCACACAAGAAGACAGGAGAGTTGTCATTGACATCTTGCACTTCTACAATGACATCAGCAAACCCAGTGAGACCTGCCCCATTCTCATCCGTGGCCAGGACTAGGAATTGCCACACAGAGCGCCCCTCTCTGTCAAGCTTTTTCTGGGCATAAATCTTCCCAGTCAGAGCCTCAATGGTGAACTCGCTATCAGCACCTTGGCCATGCAAAGAGTAACGCAGGGCGCTCTGGTCTGCCTCTTGGTCTGGATCCGTGGCTGATACCTACAAAAGAGCAATTTTCTAATGTTTTTCATCCATAAGAACTACCATGTCATGACTAACATGTCAGCTAAGCAGTTTGGCTCAAGATATAACTTTTGCAGGGCCTTCAAAACATCCATCATAAAACCTACAATTATTAAACTTAAATATTACTGAAAACAAGCAAAAGAAAACAGACTTTGGCTTCTTGTAGTTGAGGGGTGTTTACTCAAAACATACTTTACTGAATTTGTGCACAAGCCTTTGAAGTCTTTTTTCCCCTGACAATTAAAAGTCACAATCCAGGAAGACTGAAACAGAGCAATCTGAAATTTTCAAAATTAATTTAAATTTAGAATCTAAAATATACCAGCACATCTGTTAATAAATAATGAAAATGACATAGTGTGCCTAGCACAGACTTTAAGGGGTACCTTCACAGACACTTATTAGCAGCAGTCCAGGATTAATGAAGATTTAAGGTTGTTAAATTAGTAGTAAATACAAATCTTTATATAACAGTGTCATACACTATGGAAATCTGCTGCATAAAAACAAAGAAATGAGCAGAGAAAATATGCAGGCTGAGACTCTTCAGTCTCACCAATTATTTTTTAATATATACATTACACTCAATGTAGAATTGCTGATTATTTTTTTCCATGTCTCAGAGCACAACTGAGTGCAAGGGGGAGAATACGGACAGGCAGACAAGCTACTCTGACATTCATTGAGACTAGAAGTTCCACGATGACATTGCAAGAGGGTTAGTCCTGATTGGAAGAGATGCATCTCCCTCATGGACATTACCACAAGCTTGAAGATGCTTAGGAAGCGGTAGTAGTCAGAGTTTTAATGAGAGCAGAAAAACCCTTGGCTAACAGATTCCTGCATCTACGCTTCACAGTGCTGAGCCAATACTGTATACTATCTTTCGGGAAAACCTGGTCAGAGAAAGTTTGTGGCATGACCCTTGCTCAAATTTATGATATCTGGATGACAGATCTCCATCTGTACCCAGAAAGACTAAATTCTTCTCTCATTTGTTGCATTTCTTTTGTCACATGTTAATAAGGGGCTAACTTAAAAAAAGGTTTGTAACTGGGATGCCTTTCTCCTCTTGTTGCCACTCTTGTTGCCTCTTGTGTTTTCTAGTGCTTTTTCACATCTAAAATAAATGAATGCCCACCCAGATGAAAACAGCGTTCTAAATTTTCCAATTGATATATACAATATTTAAAATACTTTAAAAAGCAATTAATAATTTTAGAATACCATTATACTATAATAAATATCAAAGCAACAGTCCAGCAGCACAATCCCCTGCTGTCTCATACCAGAGGTACGTTTGAGTTTAAACTGACTTTAGTTCCAATACCATCTTAAAAGAGAACAATGAACCATGTAGGTCCCTGACTTGAATGTAGCACCCTGACCTGTAACACAAGCACAGGCAGCTCAGTGAGCTCCTCCATTACGCTGCTGTGATACTCGCTCTGGCTGAAAATGGGTGCCTCATCATTCTGGTTGATGACGTTGATGATGACAAGTGTCTGATTCTCCCATTTTCCATCAGATGCCACCAGTCTCAGTTCGTAGCGCTGGTTCTGTTCATAGTTCAATCGCTGTGCTATGAAGATCGTCCCAACTTCAGGCTCCACATCAAATGTTCCTTTGGAATTGCCTGAAGTGATCTGGTACCTAAGTTTAGCATTGGCCCCTGTATAAAAGACCATTGTAAGTTAGGGAGAGTTTAATATGGAGCTGTTGTGAAAAACTACTGAACAAGCAGGAGAAGGGAGAGACGTGGAAGGTACAGTTAGGAAAAGACATAAAGACACCTGCTATATCACAATTTCTGATTAAAAATTATGGATTTCACATTACTTTTCACTACAATTTTCTAAATGATGAAGACATTCATAACATTGCCAAACATTTTTTTGCTCATTTGATCCACTAATAACTACTAAGAAAAAAACAGTGTATCTAATAAAATTTTAAGAGACAAATACCATCTGGATAAAATTTGTCAGCTTTCCACTATGACTGTGGTATGTGTTCAGTCAGTGCTTAGTGTGTCCATCAAAACAATAAATGCAATGCAGTTTGACACTCGGTAAACCAAGCTCAAGTGCTTTTGCCAGCAGCAGCCTAGTTAATGAACAGACCATATGGCAACCTCATACTGTCTAAGCAAAAAAGAGCTGGTCTTTCAGGAAACAGGACTTCAGCCATCAGGGAAAAGGCACAGATTTTGCTCTTGTTGAAACAGTACATACTGAACTGTACTCAGTTCATTTTCTGAGAATGAAAGACAGGTTGGGCCAATTGCACATCATTGGAAATGATTTATTATCCTTCTTTAATGAAACTCACCATACAGTAAATAGAGATTAGACAACGAGTGTGAAATGGATCAGTTTTAACAAACATTTAAGAAAGTTGCTTGATTTGCCTTTCAATTTTCTTCTAAAGTCAGAGGGAGACTATGATATGAGTTTCTCTACATGACATCACAGAAAACTTATAGTTGCTCAAAGTCATTTCTCTACTCTTAATTGCAGTTTCAGTTACCTTTGAACAACTCCCACCTGATTAATCATTTGGCAATAAATGTAACTCTACTAGGGACATGATTCATTGCTACCACTTCTTTCACAGCATTGTGAAAGAAAAAAAATGTATGCTTTGTCTTTTAAAATCTCATTAGAAGTAAAGGTTTATATACTACCATTTGCTGTTTTTCCCGAATGAAATAAAATGCCAATAACCTCTTGAGTAAATATAGAATTACTAAATGTCCTTAAACCGGACAAAAGACTAAATAATCCTATTAGGCCAAGTACATATGCTTGATAATTAGTAATGTTAGTGACACAGAAGTGAATACACAGCATTATTTACTAAGGCTACCACAGCGGTATATGGTTTGGGGAATATACATCTTTATGTATGTTAGTAGCAAATATTTTAATGTAATTAAAGTAAAAGTAATCCTTTGGCTAAGGTCTGTCATGGACAGTTTGATGATGATAAAGACAAAGTATTCAGTGCTATGCTTGTGACAAGCTAAAGGGCTGCTTCTTAGATGATAATGGGGAAAGTGGAGAGATGCAAAGTATGGAATCCTGGGAAAAAGTTTTCACATCAGAAGAAAGAAAGATTATTGGCTTCTCTCTGGTCATTTGTTTCTGATGTAAATTTAATCTAATTTTCATATTGTGATCTCTCCTTTAGGCTATTAATAGGAGTGAGTGAAATCTTTCGTTGCAAAAACACTTTGAAAGTGTCTTTAGCACTATAAGAGTCTGTGTACTGCACACCTGTAAAGGAAACTATTATAACAGCACTGCACTCTACAGTTAAGGGTATGCTTCTAAAAGAGAGGAATGGCATGTGGCTTGTGGCATGTCTGATGGCAGACCTCAGGAATTGCTGATGTTCGAAAAGCTAAAGGGATCAACTAAAACCTACCCAACTAAAAGCAGCACACAGTCAGCTGAGGAGTCCTAGTCATAGTGGGCTAATGACATAACATAAAATCAAACCAGAAATCCCTTAGCCACATGCCACAACCCAGTGACTGAGGCTTACATGATTAGTAATCTCAGTTCCAGAATTGCTTGAATTGTTTAAAGGTTAATTAGTCTCCTGCCTTGGATATTTCATATTCAATATATTAATTTTCTCTTTTTGCTTTGACTTCTTCACAACTCCTCAAAAGTTATTTTCCTCAATAAATGGTCCTCAGATGGATTAATAACAAATGAGAGGATGCTAGGTTGGTCTGGTTGCAGGTGGTTAATTATTAAAGCATTTAATTTAGCTTTAAAGGATTAAAAGGAATCAAGTTCATTTTCTATGTGGCCTGGTACCTTGGCTCAAACACTCAATTTCAGTCCAAATTGCAAGATAAGACATCCACTTATCCTGGCACATTCCATACGATAATATAATGTGCCGTGCTCCTTCACAGAAGAGATATTGTTTTCTTTTTTAGATTTCAGGGTAGCTGATGTTGTATGTGAAATCTATCTCTGTATGTAATAGTCTCCTTTCCTAATACATACCTGTATGTTGTTACATCCAGTACTGAGGCCCGACCTAATACAATAGCGTCTAAACTAGTTCCAATCCCTGATGAACAGTTAAGTTGATTGAAGTTGATGTACAGTTAGTGTGCATCAGTTGTTCTCAAAATATATGTATTACAAATGTACAAAAATGAATGAATGAAAAAATACTTAATACATTGTTTAATGGCGATGACATTACCCACGTCTATATCACTGTACAACACAGGTTTGAGTCTGAGTGTAAACAAAACAGAGCACCTTCCAATACATATAACTATTGCATGATTTCTTTATCCGTTTCAGCTAAATGAAGGGAATTAAATCAGTTAGAATCTTGGAGTGTCAATTGTAAAAATAATGCTTCTTCTCTCCTTTGTTTAACTTAAAGAATTTCGCAAAGAAATCCTTAATCACAATAGTATCACTTAATTTATCCAGATACACAAATTCATGCCAGAGCCAACAACAAGAAATAACCATTCCCCCTCCCTTGTTTAACTTAAAGATTTCCATGAAGAAATGCTTAAACACAAAACCATCACATGTCGATTTATGTGTCTTTCTTTCAATTGGGTATGCACGATTAGCAACACGGAGTCATTGTTATGATTTCTCTATTATTATCAAATCACTCAACTAGTTCACTTGTGGTTATTTTGGAAACATTTTGACATGTTCCTTTTAACTACATTGCTGTCGATATTGTAGCAATAGACAAAATGAAACGATTGGAGTTTGTAATGTAGGGCGCTCTGAACAAGTTAAACTTTGATGCAGTACAAATAAATATATTTCCCACAAGCTATACTGTAGTGGATTTAAAACTGTACAATATCGTGCTGTATGCATGCGGCACGTCTTTGTTCAAGTTTTAAAGCTACGGTACGGAAAAATGAGTGTTAAGAAAAAACAGGACATTTGAATGCTGATTGCCTTATGTTAAAGAGCAACAATGATAACAGGGCATGCTACTGAAAATGTAACCCATCCCCCGAGCAGAACTGTCTATTTTACATAACAAACAGTTGGGTGTAACACTCTTCTTTAAATTGAAGGTTCTGAAAACAGTGACAAATCACCCCGAACAAAATACAATTTTAAAATACAAGCAGTTTAAAATTATTCCTTGTTATTAATAAATCACTTAGCTTTGAACATGTTGTGATATTTAGAAATATAAAAAATGTCAATATATTTGCTATTTTAGTTTTTCAAAATGTTTACTTGTTAAAAGAAAACTCATGGCAACAGCTGGGTTCAAACCCCTGACCTCCAGCATGCAAGGCACACGCCTAACCCGTTACACCAACTCACCGCTTAAGAACTTAAGCTGTAGCTGAAAGGGGCAGGCAAAAAGTTTCCAAGTAATCACGGGTGAATGAGTCAAACTGATGCAGACATTTACAAAGAAAGTGGACCATGGTAATACTTTGAGCTTACAGCCATTCATTATTAATACTATTAATAATATCTTCCATATCGCATCAAAATTGGAACGTTTTAACAAGTGTATGAGCCAATATACAATGTGTCTGCTCTATATCTCTTCAGTGTACAGAATAATTTCCGCAGAGTTACACAACCACAACCACTATAAGAACAATACAAGCTTAAAAAAATGAATGTCAAAATGTTTCCAAAATGTCCAAAATATGTTTCCAAAATATTTTAGCTGCTTAGTTACAAGACTCCATATTCATATTTCTGTCAAGTGGTATTAAATCAGTACAACTTTTATTTTTTTACAGTTACAGCAAGTGGTCTTACTACAGTACGTATTCTTAGAAAAGGATAAAATGTTATAACTTATGAAGTACAGAATATAAGCTTAATAATGAACAAGCACATTAAAACCAGAACCCATGTACAGTAAGTTACCAAGTTAAAGACTTTGATGCATAAAATATTTATGCATAATTAAAATATTTATGATGAAGGTGGAAGTTTCTGTACTTTTGTCCAACTAAGCAATCTTTCTTTTATAAAACATACTGACTTTTTAATGTTTAATGATTAACATGCTGTAATACACAGTTTAAAATTATTAAAAATCTAAAGAGTATACTTAAATTCTTAATTGGAAAAAGATTGTCTCTCAGTAGTGACCGGGTTTCGAAACCAAGCAATTTCTGGAGACAGCTCAAATGCTGTACATGAGACGTTAAGCTTGGCGGTTTTACAAGGTGCTTTTGGATATTATTATCATATTTCAATTATCATGCAGTGTGATGCGGTATGATGCATTTTAACGCAGTATACCTCGCATTTGAATAGATGGATCTGTATTTCTAAATACAAATGATTCAAATTCACACTTTTTTAAAAGGTGAAAGTAATGTTTTTAGTTATTTTAAGTAATATTACAAAGCCTCAGAAATTATCTAGAAGCTTCTTGGAAATCACTTTGATTGCCATAGGGCATGAAGGAGGCTGAACACAGAAACAAAATGTCACCCCATCATCCCTCCTCTAGAGGGTGCTCTGACCCTTTTGTATTTTAGTTTAGCTATTGCATACACCTGTCCCTGGTTTCCCTTTTATTATTTAAACCCTGTGCCTCAGAAGCTCAGGGCTCAGCATTAGAAGACGGACACCCGGAAGCCCGCCTACCAGCGGTTCCAGGAATAACCCGACGGCATAGGCTTCACAACGGTGCCCTGACCAGCTGAGTCCGGGACTCAGAGCGCCTGGCCTTCCATGTTCCTGATTCCATGTCCTCGTTCCCTGTTTTTATTCGTGTCTTGTCTTGGACCGATCTCCTGCTTTTGGATTATGGACTGCGCCATGGCTTCCCTATTTGGACTGTGTTGGACTTGTCATGCCCCCTGAGCACCGGATCACAGCTGTCACGCCCCCCTGTCTGTCATCCTGTCCTGATCCTGCCGTGTTTCCCCCTGAAGTCTTACTCCAGTCACTTCCGGATTATACTGTCTGCATAGGGTCCTAAACAATACGTTCAGGAGTCTGAACCGGCTCCTGTAACATTATACAAAGATCTATGGTTAAGTATTATCATCCTGAACCTTAACAAATTTAGTGACACCTACAAAAACCTATAAAACATTCCACTTTCAAGAATGGTGAATTTTTCATCAAGGTTTCATCAATTTTTTAACTAAGGAGAGGATATAAAGTAATAAAGATGAATCCAAACATGTTGCATCATTTGGATACAATGTCTCTAATACAATTCATAATTATACACTCTGCATTCTATTGCAGAGCTTCGTGGGAAAATAAAAAGAAACAAGGCACAGCATATTTCTTAAAGAGCATTTTGTGATCTCCAGAACTTGTATATTTATTATTTTACCTTCAATAGACAACAGACATGTGACAAATACTGCTTATTTTAAGCCAAGGAGCTACCCAGAGAAGCTTGGCTATAAAATCCACTCAGACACTTGCATGCTCAGCAGCCTGGTCCTTACCAGGATTTTGTCATGTTTTTATGGATTATCTCAAACAAATACAGATCATCCGCTTAGGTGGACACCTGTGTCTGACAGGGAAGACCACTGGAGATTTTGAAATCTGACAGATTTTCAAAAATACTATTTCCAAAGTAATCTATGTAATAAATACTTAGGCTGTCAACTCAGCAAATGTCTAAGGAACATACTGTAGATACACTTCCTATGTGGAATTACATGAGGCCTGGATTTTAAAGGGGCATACCAAGATGTACACCCCTCACTGCTACATACAGTGTCACTACAGCTACTACTCTCTTGAAGTCTTGAAAAAAAAGCTTAGAACAGTCTATTTTGATCAGCGTCCCATTCCAAATGGTTAATGCACACCTCTAAGTGAAATATGTAACTACATTTTCTCCTGTTTTTTTCTGTTTTCCCCAAATCAAATGGCTAGATTCTAAAATTGATGAAACAGCAGAGATGTTCACCAATAATATATTTCATTATAGCTTACAAATAAGATCAACGATTAGTTCCAAAGAAGGTTTGATACTTTTACCTGTGTCACTGCTTTTTTCTTAATCAGAAAAAAAACTCTTTAAAATCCTATAACTGTTAAAAAAAGAAAAAAATACAGGTTTTCCTTAACATGACACCATTTCTTCTTTAGTACAAGTGTTGTGGTTAGCAGAACCACTCCAGACAATATGTATTAATGAGGAAAAGGCCCCACTTTTGTTTCTTTTGAAATGAAAAAATGAAGCACAGCCAATCAAACTAAACAAGTCTTGGATTTTGAAAAAAACACAGGAACACAGGCAGAACATAAGACAATCCACCCAAGAATAGAATCCAAGACCCAAAAGCTGTGAAGCAGCAGTTGGATATGACCATAAAATGGTTTCTGTGAAAGAGGGTTTTGTCATGTGTTTTCATAGTGCTAACAAAGCTTTTATGTGGGACTGAATTCAAGTAAATTAAAAATGTTTCACTTATTTGAACCTATACACATTTAAGGATCTGCTTGTTTACTGTGGAAAAAATAAACAGGAGTGTAAACACATTTACCAGTAAAGGTATTATACTGTACTGATATACAGTATACACATTGTAGACATTGCTGGATAGATGTGTGCAATAGCTTTAGTCAGTTGTAACCAGCACCACCTAGTGGAGTGTACAAACAGCACTCCCAGGGGTACCTGGAATCAAGCTGGCCATAGTATGCTCAGCAATGAGCATGCAACATGCTTTATTGTTATGCAACATGACCTCAAGAGTATCCAGTGATTGTGAGTTTACTGTTTAATTGGCTAGACTGCATTTGTTCTGCCTTTGACACCTTAGTTCTGCTGTTGGCTCTGTAAGAGTGCAATATAAAAACAGAAGTGGACAGCTTCTTCACTTCTTGATAGTTTTAGATTTGCTGATAAATAGATTAAGTAGATTAAGAACTGGTGACTAGAACTGGGGAAAGGTATAAAAAGAAAAAGAAAAATGACAGGATATTCTAAATTTAATAATTAAGGAAGAAGAAATTTGTCTAAGATGAGTAAAAAGGAAACCAGATAAGGGTGACTCTGCGTTATACATTACTTCACCTAAAGGGCTTTGTCCAGTGCTGCACTGCAGAACTGTGCTTGCAGTTGCAAATTATAGAGTTTCAGAGACCAGTGTCTGATCCAGTGCTCTTGGTTAAATAAACTGAAGCATGATGTCCTTTAACAAAAAATATTTTTCCCTTACCTTCATCTTCGTCATTGGCTGTCACGGTCAAGACAATGAAGCCAACATCTTTGTCTTCCTCTACGCTGACTTCGTACACTAACTGAGGGAAGGCAGGAGCATTGTCATTGACATCCATGACAAAGATCCGCACGTAAGCAGTGTCTGAAACACAAGAACCAAAATGACATTTTAGCATCTGCTCGGCATTGCCTCTGCAGAGGGTTTCTCAAAATACTAATCACTAACTTAGTATCCATATTGTAACCACATCATCCAATAAGGGTCGTGGGGGAACGTGAATCTATCACAGTAAGCAACGGGTGCAAGGCGGAATAAACACTAGACAGGACACCAGTACTAGCAGGGTACATACAAACACAGACACATGCACACTTACACCAGGGCCAATTTTCCCAGAAGCCATTTAGCCTACCAGTATGTCTTTGGACTTTGGGAGGAAATCTGAGCGCCTAGCGATACCGTAGCTCACACAATCACAGAGAAAACATACAAACTCCATGCAGACATCACCCCAGGCGTGGCATTTACCCCAGAGCAAAAGCACTACAATGGAACAATGCTAACCACAGACTAACTGTGCTGTCTACAGACTAACCTTTTTTTTAATAAAATTCTTATCATTTAAACACAAAAGAAGTGGGTTCATCTCATAAAAAAGAGAGATCTTATAATAATTGCTTACACTTGTATAGCGCTTTTCTGGACACTCCACTCAAAGCGCTTTACAGGTAATGGGGACTCCCCTCCACCACCACCACCAATGTGCAGCATCCACCTGAATGATGCGACGGCAGCCATAGTGCACTAGAACGCTCACCACACATCAGCTATTAGTGGGGAGGACAGCAGAGTAATGAAGCCAATTCATAGATGGGGATTATTAGGAGGCCATGATTGGTAAGGGCCAATGGGAAGTTTGGCCAGGACGCCAAGGTAACACCCCTACTCTTTTTGAGAAACGCCCTGGGATTTTTTAATGACCACAGAGAGTCAAGACCTCGGTTTTTCGTCTCATACGAAGGACAGCGCCTGTTTTTTACAGCATAGTGTCCCCGTCATTATACTGGGACATTAGGACCCACATGGACCTCAGGGTGAGCACCCCCTGCTGGCCCCGCTAACACCTCTTCCAGCAGCAACCTTAGTTTTTCCCAGGAGGTCTCCCATCCAGGTACTGACCAGGCTCACACCTACTTAGCTTCAGTGGGTTGCCAGTTGTGAGTTGCAGGGTGATATGGCTGCTGCTTATCAAACTCTATAACTATATAAGACTGAGACCAATGACCTAAAAGAATATAAGATGCATAATCTGACTTAATTTTACATAGTTTATATTATTTGTAGGTTAGATAAAGCTTGTGCAAAATCAAAGTCCTGTCTTTCATATACAGTGATGTGAAAAAGTGTTTGCCCCCTTCCTGATTTCTGATCACCTGATTTCTGACCTACATGGCCTGTGTGAAAAAGTGATTGCCCCCTAAACCTAATAACTAGTTGGGCCACCCTTAGCAGCAACAACTGCAATCAAGCGTTTGCGATAACTGGCAATGAGTCTTTTAGAGCGCTGTGGAGGAATTTTGGCCCACTCATCTTTGTAGAATTGTTGTAATTCAGCCACATTGGAGGGTTTTCGAGCCTTAACCGCTTTTTTAAGGTCATGCCACAACATCTCAATCGGATTCAGGTCAGGACTTTGACTAGGCCACTCCAAAGTCTTCATTTTGTTTTTCTTAAGCCATTCAGAGGTGGACTTGCTGGTGTGTTTTGGATCATTGTCCTGCTGCAGAACCCAAATGCGCTTCAGCTTGAGGTCACGAACAGATGGCCGGACATTCTCCTTCACGATTTTTTGGTAGACAGCAGAATTCATGGTTCCATTTACCACAGCAAGTCTTCCAGGTCCTGAAGCAGCAAAACAGCCCCAGACCATCACACTACCACCACCATATTTTACTGTCGGTATGATGTTCCTTTTCTGAAATGCTGTGTTACTTTTACGCCAGATGTAAGAGACACACCTTCCAAAAAGTTCAACTTTTGTCTCGTCAGTCCACAGAGTATTTTCCCAAGTCTTGGGGATCATCAAGATGTTTTCTGGCAAAACCGAGACGAGCCTTTATGTTCTTTTTGCTCAGCAGTGGTTTTCGTCTTGGAACTCTGCCATGCAGGCCATTTTTGCCCAGTCTCTTTCTTATGGTGGAGTCATGACCTTAACTGGAGACTTGGAGACTGACCTTAACCGAGGCAAATGAAGCCTGCAGTTCTTTGGATGTTGTTGTGGGTTTTTTTGTGACCTCTTGGATGAGTCGTCGCCGCTCTTGGGGTAATTTTGGTCGGCCGGCCACTCCTGGGAAGGTTCACCATTGTTCCATGTTTTCGCCATTTGTGGATAATGGCAAACGCTTGATTGCAGTTGTTGCTGCTAAGGGTGGCCAAACTAGTTATTAGGTTTAGGGGGCAATCACTTTTTCACACAGGGCCATGTAGGTTTGGATTTTTTTTTCCCTTAATAATAAAAACCTTCATTTAAAAACTGCATTTTGTGTTTACATGTGTTATCTTTGTCTAATATTTCAATTTGTTTGATGATCTGAAACATTTCAGTGTGACAAACATGCAAAAAAATCAGAAATCAGGAAGGGGGCAAACACTTTTTTCACACCACTGTATGTGTGTACCCACAATTTTAAAAGATGAAAGACATTTAATAATAGTTTAAGATAATTTACATTAATAATGATATAGCAGAGATCTTCTAATCCACCAGCACGAACAGACTAATGGGATAATCACAGAATAAAGGCCTTCAGGGTTTCTTGTGTTTAGATTGCTCTGTAAAAACTTAAACTTTATACTAACTTTAGGATTAAGATATAAATAAATGTAAAAATACAGGGTCTTACAAAGTTAGTTACCCTAGTCAAACAACTGTAGTAAGATAATTATATTTCTCATGGGTTGTGCAGAGTACAAATCAGGTAATATAATCCATATCCACTAGAGGATAAAATGCAAGTCATCACGGACACAAATGGGGATTGGACTGCATGTGCCTCATAATGCCATTGTCAAGTATACATACATTTATTGCTCTGCAGTGCGTACTTCCCTCTACACAGGTGTTTGACAGGTCACCCAATTTTATGTGCATGCAGCACAGGAAAAGTATTATAAATTCTAATACATTCACTGTAAACTTTCAAGATCATCAAATAAATAACCACTATACTTTCTGTAACTGTTTGTTAAGAAACAGCACATTGGAGTGTGTGCAAGACAAGAAGAAGCCATTAGGAAGGCTCTGCTCCTGTGTAGGCTCTCTGAGACACACCTGTGTTCGGCTGTCCCCGCTGTCCTGGCCGAGCAGATTCAGAGCTGTCCTGTGACTGGACTTCAATCAGGTATGAGCCTTTCTGCTCCCTGTCAAATGAGGCCCGGGTATATATCACCCCAGTCTGAGGGTTAATGCTGAACACCTGGGAATCCCCACTGTGATCCTTTAGGATGATATAGTTTATCTAGAGAATAACATTGTAGAGAAATGTAGGCATGGTTATTTACCTCTAAGAACTTCAAATGCATAGTCCTGAAAGCGATTTTGATTTTCAGAGTGAAAAAACGTAAATAACGCCCATTTTCATTAGTTTGAGCTTTGGAGTTCTTATACCAAAATATCTGAGGAACACTTAGTTCTCCAGTATTTGATGTCCTAAGTATGAACAATTTCAAAGTTCTAAAACTGGAATAGTATATTTGACATTTCTGTGGTCTTGCAGGCTTCCATAGATAATATGCACCAAAAACAGACATTAGAAAAGTAGTAGCATTTATTTTTAACTAAAGCCCATTAATTTTAAATTCAAACCCTGAAATCAGAACCTGTGAAAGGGAACAGTGTCTTTTAGCAGATCCACCTTATTGCTTATGAAATAAAACACAAAAAAACTGTTCCAAAACTGTTCCAAGCTTTGCTCTAAACCTAATGGCCACAACATTTTTTGTGACTGCCTTTACTTGCATTTTATAGCCCTCACCTAATTATGAGTTCTGTTTATGAAATATTTGCTGGATATTAAAAAAAAAGCTTAAATTCATCACAAACTAATTACGTTAAGACTGAGAACTACTGTTGATATTATACGAAGGGAGGTAAAAGGTTGTGTGCAACAGTCTGACAAACTTGGAGGTGAAAGAGGAAAGCACATTTGCTTGGTGATTTACACAAAACAAAATAATTTTAAACTATTTCACCTTGGAAAGATTCCACTATTAAGTTATGATTGACTGTTTTCATTTGTTACAGAGATGAAAATATGCAGGGAATGAAATGTATTGAAATAAAATCATTAGTAATGTGAAAGGCTCCAAGTTACCTCTGTACCACAGGTTAATCCATAAAGAATTGGGCCTGGGCAATCAATAGCTTTCAATAAGATAGGAAAGGGCGATGTTACACTTTTTTGTAGAAAAGCTACAGGTCTGAACTCTCAGGTTTTTACCATGCCATGAAGCCCTGAGTCCAGGTCTGTGGCTGAGACCTGGGCTACAGATGTCCCAATTTCAGCTCCCTCCTGTACCGTTGCCTCGTAGGTTGAAGACATGAAGAAAGGGACATTGTCGTTGACATCTACAGGGAAGGAGATACAGAACACAGAAATATCAAATGAATACATTACTATTAATTATAATCTTCCAAATGTCATCATAGTGTGGTCGAAACATCAAAAATAACAGCAATGATCATTAGCATCAAATAAGGTAAACCTAAGAAAACTGCCATGCTTATTGGGTTCAGAGATTTAAAAGGAGATGAATGAGTAAAACTAAGTATCACCAGCCAAAAGTGGAAGTGTTCACATCACTGTAGTGTTAACTACTGTATATGGCACTGATTACAGTAAATCTGGTGAGCTCCAATAGTTGTTGTTTTTTTTTTCTTTTAATTATATATCCATTTCTACTTAACCAAAATTAATTTTTCAAGTGTTGTGTCTTCTCAATTGTTCCTATCCCAGTTTCTCCAAGTCGCTGTTATAATTCTGTTTAAACAGAAGCATTTTTTTTTTCAAACAGCAACAAATGAGAGGCAGCAGGAAGGTGGTGTTGCTTTCTTGGGTCTTACCTGTGACATTGACATAGACAGTGGTGAAGGAGGCCAGTGGAACAGCAGCTACATTCTGCACCCTGACTCGCAATGTGAAGAACCTTGTGGTCTCATAGTCCAGAGGCTCTGCCACGAGAATGGAGGCCGATCCTTCCTGTCGGTTGGGCTTGATGTAGAATCTCACAGGCATGTTGGTTTCTGGGACCTGACCCTCCTCCAGATTATAGGTGACTCTGGGATCACCAAGAGGGGAAGTTGCCTTTATCATCTAGAGTAGCAAAAACAGGCAACAGCTTTTTTAGAACTGATGCTGGGAATTTACTTCAAAAGTGGCTAGCAAAATCCAACAAATGCTAACAGAGCAGATCAAGAAAAGGAGTACTGTGACCCCTACAGTAAAAGACCTTACCAGATGATAACATCCAGAGAACTCCGTTGCTCAAATAACCTGTCTCTAATGTTTTTAATAATCTTACTTTTTGATTAGAAATTACACAGATAACATTCCATATTTGAACAAAAGATATTCAATGTCAGGAGAAAGATACTGAAAGTCACATCAGGAGAAATAACATTATTTTACAGAGGTTTTTACTACAAAAGGTCAATGTTATAGAACATTGGTATTTTTAGCCTAACAGGTAATGAGGTTCTGTTGGGGCTAATGCATCTTACAACGAATACATT
This sequence comes from Lepisosteus platostomus, assembly GCF_059453375.1. Taxonomy (NCBI): domain Eukaryota; kingdom Metazoa; phylum Chordata; class Actinopteri; order Semionotiformes; family Lepisosteidae; genus Lepisosteus; species Lepisosteus platostomus. Next base: position 29,858,613 of record NC_142622.1, on the reverse strand, counting down.
ACTTTGACCTGATGGTATTTTCCCGATCATACAGAAATGAGGGATGTTATTCACAGACGCGTGTCACGGATGTAGTCCCTCCCCCTTAAGGGCTCTCCGGCTCTTTCACTTCGGACCTGATTTTGTGCACTTGCCCCTTGTTCCAGCCTCCTTCCAGCCCCCCTTAAAAGCCAGAAGCCCATTCAGTTCGGGGCTCTGCATTGGCTTCCGCATCATGCTAGCCTGGGACCTGGATGTGCCTGGCTCCGTTATGGTTTTAAGTTTCTGTTTCTGTTCCCGTTCCCCCTGCTGGTTCCGACCAGGTTCCTGTTTTTAACCGTCAGTCTCGGATGGACCGCCCAGCTTTGGACCTTTTGCTTTCGTCCTGGATGTCGCATTGGACTCTGTTTTGGATCGTTTGCCTCGACCACACCTCCCCCGACCACCAGCACTTCATGGACACGCCCCCCTGTTTTCATCCCCACTTCCTGCATGCCTTTTTTCCCTTGTGTATTCTCACTCAATCCCGAATTGTGTCGTCCTTATAGGGTCCGGAAAGAACACTTTCGTTACAACATGAACATTTCCAGAAAGCATTTAATATATTCAGTCATAAAAGGTTCATTCTCAATTTAAATGTCACAGGAATCCAAGGAAATACATGCCAACAGATTGAGATTTGGTTAAGAAACAGGAAAAAGTGGGTCATTTTAAGGTCGAAGGCCTCTAATTCGGCTAGTGTAAACATTAATGTACCACAGTAATCTTAGTTCCTTTGCTCTTTCTGCTTTTCATTAATATGATAGATTCTGCAATTACAACATAAAACTAGAAATAGAAAAAAAATAAAAAATAGAAATAGCTGCAACAGGTATTGAGACAGGATGGACATTCAAGGCAAGTACAGATGGCAAAGATGGTCAGGATAGCACATAATTAATTTTAAATCATAATTTAAGAGGGAAGAATCACAGTGGTACAGTGGTTAGTATTGCCTTGTTGCACTGGAGCCCTGGATTCATTTCCTGGAATTTGCATGCCTGCCCCATGTTCAAGTGGCTTCCTTTCACAGTCTGAAGACATGCTGGTTGGTTTAGTGGCTTTTGTAAAAGTGACCTTGGTTTGAGTGTGTGGCATGTTTGTGTCAGTGTGTCCCCCGTGACAGATCTATCGATGGTGTATCCTGCCTTACTTCCCGGGATAGGCTCCTGTCTACTGTGATTCTGAAATGGATTAGCAGTTATTGAAAGTGATGTCATCATTTAAAAGGGGAATTCAAGATGAAATGCAGTCCTTCCTTGCAATCACGAATGTGAAGAGGATCTGGGTGGTTATGCAGATTCTTCGTTGTCCTCAGAACAATGAAAGCAATACAAAAATAAACCGCTTAGGTAAATATAAAATTTGGAATGTACAGTTACCACCACGGCCACAACTTACCACCAAAAAGTATATCATAACCTTAGAAAGAGCTCAAAGGACTGTAAAAAGGATAATTCCCTTGGGCTATTTCACAAATCAGGTTTAACTACTTCACGATTTTCTCAAATTAGCCGGATTGAATTAACCTGAAAACTGCTTAATAGGTTTGCTCTGGTTTCACAATGGCAAACTCTGGTTTTAGTTGTCTTGCTAAAGCGAGTCAGGTTTAAACAGTCTGACTAACTATATGTTCATGCCACACTTCAGAAGGCAGGATTGTCAAGCATCCAATCCTTCAACTGCACCAGCAGCCATAGCAAAACAAATTGCATCTTAATCGAGTGACCTTGAATTAGGACTCCTTATGAAAACTATGAGATAAAATCTGTTTTAATAGTGAGGTTCAAAACTAGCCACTACACAAGCTAGAGAAGACTCCTGGCAAAGCATTGCTTATAAAATGAATGAAGAAGTTAATTATGAAAAGCAATAAAATATCATAATATCTGTAATAACTATGTTATATGGGCATTGAAACGGAGCTCCTCTGTTAACTGGTATAGTTGTACAATGCTGTTTTCATGCAGTAAGTTAAGATAAACAAGAATATAAAAAAAATATTATACTAAAGTGGTATGTGGCTCTTCTTTAGAACTGCTGTACAATACAGTGTAGTGAAATCCTCTGAATGAAAATGGAAAATGGAAAATGGAAAATGGAAAATGGAAAATGGAAAATGGAAAATGGAAAATGGAAATGATTGAGTATTTTAGTATTTGTGAAATCAATGTTCAGATTTTTTTAGACTTGAATTTTATTTTTACCTGTACACTGATGCTGTGAATTGATTTTCTGTTGACAAAATCAGCCTTTAACAAAATCACAATCATTTGGCCCTCTGGGGTCTTTGATAGGAATACCTGTGCAGTCCAGAGCACCTACAGTGGATATAAAACGTCTACACACCCTTATTGAAATTGCAGGCCTTGTGATGTAAAACCTGAAATCAAGATAAATCATCTCAGACATTTTTCATCTTTAATGTGACCTTGCAACCAATTAATGTTAAGAGAAAAAAAAAGATAATTACTAGGAAAAATAATTGAAATTCAAAAACCTACAGCACCCTGGTTGCATAAGTGTGCACACATACACACACCCCCATACACACACCCACCAACTAATACTTTGTGGAAGCACTTTTTGCATTTATTACAGCAGTAAGTCTTTGTGAATAAGTCTCTATCAACTTTGCACACCTGGACTTTTATCCCACTCTTCTTTGCAAATAAGTTCAAGCTCCTTCAAATTGGCAGGGGATCTCCTGAGCCCTCTTTAGGTCATTCCACAGGTTTTCTATGGGATTGAGGTCTGGACTCTGACTGGGTCATTCCAAGATTTTGATCTTCCTTTCTGAAGCCATTCCTTGGTTGACTTGGATGTGTGCTTTGGGTCGTTATTATGTTGGAAGGTGAAATTCCTCTTCATCTTCAGTTTTCTGACAGAGGCCAGCAGGTTTTGTGTCAAAATATCTTGATATTTGGAGCTAGTCATTATCCCATCTATCTTGACTAGAGCCCTTGTCCCAGCTGAAGAGAAGCAGCCCCAAAGCATGATGCTGCCACCACCATGCTTCACATTAGGTATGGTGTTCTTTGGATGATGAGCTTTGTTTTCTTTGTGCCAAACATATCTTTTAGAATTAAGGCCAAAAAGTTCAACCTTTGTCTCATCAGACCATAAGACATTTTCCCACATGGTTTGGGGTGACTCAATGTATTTCTTTGCAAAATTTAGACAGGCTGGGATGTTCTTTTTTGTGAGAAATGGCTTCCGTCATGTCACCCAACCCCATAGCCCAGACATGTGCAAAATACAGGAGATTGTTGTCACATGCAAGGAGTGACCAGTACCTGCCAAAAATTCCTGCTGCTTCTTTGATGTTGCTGCAGGCCTCTTGGTAGCCTCCCTAAGTTTTCTCCTTGTCCTGTCATCAGCTTTGGAGGGTTGTCCTGATCTTGGCAATATCCCTGTGGTGTCACATTTTCTCCACTTATTGATGATCGTCTTGACAATGCTCCATGGTACATCCAATGCCTTTGATATTCTTTTATGCCCCTCTCCTGATTGGTACCTTTCAACAATAAGATCCCGTAGATGTTTTGTCAGCTCCTTGTGGACCATGGCTATGCCAGTAGGATGCAACCACGAAAGTTTCAAGGCTTTTTTAAGGCATAGGGTAACTCCATCAGTTTTGGATGCAGTTGGTACCACACCAGTACTCAAGGACTCATTTATTGTGTTGAGGACTATAGGCAAGAGAGTAGAGAAACAGGACTGAAATAAAACAGTGGGAATTTAATCTAACAGACAAGTGGTGCATTTCTTATACAATACCAATTTATGAAGGCATGTTGTGTCAAGTAGAGGGAACCAGCAAAACAAGCAGGGAGGGGGTGTGGAGGTAATGTGTTATAGATGGGATGTGATGCTGGATGTTGTCAATCTTGGAGCTAAAGAACTCTAAGAATGTGTTGGGATGAGTTCACTATGTGAACAAAATGGTCTGAATCCCTAGGAAAAACATTACAAGGTTTAGGGCACTGGCAGAGTCAACTTGCATTGAAAACCATGATGAATCTGTAGTTTACATGCTGATTTTACACAATGTTTTTTAAGATTGATAAACCTTATACAGTACTATGCAAAGGAAAACTTTTATTCTTCTTTATAATTATAAAATTGTGTCCTTCAATGCTAGTATATGACATTACATTATTGAGTTATATACAGGTTTTTATAATTGCTGTTATTTTTTCTTTCCCTTTATTCTGTTGTAGATTGCCATGTGATGTGTGAGATTGTGGGTTGCCATGCCAATTCAGTGCTTCAGCAAAAAACAGGCTTTTGTAAAAATAACTAACACACTGCAGAGAGGAAATGACAGGGGGAAGCATATTGCTGTTCCACATACCTGACAGCATAATGTTTCAACAATGGCTTTTACAGGCACTGTGCCACACTGATTTTTTTCCCATTTATGTTTCTTTGCCACCTGCTGTAAAAGGCTATTTTTACCATGACACTTTCCCAGCAGAAACAGAGTCTCCCAGAACACACAATAGGCAAGCAATGTAATAAGAAAAAAAAACATTATTACTTTAATGCCCTAATTGCTTCTTATGATAAATTACATTGTCACTTCTGACATGACCTGCATTGTTTTGAGTGAGACTCAGAATGAGAGTCGATTCTAAAACAAACTACTGATTTCTCAGTGGAGACAGCTGAAATAGCTAGGTCTTAAAACTGACATATTTGGCTTTTTATCTGTCATTTTAAATTGGGCTGTAAAAGAAAAGTCACGGGGCACTGAAAGCATTGATAAACTAGAAAACTTGACAAAAGTAATTATATTTAGGCCAAATTGTTTGAGTTTAGAAACAAGAATATTTATCCAAAGCTGCTTACTCCTGGTGAGGGTCACCTTCATATATTGGTGATAAGACTTCGGGCCATTTTAGCCTTTTATTTTTGTACACATTGCATTTATTGATTGCAACATATACTTTGGAAACCAGTGAAACTAGATATATGTCTTTCTTTTGCTGTATTTTGGACCTTTATCCATCCGTGCATTTACTAACCATGTCATCCAATTCACAATCGTTTAGGAGCCGAAGCCAGGGCAGGCAGACAGACAGACAAGACACATACACAGACAGACACACACACCAGGGCCCCTTTTCTTAGAGGCCAGTTAGCCTACCAGTATGTACTTGGACTGTGTGAGGAAACTGGAGCACCCTGAGGAAACCCCTTGTGATCATGGGGAGAACACACAAACTCCACACAGGTTGCAGCCTGGGAATTGAACCTGGGCCCAAGCACTGCAAGACTGAAAGGCTAACCACTGCGCCACCATACCACTGAGATGTTATAAATATTTTTTAGCAAAAAACAACACAAATGTCCTCAACAGTATCACACAAAAACATCAGAAACAACAGTACACACAGTTTCGAAATAATAGTGCTCTGACTGGCTTTCATCTTAATCTTCAGAACATTGTACAGATACATAAAAAGACCAAAGGTCTTTGATAAGTAACACAGAAAGACTCAAGGGATGAGTGGATAGTTCAGTGAGACATGACTGATTAATTCTTTCTTTATCTGTGAAGGTCATGACTTCACAGTTCACAAAATTCAGGAAGGACGGCAAAATGGGAAATGACATCCACCTTAAAAGCTAAAAGACTTTGCTTTCCCTTAACAGTCCATCAATTCCTCTGCTATACACCCTGCTGACCTACTTTCTCACCTATGCGACCTAAGTCACTTGAAAGAAGTTGATTCTTTGTTCTGTTTGATTTGTTCTGCATTGGCACACTAACTGAATAGCTTGCACTACAGATTACTGCAGAATAAAATGCTGTAAATCGGAATAAAGGATAAGGCTAAATGGCATTAAAATGGTAAAATTATATTTGAACTAAGGGAATGGCAGAACAAAAATCTAGCTGGAACTGTATGCCAAATTCATTAAAATCATTTTGGTTCTTATGACACGGTCTAACATGTAATGGTATTCTAACACCACAGAAGATAAATGATACCTTGTTTTCTGCACACCAATAAACTAATCTGTTCATTACAAATCTGTACAACGAACTGTGCAATAAGATGCTGTGAATTTCATAGTGTCTTTGTTGTGTACATTTATATTGTAAATACACTCACATCTGCTTGGCTGATTGTTGCAGTATCAAGAATGAACCCGGAAACCACAGTACAATGACTGTATAGTATATATGTTGTAAGATGACCAGAGGAAGGGTCATCCAGGACAGGTATTTCAGGAACGATCTGCTCACTATACTTGACTTAGACCTGACCAAGATGGCCGCTAAGAGAAGTCAGCTGACCCGCAGATGGAAAGGGCTTAGTCCAAAAAACAACGAGACACAGGTGTGTCTCAGCAGGAAACAAAATAAATATGCCCTGGAAACAGTGTACCGGGTCGGAAGCCAGTAGGTGAATGTGTTTGGAGTGTTTGGAAGTCGGTTGGTATTGGGACAGATTTAAGGAATAACGGATTTACGGAAGAAATAAAGAGAGCGTGGTGTGAGTACTTTTGTCTCTATAACATAAACCTTTCCCCCGGAGGCACCACAACATACAGTATATAAGTATACTGTATATAGGTATAATGTACAAATATGTAATATATATATATAGTATTTAGGCAAAGGTTCCTGCTATATTTGATAGTACATTTTTATAAAATATTGGTTGCCATCTCAGCTGAAATTAATCTATCCTTTGCATATTGTTTTAAGATTGGTTTTGATAAGTGACCATTATAAAAACATGATAAATGATAGTGGCCCCCCTTGAGTTTTGTTTGGTCTTTAATGGCTTCTTTCCTTTGAAGTCTTGTCTTGTCATATACTGTAGCTTATATGAAATTCTGAGCCTCTTTGCTGTTTCTGTCAACATACAGTATACAGTAAAGGAACAAGTGATAGGTTTATTCCATGCTGAAAAAAAGAAGAAAGAAAACACAACGAGCCTTCTTCAGGTGTGAGAGAGACAAGGCAGTAGGCAAAGGTAATTTAGCGGGAGAACAAAAGCTGGGAGGGAGGAGGAGTGAGAGGCGGGAGCAGGGAACAGAAAGAGAGGCCAATCAAGAGGTGTGAAGTCAGAATAGGTGTAGAGAGATGTGAAATGAAACTTCCAATGAATGGAGAAAATTTAAAAGAAGAGTAGGCTGTCATTAGGAGAAGGGGGAATGTGTGATCCTAGCTGAAGGACAGGTTTGGTTTTGGTAGTCTTTCTGATGTACAGTATGAGTTCGGAAAACCGTCTTTGAGAACACAGACGGAGAGATTAGAGTGGTCGTGGCCATCTGAGGTGAAATGAGAAACAATGGGCTTGGAGAGATCTTTAATCTTCACAGCCCTCACATGTTCTCTGAAGCGGTCTCCGAGTCTCCTTCCTGTTTCTCCAATGTAGATGGCCATCCAATGATCCTAGCTGGCCATCCAATGCCATCTACATTGGAGAAACAGGAAGGAGACTCGGAGACCGCTGATGCAGCTACACACCTGAACATATAGATGAACAGTAGATGTTTTCTTTGAGTGACTGAATGATTACTTACTGCTGATGTGAAAGTGTTTTTTTCAGCCCCAGCTGGACAATCTCTGGAATTATAAAAGAAGTAGCTTCCAATTTCAAGTTTATTTTAATGAGGCATTTTAATAGGTCTGTATTTCATCATGAAACTCTTAAATATTCAGGTGTGTTGGCAATGACAGTAGGATAGATGACAAATATTCTTGTTTAAATAAACTAAATAATAAGTAATGCAAATAAACCATTATTATTTTATATTTAAAGGGAAATTAAATGACAGAGCCATTTGTCCTTTACCATAATAAATGGTAATAAATGAACCATAATACATTTAACATGTAATTGGTAACATTAATATAACTGATAATAGTGCAATCCTTATTTTCTCCATTTGGATTTCCAGCATCTGCTTTCCTCTACATCGAAAAGGCAAGATGCAAGTATCCAGACATTGCCAGTGTACATATACAGTTCCAGAAAAAAACATCTGTGTTCCATGCTAGTGGAGCAATTCATTGTGTTAAACTAAAAAACTGAAAATTACATAGACCATAATAGATTTTAGAAGATGGAAATATTCAGAAAATTGTGCTTTATACTAAATTAAACATGGATCACATACTGCATAAAGAGCATTCAGAGGATTTTAGGAGGGTATATGAGGGAAATGAAACCATCAAAAGCAATTACATTTTTCTATCACAAGAATGTAATGTGCTGCTTAAAAGCACTGTAAATGATTTTTGGTCTCTGAATGGTATAACTAAGCATCAAAAGGAATGCGTGGGAAAAAATCTTTTGAAAACTTAAGTTATTTTATATGATTCTCCCAGTATGAGCAGTAACAAAATGAGGGAAATACTTAAATTAAGCTCAAAACATATTTTGGGGTCCAAATGAATGCAGGCCCCCTATGGCCCTGGCTACGGAGCCATATTCTCTAAGTTCCCCACTAAAAAAATCCTTCTGTGGACTTCTGGCTGTGTCTGTCTTTGTTTGTTTGCTTTCTGATTTTAGAAAATGAATGATGAAAAGACTTGTTTAAATATTCATTACTGTATGAGTTAATTTAAATACTTAATTTAGATTATCTATGGAGAAACACAAACTTACCCGACCCCAGAAACCAGGTTTATTCATTACTCTCTGTGATTTATTAGGGAGTACCACCACTACTTAATGAAAATTATATTCCCATTATCTGGTGCACACGAAGAAACACAAGCCCTTAATTATTTCCTCAAGGTTGCAATTACCGCATTTTGAGTTTGCTAATTATCATTTCTTGAGACGATTCCACAATGAGACTACTGATATTTAAATTTTTACTTAGGAGACAGAAAAGATAGAAAATGAAAATGGGGGAAGATAAATAGAAAACCCAGTAGAAAACAAGGCAGTACTACTCTGGTAATGAAAGCACTGTGCTATTTGACAAGTCTAATTTGTTTTTAAAGTTCTATAGATACATTTACACTAAGGCAGTTCCCAAATCACAGAACATATTGAAACAGTCACTTAATTCTGGTATTCACACTCAAGAAATCAAGAATGTACTTCTAAAAACAATCAATGTAATTGTTCAGAAGTATTTCTGTTACCAGTCTCATCTCTTAAATGGAATAATCCATATGAACTTAAAATGCAGAATATAGTTTTATTGTTCCTAAACAATTTTAACATTTAATGGCTTTCCTGATCACTATAGCTTGCCAGAGATTTATGCCTTCATTGTACCAGAACTGACTTCATTTATGCTACAGAACTAATAGATTTTAATTCCACACTGACAGGTGGAAAGGAAGAATAACAAACTTCAGAAGTGTGGGAGAATGAGGCAGAGATAGGTAATATGAAGAAAAGGGCTGGGAAAGGTGAACAATAGAAAGAGCATGTGAAAAAGGAAATTCCGAGACAAATTCCGAGTATTTATAAAACTCTGCAACTTGTCAACAAATGGACAATGTTATATTTTTATGTTACTCCCCAGTACTCAGCCAAAAGCTCAGTCTTTTATTTAACTCAGGGGTGTCCAACCAGTTGACTCCGATCGACTAGTGCTTGTCAGTCGATCGATTGCAAGAACGTTTGGAAAAAAAAATGGGCTATTTCACTATTTACTTTTTTCGATAGCCTAAAAATTCATTCAGATCTGTGCACGTAATGTCATACATTTTACTGCCCTAACTCTTGTCGAATGGGTTGTAAAAGTCTCTTCCCTGAGTGCTGGCTGACACTGAAAAAAGGCTTCAGGAGCTCCGTAAGTAGACTGCTGTATGTGCTACCCAAGAACGTTCTCTTGGTTATTGCCGCACAAACCCCACATTCGCTACAGTGCATAGTGGAGCGAAACAGACTGACCATGACAAATTCTCCAACAAAATTTGTTCGTTAAGTTTCATTGGCTATTTGATAGTTGTAGTGTTTGAGCGACAATGATGAAGCCCGAAAACCTACTGTTACCACAAGGAATCGGAGCATTATTATTTTTTTGTACTTTCGCATTCAAATCTGCAATGCTAGCGTCTACACGAAATAGGGAAATATAGAACATTTCAAAACTGCACAAAAAACATATGATGTGGACTTTGCCTCTAAAAGTGAGTTACAGAAAAGAAAAGTGTAAGAATTAAAATCTCAACTAGCAGCAGTTGGTTTTCGATTGGCCTAAGACAAGAGGGAAAGCGGCAATCATCGCATCGTTCTGTGTGAGCCACCTCTGCGCTAAACACAAAAGGTTATTCAGGGATCGAGTAGTAATAAAAAAGGCATTTTCTGAGGCTGCTGACATGCTGTTGGAGATTTCAAAAACGAACATTTTTGGCGAGGTTCAGACAGCTGTTGCCTGAAATCAAAGAGTTTCTCAAGTCGTCTAAACATGGTGAATATGCCCAATTAGAGGATGACCAGTGGCTTCTGGATTTAGCATTCCTCACAGACTTGACTGAACTGCTGAATGTAGAGCTGCAGGACCACATGATACAAACTTTTCTGTGGCCCCTATGCAGCTCATATTGTGAAAAATCATCGGTAGCACTTACAATGCATGTTTTTGATGAAGGCATGCATAGTCCCCTACTCTCCCTTACTGATATAATGGTAATGGTAGTGAGTTCTTTGACATAGTACATTCTATTCACAATAGGTATTTTTACATTTTCCTCAGTGAATCATTAAAGTGAACAACTCACTGGATAGAAGAAAATATTACAGAAAATCATGCATTAAGAGATTGCATATGCTAATGCTTTTATTCCTCATTTCATCAGATGAAACTGTCTGAATCACCTGCAGCTGCAGTGTATCCAACATATTGAACACTGGATCTGGATTATGAAAGCATCCTAAAGTACACTTTCACAGAAGATTCCTCATATAAGGTTTGATGTACTTTACTGCATACAAGATGGCATTATGGACAGACTCAGAATGAAAGACACGGATGCTTTAAAAAGATCAGCAGCCTAAACCAAGAGTGTGCAAAATCTTACTGTAAGCCTGTCAGGCCATCACTGAAATCATGCAAATTCACAAGGAATTGCAGAATCCAAAGCCTACTGAAAAGTAAAGGGGGCAGATAAGATGCAGGAAATGTTTTTGAGGAATTTATGCACTTGAGAAAGAGCATCAGAGCAGCATACAATGTAAATTCCAGCTGCCATGGCAGACAAGTTTCACTGATTGGTTGGGCTGGGGAAACTTCCATTAACTGGAATATGTCAAGTGCAGGAATACAATCAAAAGCCCTCTGGGAGAAAGCAGGCTACAGAACACCTACACAAGGAATGTGCCATTTGCACACTGAAGCTGAAAAAATAGTCTCCAATAGTATGATTTTCAAAATCCCTTAAAAACTCTTGTTAGCATACTGTAATGCTCCCACCCAGGACAACAAAGGGTAAAAGTTAAGGTGGGATTCAATTTAAAATATGAGAGACAAACAAGAAGAGATGAGATGTCATGAATTTTGGTATTAACCTGTCTATGGAAGAACCAGATGACTAGATGAGAAGAAACACTGTGATACACTTCATAAAGAAAAAGATTATCTTTATCATCCTTCAACCACCACACAACTTAATAAATCATTTAAGCACTGGAAGGACACCCTGTAATTGTGCTGATGAAACAACAGTAAATTCTTTCAAAATTATGAACATTTCATGGAAGCGTTCTTTCCGGACCCTATGAAGACGACACAATGCGGGGTAGAGTGAGGAAAACACGGGGAAAAAGGCATGCAGGGACAGGAATGAAAACAAGAGGCATGTCCATTGTGCGCTGGTGTTCGGGGAAGGTGTGGCCGAGGCAAACTGTCCAAAACTGAGTCCAATGGGGAGTCTGAGAGAAGGCAAAATCCAGAACCGGGCGGTCCATCTAAGACAAACAGAATTAAAACAGGAACCGGGTCGGAACCGGCAGGAACAGGAACTTTAAAACTTTGACGGGACCAGGCGCTTCCAGGTCCCGGACTCACCTGGTACGGGAACCAATGTAGAGCCCGGAACAGAGTGAGCGCCCAGCATTTATAGGACGGGGGGGAGGAACCAGAGGCAGGTGCAGGGAATGAATACTGAACAAGGAAGGGCTGGAGCTTCCTTAAGAGGAGGGGTTTACAATCGTGACAGAAGAGTTCCTCATATTCTGGGAAGACCTCATTTATATGCAGACTGTTGCATCTGCATCTAGTTGTTAACAATGTAATTAGGAGATCATATTAACACTTCTATATTTAAATAAAAATCTACAATAGTAATCACAGCTTTTTGCCACTGCTCAGCTGTAGGCCATGATGAAATGTATATTTAAGTAGGATATTTTAAACATTTGAGTGCTTTGAAAGGATCTGATACAGACCAGGCTTGAAGAAATGGTATATGGTAAATCTGTGGACTTGGGCAAATTTATTACCTGCTTCAATCCACCTACAACAAATAATGAGATGTACAATAAGATGTGAGAAATGAATATCGTAATTAAGGATCTTTTGAAAGGACAGGCAGATCAATGAGAGACCATTATTAAGCTCAGAGTATTTTATTTAACTGATGTGAGGGCAAAATATCACAGCATCTTAATGTCATGTATAATTTAATCTGCCCTTCACTTCTTGTCAATGTGTAAAAAAGTATTAAAAATATAATCCACATCTTCACTATTTTGAGCTGTGTTTTTCCAAGTATTGGTTTAAGGTGGAAGCACTGTGCTCACATGCTGAAAACTGACCAGCAGGGTAAATGAAAACAGATTGCTTTGTTTTCAGCTAATTAATGTCAGCAAATTACTCACCCCTCACATTACAACACTTTACACAAACCCAGCATAAATTTAAAAGTACTGTGATTACTGTATATAATCTGCAAGAAAACTAAAATATCTATAGAAGGTGGTCCCAAAGGGGGAGCAGATTACAAGACAGATGTATGGTTATGTGGGGCTTCGTCCCTTAATGAATTAAGAAATATAGCCTTGAAAGTCTGGCATTTACTGTAATTCGCAAGTGTAAAATATTATACATTAGCAAAAACAAAACAATGTGCTTCTAAAATGTGCTTCCACAGTGCTTCTAAAAGGCAACTGTACATGGAATGATAACATGTTATTTTTCAAGGTGTAAAATACACAGCACAGTGCATATCACAGCACTGCACAGTGTTCTGCATTAATTAGCTAACTACCAAATGGGCTAGATGGATTGAATGGCCTCCTCCCATTGTAATGTTTCTCATGTGCTTATGTGCATGATTTGATCCATCTAAAATATTTTTGGGGGCTGCATTGGACACTGGACTTCCTGAATTTGTACTATCATTGAAATTATGATAGTCTGAGACATGCATTAATTGTGTTTTAATGACAGTGAAACAGTTTAAAGCATTTTGGAACAGGTTGTTCAAATATATTCAAAGCTTAACTGCATTTTATGCAGATTGCAGATTAATTGTGCAGATTAACTATGTCATTACTGTGTATGGGACAGACACATTCTTAATATGAATTTATGGTTGTGCAATGAGTCTTATGATTTTCTTAAACACCAGTTTTCATGAGAAATATGTAGCTACAGCTCACAAATGTATGACTTACAATAATCAATGACATGGTGTGTTTATACATTCAGTTTCTTTTTTGGAGCAGTTTACTTCAGGCTTACTAAAAAAGCCAACTGTATGGATGGTTGCATAAAGTCCAACAGTAATTATTCCTGGTATGTGGTGCAACCTAGAACCTATGCCAGAAGCCTACAATAGAAGGTACAAATGCACAATACAGAATAGGATGCAGTTTCCAAGTCCATCACAGGGACATACCAATGGGACAATTCAGAGAGACAAATGAACCTAGTCTAGGCTGTCTTCAGAAAGTAGGACAAAAAAAGAGCACTTGAAGAAAACCCACAGACACATGAAGAACATGCAAACTACACACAGAAGGTGCTACAGTACATAATAGATTAATCCAAAACCTGTGAGGCACAAACACTGGACCACCACACCACCAACCCACGAAAGCATAACAATTAGGTGTAAATATGTGTTATTTATGCAATTAAACAATGTCTCACCCAACATTAGCAAAAGGTAGGCAACAATATAAATTAAAGAAAATATAGTATGAATGTGGTGGCTCAACCTGTAAACTCCCCTTCAAGTACAAGAACAGATTCTTTCACTGTTCCAGGCCTTGAAAAGGTGCCAGTCATTCAGGCTGAGCAAAAAACTAAAGCTACAATGGTCTGCCAATGATGAGAGAAACACAATTCAATTAAAGCCAATGAAGGTTTAGTTTCATTTTAGATGTGTTCGCTACAAAATGCACAATTAAAGAAAGGTACAGAGCATTGCAAGACCATGTATATAAATGGCCAAGAAAGACAGAGAAAATAATAATTAAAGTTTTTTTAAAAAATATTTTTTTCAAAAAAATGAGGAAAGGATGGAGAAATAATGGGAGACATATAGAAGATGAAAGGGAATGGTTAATGTATTAAAAGAATGTTTCAGTCAGGTGTTCACAAAGGAAGCAAGCGATAAATTGCCTATTGCTGAGGAAAGACAGTTCTATATTAAGTAATAGAAGAAGCAGAAGTGTTTCAGGTAATAGAAGCATAAAAATGAACAAAACTCTTGGACCTTGAGCATGTTATTCATATGTTATTAGCAACATTCCTCTAGCAGTTGCTTAAGACACAAGTAATAATCATTGGCTGGAGAAATGTCCATAAAAAACATTGTGTAAGACTGATTATTATAGACCCCGTAGGTCTATACAGTAGGTCTTGCTGTATAATACAGTAGGATGCATATAAGGTTATGGAAATAATAATAATAACTTAACTGAATGGTAGTAAGATTCTCAAGGATAGTTAGTATGGATTTAGAAAAACTATGTCTTGCTTAACTGGCACATAAGAGTTGTTTGAAGAAGCAACAGTACAAATGGAACAAAACAATGTTAAATTCAGATTCACCTAAGGCTTTTGATAAAGTCAATCAAAATTAAGTGATTGTGCACATTAGTAATAACAACAGGAAAGTCTTTATGCCCTTACCACTATCTTTGTGTCCCGCACAGTGTTTTCTGGAATAGTGACCCAATACTGGTCCTGCTCCCACTGAGGTGGCTGGTTGTGCACATTAGTGATGATCACTGTCAGGTCCACGGAGCTGCTTCTATTTCCTCCATCCTTGGCGATGATCTGCTGACTAATCCGTGAGGTCTTGTGGAGAAAAGAGAGTGAAACTACTTTATCTCTGATCTGTCTCACGTGAAGAGTTCTTCCTGTATCTACAATAACCTCAAACTGTTATTGATAAAAAGTAAATGAATCAAAAAACATTTTTCATTTTAAATCAATTTTTCATTTTAAAATTTTACATTTTATAATCTTGAATCTTCTTAAAGTTTAATCCTGCTTACTTCACAACTACCAAATAATAATTAGTAGTAGATGATTAAATCCAGAGTGTTTCACAAAAGATAAACTGAGTGATATTTACAATTAACCCAAACACCAACACACAAGCAGGTTGAGTAATTGTTCAAAATAAAGGCAAGTCATCTGCAAAAATTAACTAGATACTGTTGAATAAGTTTTAATCACTTGACTACCATGATTCCTCTTTAAAATATGAGAGTAAGTCAATAAGTTAAGCAAATGTGTAAATTATCAACCAAAGATATTTAACAGGTTGGGACTTATTTTTTAACTCCACCCCCGGCCAAATCATGTGCTGCTGCCATGGCTTCCCAGGTGTGGTGAGTGAATGCACATTGTATTTCAATGTTTTCCTCCTTATCATAGACCATTACCATTAATACACTAAATAAACATTAACAAAAAACAATTCTTAAGTGAACTCACGAATAAAAGTTTCCAAAATTTTGCATTATTCGAGTCAAGCAACAAAAACAAACCTGAACAGACAACATCTGGGAGCAGCTGTAGATAACTTCCCCTGACATGCCATGGAGTTTAAAACATGATTTCATCTGACAAAAGTGTGGCAGTAATACAGTAGGTAGCACTTGTAAAAACAAGTCTCAGACCTGGACCCATTTAAATGACCTATATTGAGATAAGTACACTATTTAAAGTAGGGGTAAAGTAGACACATAGCACAAATTAACAGAATACTGTAGCTCCCCTGTCTATCTGCCTCAGGCTTTGTCTGAAACGATAATAATCATTCAGGGGAAGACAACTTAAAAGCTAAAAGTTGTTGGATATGAAATATGCATAAATATTTCAGTCCAGGCAAAAGTTCAACTGAAACTTATCAAGCAACTGGCAGCTCAACCTTTTCATTGTAGAGCAGCAATGGTGAATAAATGTAATATGGTTGTACAACACCTGATCGTGCAGTAGAACATTCCCAGGTGGCTCTCATTTGATCTAGATTGTTGGCAATCACCCTACCCCATTTACTGTAGCTCCCTTGTTAATGCAACAAAGCCAGAGAGCTGTCAAGATCTTAAGATCACGGTCCACTTCCTTGTCCCATATTGTAGGTGTGATAGGAAGTGATTTCACATCAAACCATGGCTCTTGAATTTCAGACAACCTGCACCAAGCTACCAAATAGCAAAAAAGTTATTTGTGTCAAAAAAGAAACCAACATTTCTGCAAATAGAAGACCAGCATCAATAAATAATTTAATAAACACGATAAAGAGTTGAAACCTTCATATTTCAGAGTTTATTTTCAGTTGCACATGACTTTCATTACACTCAATAAATAAAAAACTATTTTTACTTTATTTTTACTGCCTTGAGTTTCTCACATGCGCTTTGACCTCTGTGCAAGTTCTCAATTGATATGAGAGCAAGTCTTCATTGACATTTAAGTTTTTTCTAAACCTGGAATCACCAATTATTTTTTATTATTTACTTAAGCAATGTGGAATTACTGCTTGTTTATGACTTTGCTCTCAGCTATGGCATGACATCTACAGTAGGCCATGTCTCAGTCACACTGTGCCCGAAGCACTTCCTTCAAGACCGGTCTTCTGTGACGATGCACAACTGTGGTAAGCGCGCAGGCATTCCAGGGGCACCGGTATAAGAGTAATGGGACACTGTTGCACGGTCAAAATATTTTCTGTTGTTGCTGCTGCAGTGCCAAGTGCTGGTCAGAAGAGATTTGTTTAAATAATTTTTAATTCTCCGCTCGCAGTTTACTTAAAGAAAATGCCATCTCGTCTGTCCCTGCATACAAGTGGTGACATATCGTGTTGATTCATGTTACATAGTGTAACGCTTCGGGGTTCACGTGGGCGCCCTCACCGCTGCCGCACCAGGTCGGCCCCCCACCGTCGGGGACTCGAACCCGGGCCTCCGGCGTCACTCAACAGGGACCCAGCCTCTTGAGCCTATGGGAAATCTCCCTTCAGCCCAGCGGCTGCGGGCCCTGCTATTCACAGGGAAGGGTGGTGACGTCACCGCTCTGGTAAGCCAGCTCTCGCAAGCAATGGAGGCCATTTGCGTTACAATAGACTGGATTCAAATCGGGCAAACTAAGGAAAACTTGGCAATACTGCTCTCAGTTTGTTCAAAACTTTATATTATTAAATACATTTAATCTCGTCTGACCCAATACAAAAACGACAGTATGAGGAACATTATGCATTCATTCACTTTAAACATGACTGATTCGAAGTGGTTAAAGTATACTCAAAAAGGTAAGCCTGGCAATACCTCAAAGCTTTGTAGTATAAAATTCTTTGGCTTTCCCTGTACAAAATACACCGGAGGTAAACGAATATTCATCAGTTGAAATGGTGTAACGAAATGTCAGCACTTCGTACATAGAATACATACAGTATGAATATAAAGCACTGTACTGAAATTTTGTTTTTACATAAATTATTGTAAGTTTTAAAAGTGTAAAAAAGTGTACTTTTACTAAAGCATTAATATTTTATTCTCCATTGCAACTTTTCTTTGCTTTTATAGGCTACAACATGAAATATCACCATTTCCTGAGGAAGTGGGGCTAATTCTCTTCAGCCGAGTCCGCTCCGATGGCGCATTGGGGGGGGGGGGCGCTCGTTAGTACCCTTGTTAAACACAAATGTATAAATATGACACCCTAAGCCCTTGCAGACCTGAGCAGGAACAGGCATATGAAGGGCACAAGACGACAAGTATGCACATTGGGACACAGCCCTGTACCGCACAGGAAGAATGATGACTTTTAAGATATTCGCCCTCCTTACAGCCACCACGTACTGTATAGTCAATTATTTTTGAGAAACTGCAAGCTTCACAGTGACTAACAGGGGAGATGGATGATTGGAAGAGTGGAGAGTCTGTCATTAACACAACTGTGGGCTGACAAAAGATACCTTGGCAATCACAGGAGTCACTGTTTTGTCAAAAGCTAAGAAAACCATAATAAAATACTGTTTTATCCAACCCTTGTACTGCTTTTGCAGTTGTCCGTTAATGTCAGATAATCAGGAACAAGCAAAGGTTCATTCGGGTGTCACATTCGAAAAAAGGCTCCACAGGTGAAATGTTGTGTTTCTTTTCTTCTCTTTTCAGCATTGAATAAACCTTTACTTACAGTATGCCTTTGAAGTCTACACATGCTGACGCAGCTACCTACTTGTACTAATGTCAGATAATGATGTGAGCCCCTTCAAATTGTTTAACCATATGGGGATACCAGGACGGCCTCTGTTTTTGTATTCCAATGGAAGACACCTGGGTGTCCTGTCCAAGGGCAATTCCAATATATTTAAAATTCCAATTTAAAAGTTGAAAAATATCATGGTAGTGTCTGATGATTAATGCATTAAATGAATTTAGTTGAATATCAGAAAAAATACTTACAGTATATCTGTACTCAAATTCAGCTCCAAATGGAAACAAAAACGTATTAAGTAACTAATTAATTTAACATTTTACAAGTTCATACTGACATAGAGTATGGCTTCAAGTACAGATTATCAAGTATAATGGTAAGTTCAGGTGTTTTTTTAATACTATTCAATGACAAAAAAACTAAACCATTAGATAACATTGTCACAGCAACACACTGACCAAGACTAAGTTGGTGTGTGTGTAACATCCTTCACGGGACTTCCACCAACCTGGGAGATGGGATGATTGACATAAATCCAGCCAGTGTTTGGGTTAATGTGTAAGTAGGCGGGCTGCTGGTAAGACAGGGAGTAGGTGATAGCAGCATTGGGCCCCTGGTCATCATCGTGGGCTGCGGCTCGCAAGAAACTTGTCCCCACAGGAGTGTCCTCGCGCAGGAAATCTGAGAAAGCACAACTCATTAGGATCACCAATAATACATCCAACTCAAACATAGAGTTGGTTCTTAAAAACATGTATTTTTTTAGAACCAGCCTTCCAAAGAAGTACTGTTAACATATTACGTCCTTAAGTTAAATGTTCAGGCTTTAAAGAAAATAAAACCATAAAATAGTATACTGAGTAAAACACATAGATAATTCATGCTACTCCAACTGTTAAGAGAGAAAAGTTTACAGGCAAATCTGTGAGGCATTTACATAAAAATAAAAACAAGAAAAAAAAGCTGGGAATACATGCGGTGGCAAGGACATTTCAAAATAGTGATAGCTGATCACAGAATAGGGCTGGTACACCACAAATGTGAGAATGAAGGTAAAATTGCCATTATTTTATGTTTATGAAAGAAAAAGAAAGATGGGCTACAAAAACATCTTTTAGTGCAACATGGAAGAAAAAAAGAACAAAGAGCACTTTCTGTTCTGAAATAAGTAGTTTGCAAAAAACAGACCTTTACGCCTCAATGGCATAACACTTCATGGTGTTAATAAGCCCACAAACTGTCAAGATGGTGCAGCTATTCAATTGGTAGAACATTATGTTGCATGGGCTATCTTGAATTGAAGTGCAAACTTAAAATTGATGCCTATACTTTTTATGTTATACTGCAGAAAAGGGGATACATGCAAAATACTGAAGAAGAAAATGATCATAAGTGGTGAATTTTAGTTCTTTAGTTGCAAATTACTTTCTTTAGGAAAAAAAACATTTAAGGGTTTGAAACATGAATCTAAGTACCTGAATACAACAAGCCAAATAGGGGAGCCTGAAAGTAAATCACAATATAGAAGAATTTTCCTTCATCATTAAAAAATGGTTTTAAAGAAATTTAATATAAATTTAAATAAAAAAAAGGTTTGTATTGAGTAAAACACTGAATGAAAAAGTATGCCAATACCTTAGTGAACTCTAAGTAAAACAGAATTATCAAATTAAACTTTAAAGCTGTGGATGCATTTATGAGCTGTATAGGCAATAAAGTCCTGCCCATACTATTTCATTTAGAGTAAAAGGTAGATATTTAAATATTTAACCAAAGTACAGATTCTCCTGGGATAGCCTAATATAAACTTTCCAGTTTTTACTCCTTTATTCAGCCTGCAGCATCAAAGGAAGTATTGGGACTATATGTTTTACGTTATAAACCACATTTGCTTGTCACATCAAATCTGTTGTGCAACGAATGTAACATCCAGATGCTCTAGGCCTTACTTTAGAAGCAACACAATTTAGGACATTTTTCATAGCTAGTTTATTTTGTAGAAGAGTCCCTTTTATACAGTATATGCTTTATAATTTTCTTTAGGTAAAGGATGTGAAAAACATTAAGCTTGTCAACTTTGAACAACCATCTTTTGGGGCCTTTGAAAAAATACCAAAGCACATAAAGGATACCACAACAGAATGCATTTTGTATACTTTTATGTAGGTATGCTAAATTATAGCTAAGATGCTCAAATTAAATTAATTTTCTATGTACATTAACTACAGCAAATTAAGCTAATGTCTGAACCAGAGTTGAAATTCCAGTGCAATAAATCATAGACCAACCTTTAGTGGACTTTATGCAGCTTTACTAGGACTGCCTTTTGACTAACCACCTGATCTCTCATGAGAGAAGAATAATTATAATAATGCTTCCAACTTGAAAAATCATGTGATTCACTAAAGCAGCAAATAGCACATCTTCCTCTGTACGTACACTGGTAGCGGCTGTTTTCAAACTTTGGGTCATTATCATTCTCGTCAGCAATCATGACAGTTATTTGGCAGATCCCAATGAGAGGCTCCTGAGCCATGTCCGTGGCTGTCACTGAGAGCGTGTATTCCTTTTGCTTCTCCCGATCAAAGCTCATGGCAGTGCTGATGTCTCCTGTAGCATTGCACACAAACAGCAAAAACAAATCACACCGCAGTTAAGGATGAGTTTTATCATTTCTGATCCAGTTTATTTAGGAGAGACACAAATCTATTATTAGTTGTGATTTGCATCTTCACAAACTCATTTCACCTTCCATGTAAACGTGCCACATGCAACCAGAACCTCTATATTTCCTTAGTTCTTTTGTAATATTTTGGGCTAGATAAGAAAAAAAAGTATAGAGATGGATCAATGTACAAACTTCAAAAGGAAACCTTAACAGTCTTCATGGTTTACAGTATACTCACAAAGCATTTTGTGAGATTTTTTTCCTGAAGGTTTGTCAAGATTGATATAAGCCATAGAATTACTGAAAATACAGCATCTAGAAAATAAACTATATGTACTCTGACTTAGCATATTTGATCTTTTATGTGTCTTCTATCCTTTTTTGAAAAAAGTACAAAGACAAATATGTGTACTTTTTATACAGGTTTTATTACACAAATCCATTCAACTTGAGGAAATTTAAGTTCCAATTTCCTTAAAGAATCAGGATGTTCATCACTGTATGATTGTGTCCGTACTTTAAGTACCGCTGGATATAGACTATGGTGATGTTTGATACCATAAGCAAATGTGACTGTTTAACAGAAATCTGATGTAATAATTTCTGAGTGTAATCTTAATTTACATGACCTGACTCTGGGACAAAACATGGAAATATTTCCAACAAAATCTCAAAGATCCATGTGCTGACAAGGTGCTGACATCCTTTGGGGAAGGAGATCCATTACCTGTATCTGGATTGATGACAAATCCTGAGGTGGTTCCATCTCGGTGCATTATTCCATACTTGACCTCTCCGTTCACTCCTGTGTCTGCATCATAGGCATCCACCCTCAGCACAAAGGTTCCTGGAGGTTGGTTCTCCTGGACAAAGGCATTTACACTATATGTATGACACTAAAAGGCAAGGA
Source organism: Lepisosteus platostomus (assembly GCF_059453375.1). Lineage (NCBI taxonomy): Eukaryota > Metazoa > Chordata > Actinopteri > Semionotiformes > Lepisosteidae > Lepisosteus > Lepisosteus platostomus. The sequence goes on along the minus strand of NC_142622.1, from coordinate 29,836,405 downwards.
AACGGAGATATTAGATTGTAAAATGAACATAAATGTCTCCATTCTGCTTCAGACATACTTTCTGAGATATCTTTTAAAAAAAGGTGCCTTCTGTCCTCATTCAATTCTTCAGATTCCTTAAGACTTAAAACAATTGTCATGAGAGCCCTGTTAATCTTTAATCTGACATACTGTAGACTAGATATCTTCATTCGGTGGAACTGAGGAAAAGCCAACAGCTCTCTCTGCCCATTGAGATGGGAGGCTACCAAGGTCACTGTGTTGCTGTGTCGCTGAAAGCCAAGACTAAAGTCATGACTGATTTTGCTTTACCCTGGGTGGCGCTCAGCTAATTGTATACCACTGTTAATGTAATCCAAGTCAGTCTGCGAGTGAGATAACCGAGGCCCAAGCAAATGATCATATGATCACAGAGCCCAGTCTGTGTTTGCATGAGTGCCATTACTCATTCAGTCGAGCAGATGGCCCTTCCAATGGGACCTTTGTGTCAAACAGGTAGGGATAAATATGAAGTCAGGTCTTTCCTGGTATTTGCATTCTAATGGCCTTGGAGAAGTGTTTAAATCATTTCACTCATCAAACAAGCAATTAAGTCACTGAGAGCTCATTGGATCAACAGAAAAAGGCATTTGGAAACTTTCAGGAATTGTGTTTTGACACTGTGCTGTAGTAAGATCCAGCTCTTGATTGCATTTTACATATGGATGGGCTGCTCTTTATTTCTGCCATCATTAGTTACAAAGGCAGAGGCAGACTTATATCTTCAATGTCCTCTCTAAAGAGGAAACAAAATTTACAGTTTCACCCCTTAACCTCATCATATGTTATTAATGAAACTTTATGATTAAAGTAATTTATCATAAACTCATACTGGTTTATACAGAGGATATTCATAACACGTTCAACACTTTTTCATGACTTAACTGTGTCACCATGGATTACCGAGTCTCACCTCCTCAAAGATTGGTTTGTTGTTGTTGATGTCATTGATCCCCACAATGACCTGGGCTGAGCTGCTAAGCGCCTGGGGTCCTCCTGCAGAATTGTCATCTGTGGCTGTGATGTTCAAGATATACTGGGGTCCTCTGAGTTTAGGTGAGGGACTCTTACGCAATTTGATAATCCCTAAAGGAGCATGTTAGGAAAGTCACTGTGTTTCAGAAATATCAGTATGGTGTTCCAAAACAACCTGACTTTCTGTTCTGGTAACAGCCATTGTCATCCTCAGCAAGATAAAGGCCTCCATCAGATGACCTTGTTATTTTAGATCATAACACTCCATTTACACTTTGTAACTCTCATCCCTCAATCTCTCTTTTCTTGATGTTCTTCACTACATTTTGTTGAGGTATTACTCTTTGACCTACAAAACTTATTTTCTCCACGAGGGACTAAGATGCTTACCTTTTATACATTCCTCACAGGATAAAAGCTGTTTTTGGTAATAAGTGAGTTTAAAAACTAAGGTACAGATTCCTAAAGCATTTAACATCACATTAAATCTACACCTGTGTTTTCCCTATCAAAAAAACAATAAAGCTGTAATAAAAATTATATTTTACTATGAAGATGCTACAGTAGATGTCACAAATCTTTCAGGCTAATTCAAGACTTACAGGCAGAAAAAAGCACTAATGTTAACTTACAGTAAAAAGTCTTTCTTTTTTTCAGAAGATTGAGTTAATTAATCTTTATGAATGAGGTCCTCCACTTGAGATTATAAAATAATATTTAAATTAAGAAAACATTTGATTTATAATCAAACTGATAATGTGTCCTTAACGCAATTAATTTAACAAATGATTTTAAACCTGTGAAAAAAGTCAGCCTTTAAAAATATTTTTACAGCTTTCACAGGAACTCTTTCTTGTGATCCATTTTGCTTCTGGACATAATTCCTTTAGTCTTTCTTTAAATGCATGCTTCTAATTATCACTCACAGATCAGCAGAGTGGCACAGAAAAAAAAATACTCTATATACAAATGTATAAAAAATACTTTGCTATGAAAGGAAAATATTTGCCTTTGTTCAACATTCTTTACAATGTAGTACAACACCAGACTATGCTGTTGGACTTTGATGTATTTCCCTTTGCAATATGTACAAAAAATAAATATATAATCACATAAATAAATAAAAAAGCTGCTAACTCTTTGAAGTGACAACTTTTCACAATTTAACAGTGAGGAAGCCAGGGGCCATCTGTTTAGTTGGCCTGTAATAAACTAAATCTTGGAGAAGCAGTGCAACCATGTGATAAGGAAGAGGAGCTTAACATCAGACAGCATTTCCTCCTTTCAGGCAAAGGCACTTGTAAACAAATGATAACCAGAGCACCGGGGTGTTTGTTTTTATATAAAGACAGAGCCCACTGACAATCCTTTATTAAAAACAGGACTATGTTGAGAATGGAGAATAATTACATTTTAGTTTTTAACAGACATTTCAAATTGATTATAAGCCATAATTTCTTCTATAGTAATTTGACCTGTGTTTCTTGGAAAGGAAAAGATAGCAGCTGAGCCACACTATTGTCTCTGCCCACCTTTCTGACTGTCCAGCTCAAAGTTGCTGTCCTCGTTGCCCCCTGTGATAGCATATGTCACAGCATCTCCATCAGGGTCCTTGGCATGGACAATGGCCACTAGAGTATCAGGACCAGCGTCCTCAGAAAGGAAAGACTTGTAGCTGTCACAAAGAGAAAGAGTAATTTTATATGGGTCCTGAAATTTAAAGTGCATTGCCACCAAAGACAGTAACCTCAGGCCTTTTTCCTTGCTTCCCTAAAAGAACTTTGGAATCGAAGCTAAAACAGGCCAGTGCTTTGAATACAAGAACTGTACACACCCCTAATCAACAGTTATGACTGTCAAGATGTCAACTTGAAGGTAGTGCATCAGGGGTGGACAGGGTGTGTCCATGAGGCTGATGTCTACATTGCTCACAGCTGCTAAAGAAATTAAACGAAAAGAAATGTCTACAGGCAGCAGGCACTTCAAGCTTTCTCCAAGATCTGGAGAAATTATTTTTCCTAGGAGCTGCAATGAACACAGCTGCCTCAAGGACACACACTCATTTGCACTAAATGGGTAACTTTAAATGATCAGAATTCACAGTGGTCAGGAAGAGAATCATGAAAAATATATACTTAACAGTACTTAACAGTTTTAGCAAAATGCAATGACCAATATCAATATATTATATTGGAGATTTACTATTTTTATTGTATTGACTTTTTCCATTCTCATAGTTTTAGATACTGTATAATACCTATAAAATAAAAGCTAACATATACATAATACATCAATAGTCATTTTACTACTTTCATTAATTTCAGCCCTTGTTAAAGAGAAAAATAAGCTTCCATACACAGCTTGGGAGAAGACAGGAGCCTCATCATTAACATTGGCCATTCGGATTCGCACGGACGCAGTGCCAGTTCTGGAAGGGTAGCCCTTGTCCACAGCCATCACCACAAACTCATACATGTGATTTACACGCTCATAGTCCAGCTGCTGCCTGGAGCTAATGACTCCCTGGGGTGTGATGTCAAAATCATTGCTCTGGATGAAGAAGGAAATCTCAGAGTTTTGGCCTGTGTCACAGTCTCTTGCCAGCACTAGATAGAAAGGACAAAACCAAGGTTAAAAACAAATGACTAGGAGAACCAAAAACTTTGAACTTTGAGTGCAGAACACAGGGTACTTCATGGTTCCCAACAAGGACTGCAAAGCACACAGTCATTTTCTTCAGTTTCTGTAATTGCTGAAATTTCACCATGAAATATTTAGGAATATTTGTGAAATAAACATAATGTTATCCTAAATCAAATAGAAAATCCATTTTTGTTGTTGCCAATTGCAATATGAATTCCTGCATGATCAGCATCTTCACGAATCAAACAGCAAGATGAAATAAAGTATTTTATAGGCATTGTGATGATTTATGGAATTGATTTATTCCATCTCTGCTCATTTTGGTGCTAGTATTTTATTGGTTCAAGCATCTGGCCATTACTTGAAATGGAAATCTTACTTCAACAACCCAGCAGGGTAATATGTTCTAGACCTCTATTCTGCTTTGTGTAAACCCTTTAGTTTCCTATTGTCGTTTCATTGTGAAATACAGTAGTTCTCTTATTTGACTGTAAATACCTTTCCAAATTTTAAATACATATATACATACAAGCACACAGTCTTCTTTACTCAAGAAAAAATCCAGTTATATTAACTATGAGAATCCCTTAAAAGCATTACAGGAATGAAGTCTTACCCATGCAACAGTAACAAAGCAGCTGTCGTGAATGGAGTGTGCACTATTGTGTTGTTTAGAGAGGGTCAATGGGCTGATTAATTAGAGCAAAGTTATGCACTGGAGTAAGTGCCCACATCTGCACGTGTGAACCAAGCAACACAACTATCCTGTTACCGAAATGTATAAATTTAACATAACTGTTTTGATTTGAATTTGCAGTTTCACAATATAGCCTAAAGTTTTCTTACTCGGTTTGGTGAAAAGTGTAGAATTTAGACAGAGATCACAGCAGTTACTGATATATTTCTCATTGACAGCAATTAAAACTGTTAGACATCTACTAAGGAACGCACAAGTGTTGGGAGTCAAGCTGAGGACTCCATGCTTATCTCAGTATTACTTGATTTTAGCATCCCATAACCAACTGGGCAGTGAGAGTCACAGCCAATGACTGGACTAAAGGGACCAGAGGAAAAGAGGGCGTGGATACCCTCTTTCAAATTCAAGTTTATTTGTCATTCCAGCCATATACGAGTATACAGAGGAGCGAGATATCGTTCTCCAGGTCTACAGTGCGAATACAGACAAGACAAGATAATGCTATAGACCAGGGGCTCATAACCTTTCTTAATGTAAGATCTACTTTTTCATTTGTCAGTCCAACACAATCTACCAGTGTGAATATGAAGCTCTGATATAGGGAAAACAGACTGTGGACACATATTGTACACAGTACAATAACGATACCCATCACTAAAATGACATCAAATAAAAGCAAGTGACTCATCCTACAGTGAACAAGTAATGTTCCCAGTTTTAGAAAAAAGAATGTCCTACCTTAATGTGAGCATTGGCACTGAGAAGCTTACTTGAGAAAACTTGTATTTTTTTTAACGTGTTGATACTGTTCATCTTGTCGATGACATTTTTATTGTGTCCCTGCAGCTCCACATTCAGCAGTTCATTAAAGTCTGTGAGGAATGCTAAATCCAGAAGCTACTGGTCATCCTCTAATTCACCATATTTAAAGGACTTGAGAAACTCTTTGATTTCAGGCTACAACTGTCTGAACCTCGCCAAAAATGTTCGTTTTTGAAATCTCCAACAGCAAGTCAGCAGCGTCATCAAATGCTTTTTTTTATTACTACTGCTTTCCATCTTGTATTAGGCCTCTCGAAAACCAACTGCTGCTCGTGGGTAGCACACACAATACTCTTTTTTTATGGATCTCCTGCAGCCTTTTTTTCAGTGTCAGCCAGCACTCAGGGAAGAGACTTTTACAACCCATTCAAAATGGTTAAACACACACAAGGGCAGTAAAATGTTTTTTTTTATTTCTTGCCATCGATCGACTGGTTGGCACCCCTGCTGTAGACAATGTAGACATACAGTAGGCATTTCTGACACGGTTCAGGGTACATAGAGTGCAATGTGGTCCAAATACAGACAAGACAATGCTAAGACAATGCAGACATAGACATTTCTGACAGGGTACATAAAGTGCAGTGTGCATTGTGCAATTTACTTTACATGATTGTGCTAAGAATTGTGCAAAGAATACATCAGACAATATACCTGACATTAGGCAAAAAAGAACTAAGTTTCCAGATTTGGAGTATGTGCAGCAAGTACCAGTGTGTTGAGGAGCCCGACAGCCTGTGCAAAAAAGCTGTTATGGAGTCTGGTGGAGCTAGCCAGTATACTGCGATAGCTTTTACCAGATGGCAGGAGGGCAAAGGAGGGGTAGGAGGGATCGTCCACAATACTGGAGGCTTCGTGCGTGCAGCGTTTGTGGTATATGTCCTGAATGGGCGGAAGGAAGGCTCCAATGATGTTTCCTGCCATATTGATAATTTGTTGCAGGGACTGAGGCCTTGCAATTCCCAAACCAAACTGATGCAGTTTATTTAAGATGCTCTCAATGGTACCACTATGGAACATGGATAGTATTGAGGGGGGGAGAAGATTTGCCCTTCTCAGTCGCCGCAGGAAGTGAAGAAATTGTTGTGCTTTTTTAGCTAGGGAGGGGGTTTTGATGGTTCAAGTAAGGTCATCTGTGATATGCACACCAAGAAACTACTTCTAGCTGTCTCCACAGGGGAGCTGTTGATGTGTAGTTGGGTGGGGGGGGGGTGATCAGTGCGGGCCCTCCTGAAGTCAATTATCATCTCTTTTGTCTTATCTAAATTCAGAGACAGATTGTTGTTTAAGCACCAGTCCACTAGTTGCTTCACCTCCTCTCTATATGGTGCCTCATCGATGTTACTAATGAGGCTCACCACTGTCGTGTCATCAGCAAACTTGATGATGTAATTTGCACTGGGCTTAGGAGCGGAGCAGTGGCACTGTGGCTAAGGATCTGCGCCTGTGGCTGGAAGGCTGCCGGTTTGAATCCTGCAGCCGGCAGAGGAGTCTTAATCTGTTGTGCCCCTGAGCAAGGCCCTTAACCCCAATGGTTCCAGGGGCACAGTATAATTGGCTGACCCTGTGCTCTGACCCTGAGCTTTTCTCTCCCCATCTGTGTGCCTGTGTGTCTCATGGAGAGCAAGCTGGGGTATGCAAAAAGACAAATTCCTAATGCAAGAAATTGTACAGTATATGGTTAATAAAGTGATCTCTCTCTCTTAGCAATCATGAGTCATCAGCATGAACAGGACTGGGTTCCAGTGTTCAGTATCGTGGTACTAGAGATGTTGTTTCCAATCTGGACTTTGTGAGGTCTCTCGGTCAAAAAGTCCAGAGTCCAGTTGCAGAGGGAGACGTTGAGATTCAGCCAGCTCAGTTTTTCTCAGTTTCTGGGGAATGATTGTGTTGAATGCTGAACTGAAGTCAATGAACAGCATTCTCACATAAGTGTCTCTCTTATCTGGGTGGGACAGGGCAAGGTGAAGGGATACGGCATCATCAGTAGACCACTTGGGACGATACACAAACTGGAGAGGGTCCAGAGAGGTAGGGAGTCTGGACTTAATGTGGCCATATATTTCTCTTACTTTAAATGAATAGCATGGGTAGCATATTCAAATCACTGAAATTAGACAATTAATCATTCCCTTACTTTGATCATTCTTCCAGAATTTTCACTGCCAGTGGTTTGATTTAATGTACAGGAGAGATCCAATTTACAGAAGCAAACATACTACTACTGTTTCAAAAAAGTTTTTTTTTTAAAGAATAGCACTTATAGCTTATCACATTTAATATATGGCAATGACAAGAAAAATTATGCTTCCTCAACGCCCTATGGGGAATGATCCCTACAGTATCTTTTCAGGAGCTCACAAGCAGAGCCCTTTCATTTCCACTAGCGCCTGCTGGATTTGTACAGTAAGTGCTTTTTTAATTAAGTACTCTGTCATGTTAAAAGAGCCAATATTAATTAAAAGTATGTGGAGAGGCCAATTCTTTATTTGATAAATTTAAGGGCCCATCTGTTGAAACCGCTGAGAAGCTGCTGTTGACTCTAGCAGATCAAAAGTAAACTTCAAGAAGGGTTTGCTGTCATTAGGCAGCCTGCCAGAGCTCGAGCCAAATCTAGAGGCCTTGCTTCATTATACCATTGGCAAGCTGTCATTAAGTGAACCCAGCTCAGTCATTTGGTTCATACAGATGAAGGCCCTAATCTCCAAGGCAATATCTAGTTCAGTTCACGCAGATGTGGCTATGCAGACCCTCAATGGAGACAGCAGGGAACTTGTTGCAGAGGGATACGGCAAAGGCTTAAGGATAGGATTCAAACAGAAGGTTCATTAAAAATACACAGACTAATATAATATCACTTCAGGCTACCTATTACCATGTTTAATGCATGCACTATAAATTTGGAGTCACAGTGGAAACTAAATTAAACTTAGGAAACTTATGCAAGGAGGTTTCTACTCAGCCAAATCCTTCTAGAAGTTTTTGCTTGATAATTGATGATAATTGAATGATCAAATCAGTCCCCAGTAGCTCATATTAAAAGCTTCACCCAATTTACAGTCTAATGCAAGCTTAAAGTAAATAACAATAATAATCTTGTTTTTCCCCTCTGTCCTTCCCTCTAAGCAGAATGAGTGGATTGTTTGTCTTTACACTGCTAACACATTTGGTAAACAAATGGTATATGCAGCTAAGCGCTAATCAGTGAACAGATGTCTGTACCTGTGAGTTCACCTGACAATTATATTATTATTCAGTTCTGTGGCTTAGAAGAAGACTTTGTATTACAATCAGTACCAACAACAAGAGGAAAGCAAATTATTTGTCCTATAATACTATTTGTCCTATAAAAATATTCAAGTCTGAGATGGAGAAACAAGTGTTTGCCTTTTCAGTAATGTGATTTTTTTAAGTATCCAAAATTAGCTTAAAAACAAACTGCAGACTGCTCTTCAAAAAATGGTTCAAGGAAATTCATTAATTATCTGTATTAGATCATTCATTTTTCTTGCATTTCTTTAAAAAAATAGCTTTTGAGTAGTTATAGTCAATGTTATAGTCACACTTGTGAAAACTGAGGTTCAGCACTTTATAGACAGGCTAATGTTTCAGTTCTTTAGGGCATTGGTCCTCAGTTCTGTAGTACCGCTGTTTCTGGTGGTTTTTGTTCCACCTGGGCCCTTACCAGTGCTAACTGCTGAAGGTAATTCATCTGTTGATTATTTTTAAAATGACTAAAATCACATGGCTTTTTCCTTCTCTCCTGCAGAATTGTTAGCTACAGGCCAATTTATTTCTATTTTCTATTTAAGGTATATTCTTAATTTCAAATGCCCTCTGTAACTGATATGGATTCAGTGCTAATTAGTGAATTTCAGGACTGTCTTCATTGAGGTGTTAGGTGAAATAGAACCAACTGAATTTAAGCTTAATTAAATTAACTAAATTAAACCAATGAATTTAAGAAACACTGACTCACTGTGGGAGCTGATACAGTATCACTCCTACCTGTGTTTGTTCTTCATCAATTAAGAATAAACCTAATAAATTTAAGAAACACTGACTCACTGTGGGAGCTGATACAGTATCACTCCTACCTGTGTTTGTTCTTCATCAATTAAGAATAAACTTAATCTATTAAGAGATGTTCAGTTAAAAATAAGAGAAAGATCTTACTTTGGCAAGTTAATGAGTAACTGTATCAAGTTCTGTGAGCTGCAATCGTCAGAAAGATTGAACTTTGAGATAGTTTTAAGGCCAGCATATCCATTATAGCCACCAATTAGCACTGATGATTAATGGCCCAGTTAGAAGAAAAAAACAGCAAGCATAGGGATGCTCCAGGACCAGGACTGACTGTTTCAAGGGACATATGGCTATTTAAAAAGGAAAGGCAATAATGTTGTGCAGTGTACCCTTTAGAAACAAGTAGAGGTTAATTACATAATGTTAAATTATTAAAGTAAAATGAAACTATACATCAGAGGACAGCCAGGACACACTCAAAGAAGGCTCTACAATATTAAAGTTGGTTTTCCTTCCTTTTTCTAGAATTAAACACTGCTTTTTCCTATGCATTTCATACTAATGCAGATTACCATTGTAATCTTTCAGTATGTCCATAAGACCTCCCTTATGTGTTGAGCAACCTGCTGTTCTGCATGTGAGTACAACTCCGTATTCACCACATATTTTTAATATTGTAGCCCAGTTCAAATAAAGGCTCTCCATTCTCACCAAAACAATGCTTTGAGTTTGTAATTAGCTGTTGGCTAGTGGTCAATGATTATATTTTACACAGATCTATGTCAAATATAATCAGAAGTAGAAACTGAAACTTTGACAATACACACACAATTCTAGTGTACAGAAAAAAATAAAAATACCCTCCTTGTGTTGTTGAAAGAAATCCTGACAGCACTATCATACTGAAACTGTTGATAGTGTAATCAATTAATTGATTAATTATTGTGCTTTCTCTGAAGGATTATTTAGACAAAGAAAGGGATAATCCAGATCAAAATTTGTCATTAACCATTAGTACTTCACTTCACTCTACATCACTTTTACATGCAGTTCATACAACCTGCATTCTGCTCATTGCAAACTGAGATAAATATTTTTCAGGAATTAGTACTGGCTTTGGTCACATGACATTTTCATTATTTGATTATTATAATTACAACAATTTTTATGCCACCTGGACTGTTTATGTATCATCTTGATGGCAAAAAGTAATCATTACAGCTAAAAAACTTTGCAAGAACAAACCAAGGCAACACTATCAATCAAAGATTAAAGTCTTGAAATAAACTAAAACACACCAAGATTTATATAGCTGAAAACGTGTCCATGCCTAATATCTCCTGTTTATGAAGAGGATTCTATGTAAACAGTGAATAAAATACAATACAATACATATTTCTCTCAAACAGCAGTCGAATAAGTGAACCCTACTGAGAAGCATAACTGCTTCAAAAATAAATAACATCATCCATTTTGTAATGCTGTAAAATAATGTCCATTACACAGAGGGCCACAAATGTAGCAGTCCAATCCAGTTAATCCTATAGTTCAAAAGGTTAGAATGTTCTTTTTTCACCTAGAACCTCTGAGATGGAAAGGTGGATATGATCTTTTTATGAGATTATGAATATGATAGGAGTTAACTGGGATCAGCGATCTGTGGTAGAAGACAACCACACCCAAAGAAGGCTCCACAGCCGAAATGTTTCCTTTCTTCTCTTTTCAGCATGGAATAAACCTAAAAATGTATATATATATATAATGTACTGTATACAGATCACTAAATATATTTATATAATGTATACAGATCACTAAAACCTTAGTGACTTGCGTGTTTTGGTGAGGATATTTAATGTTTAACTTTTTTATTTAAACAGTTTTCTGCTTTTTACAGCAAACAAGTCGGTTCATGGAAAAAAAAGGTTTTTATGGGGTCACTTGGGTCACTAAGAAGGATATGAATTATTGGGATTAATATTAATTAGTCGTATCACGTCGCTTGGGAGATGGAGCTCTCTTGCGACTTTTGCACATACAAAGTCATAGTTTTCATGGATAGCTGTTTTGCCCAAAAGGGAGCTCATCAGGGTGATATAGCCAACTATGACTAGTGAAAAGAACTAACACATACTGTAGATGTGCCTATTAACATACTATGAAGGAATCTTCATGAGGAGAGTACTCAAATGATAGCAAGACAAAAAACCATGCAGCCCCAGGCATGCTTTGATTGCAATACAGGTACCACTTAGAATTTACTGGTTAAAAAAGTTATTTTTTAATTAAGGCATGATTAATAGCCCCAGGGGCTCTCCTTTCTAAAATAGAACATTCCTAATGCATCCATGAGTCACAACTTGGATGGACATCTCTGCTGAGTTATTTATGTGTGTCCAAGGAGAGATGGCTCATGCAGTCAAAAAGCACTTACATTTCCTCTCCACTCTCAAGCTGGGTGCAGAAGTTGAACAAGAATTTGAAATTGTTTCAGAGTGTTTTAAAGTGTTACATTCTGCCACATTAGTTACCAACTCACCTACAGTACTCCAATAAAAAAGTACTGTAGGTGACTGTCACACCCTGTACACCTAGAGGGCGCTCTACTTCTGTCCTGTTCCTTGTTCCCTGTGATTATTCATGTATTTCTGGTGTGTCTTGTTGTGTAGCATATTAACTTTCAGTGTCTGCTCTGCTCCTTTCTCAGCATTGAGGGTACGGATGTCCTGAGACCTACCTATTATCAGGTCGCCCCCCATCCGTGGCCTAAAGGGCAGAGGTTTCTATACCGACATTGTCTGACCCCCTGAGCCTGGGCTCACCTCCGTGTTGCCCCTTTTACTGCTACGCTTAGGGTCTCTACTGCTCACCTAGTCATTCCACGGCATGCCCTTCTGACATCTGTGACAGTGACCAATCAATTAATGGCTATTTAAAAGCTTTTGATAACAATAAAAGATTATCACTGTATAGCTGTTCCACTGTTCTCTAAGTTCAGTTGTAGTTCCCAACAGGGAATATTAAGAAAAGGACATTCAGTTTTCATAAATGCATCTTTACCATTATGTTTGTTTTCGTCTGATGTATGTGCACAACTAGAAGTGACTTTTATCAGCCTCTTCTACTGTCCTGCATCAAAACATTTCCTGATCTCTTAAAAAAAAATAACAGTAAACTCTTAATTTTTTAAAAATAATTATAATTGTATGAAAATGCTACACAATGCTACATAAAGACAGGAAATGTGAAACAAATATACAGCACTTTGGAAGCTGATGTGAACTCATAGACGACTGTTTCCAGGGCTTCACAGATCCTCACCTTGCAGTAAGGACGTGCCAGGTGGGATGGTCTCAGGAATATTGTCTCGGCTGTAGATGGAGTGGAGGAATTCTGGGGTGCAGTCATTTTCGTCGCTGATATGAACCACCACCTGCAGCGGGACGGAAGTAATTGCATTATCCGGGGGACTGCCAGATTACAGCAAAGCTGTTTCATTCGTCACACCTTATCCCACATCAGGAGCACAGGCGATCTTTTATGCCACTGATTTCTGGAGCATGCTGACAATGTTAATGCAGATGAATGCATTAGAGGTTCGGATGTAGCAGGGAAAATGTAAGCACTCATGTTCATTCTGGCAGAACCTAACACAGCACATTCTCTTTCAAATAAAATGCAACATCCATCACAACCATTTTGGGATAATTGCTAGTGTTAAGTCCAAAAAGAGTGTTTTGGGAGAGAGGAGTATTTGTTTGAGTTCTTATTTCATTCATCCTTCTTTCTTTTCTGTATCAAATAGAATAAAATAATGCTCTCCCTGAAACATGAAGAAAGACAAAGATCTGACAGAATAGGAAAAAGCTGTAAGAAAGAATGTGTCCAGGTCAAGAAATAAAGTCTTTGTTAGCATTGCATTTGTAGACAAGGGTTCAAGAGAGAGGACCACAGATGAAGGTAAAGTTGTGTTTGTCAGTGAGAGTTATGGCAGTTGATGTTTCTAAAGAATGGAAGTAAAATGTCATAAAAGAGGTTTGTCAAGTCAGGCTGCCACCCAGCAGTATATCACATGAAAGAGATCATTCTTCACTCCAATGCAGCTCACATGCCTGTGTTGAGCAAACCTTACTACTCATTGAGTTTGGTATTTACATTTAAAATAATCACATCGCTGACGTATTCCCAGCACTGCAAAAAATCTTCTCTTCATTTCCTGATTTATTGAAAAAAATAGTGAATTAAAGTGATTACACAGCAAGGAATTTACCTAATCTTTTTTGCCACAATGTGCAGCTTTTTCCTCTTTTCTCAGAAAGTAATATGTAAAGATGTAAGCCTAGAAAGGGAAAATCTTTTGTGTTCATTTCACTTAAATATGAATTTGGAAAGTTACCAGGACACAATTCAACATTGAAAAAAGAAAAGGTAAAATTTGGCATCAAATCGACATGCTTTTGAAGTAGTGCTATTATTTTATAATTCATAAAGAGACAGTTCTAGTCAAAGGACACCATACTGTAGAAGATAAAATAGCTATAAAATAATTTAAAAAATACCTATGAATTAATTGGATAAGAGTGTTTCCTGTCACATTACATATTGTAGTTCAAGTAGATAGCTGCATCAGCAAGAGCAGGCTGTAAAGGAACAAGTAAAGGTTTATTCTATTCTCTTTACAGCATGGGATAAACCTTTACTTGTTACATTACACATTGTGCTATAGAGAATACTATACATGCATGACAATGCTAAGATTACTATACAAGCATGTCATCAAGTTCATTCCTCTTTAGTACTCCACTGCCACTACCTCTGCAGTGAAGGAATGCAACTTTGCTGAAGCTAAATGAAGGCTTGTGTGATGTGGCACTGGAATATGTAGGACTGTACTACTGATCCAAATGAAAAGGCCTGTTACCTATTTGGAGCTGTAGTCAAATTAGAAGTTGATTCAAAAAAAGTTACTTCACTTTTTGAATGTTATGCTGTAGTGACTCAGAATTCATTTTTTGGATTATTGTCTGATTGTATTCTTAACAAAATCAAATAATGTCTTCTATAAAATATATTTAAGAACTATTAACCATAATAAAATGATTAAATAACTTGTAGATAACAAATGTTTCATCACCTAACATCAGAGAAGAAGATGTCATCATTCACAGTTCAATTACTTGCAAAAGTATTCAGTCGCTTTCACAGTTTTACATTTTGCTGCTTTAATGCTCGCAGTCATGACACTTTAAAGGAGCAATATCTGTTATACGCATACCCGATTTCACACATCTTAAGGAAAAAACAAAAAGGCATAAGTAAATACAGTAGATTAATTAATATAAAAGAAAAATGGAAATGTTTCTGATTGCATAAGTATTCAAACCCTTTTCTGTGGAACATCTAACACCCAATTACCTTAATGAGTCACTCAATTATGTGGACTACTTGCATTAATAGCGGTTGACATTATTTCAGAAGAAATACATCTACTTCTGCAAGGTCCCTCAGTCAGGCAGTGAAAAGGGTTAGCCAAAGATTAAACCATGAAGACCAAAGGGCTTTCAAAACCAAACATTTTATAAAAGCACAGATCAGGAGCAGGGTATAAAACATTTCAAAAGTCTTTAATACCTCTTTGAGTATAGTGAAGTTTATGATTAAGAAGTGAAAGGATCCCAGACACCCCTTAGATCAGGTTATCCTTCCAAACTCAGCTGCTGGACAACAAGGAAACTTGTTAAAGAAACCACTGTTGGACCAACGGTGACTTTCAAAGAGTTACAGAGTTCAGTGGATGAGATGGGAGGAAATATCCGTGAGTCAACAATATCCCAATTACTCCACAAAGGGGTTTGTATGGTACAGATTAGCAGGACAATAATCGAAAACACAAGCCCAAAAATACACAGTAGTCACTTAAGTAAGAAAGTGAAAGTCTGAATGGTCCTCTCTGAATCTAATTGTGAAGTGCAAAATTGCTGTTGATATGCGATCCCCAAGCACATTGACTGAGCTTGAGCAATTCTGCCATAAAGAATGGGCATAAATTGCACTACACTGGTACACAAAGTTGGTAGAGACCTTCCAAAAAAGACTTGCAGCAGTAATTGCTGCCAAAGGTATATATTGAGTTCATGGATCTAAATACTTATGCAATCAACATGCTTCATTCTTTACTGTAACTTATTGTACACTTAGAGGCCTTCAGTTTTAACATTCATGTTTTGCATAAAATATTAAGTATAAAAATTGGATACCTTTGTAATTTCACAAAATGTGACATCATAGGAAGAATCTGAACACTTTTGCAAGGCACAGTACGTTTAAGTACATCTCAGCTACTGTACAATGGACAAGTTCAAATAGACAAAGTACAGTAATGTCATGCTGTAAGTATGAGTCAGTCAAGGTGGTTATACCTCTGTCACGGTGCTCAGCCCAGTGCCCTGCTCCATTGCTCCCACCTGCAGGTGATGAAGGTGGTGCTCACTCTCATAGTCCA
Organism: Lepisosteus platostomus; assembly: GCF_059453375.1. Taxonomy (NCBI): domain Eukaryota; kingdom Metazoa; phylum Chordata; class Actinopteri; order Semionotiformes; family Lepisosteidae; genus Lepisosteus; species Lepisosteus platostomus. The sequence goes on along the minus strand of NC_142622.1, from coordinate 29,820,704 downwards.
CACTGCGTGTTAGACTCAGCACCCCACTCTCCTGGTTAATGCTGAACAGGCTGCTGGGATTGAACAGCAAAGTGTAGGACAGGGGCTTGCGCTGGAAGGAAACGGCCTTCATGACAGCAACCCTGCAGACAACAAGTCACAGATTTTTAATCACTCATAATCTGTGCTCCCAAGGATGACTCTGCTCCAAATAAAACTTATACTATGTACTGTGGTACAGTACCTTTACTTCAAAGGCACATATAAATCATTTCTAGTTTTTAAATGAAAGAAAAATATCAAGGGATACAAAAGTGGGGACGAAATGTGGCTCATCTTGTTAGTTTCATAGTTTAGAAGCTACTGTAAGTGAATCTGTTTAATCTGGCGATATCTTAAAAGGTCCCAGATTGAGCCTCAACCACCTGTATGGGAAGGCTGTCCCAGATACCCACAACCCTGTTATATTTTTTCATATGTATTTCATATTCTCTGGCCAAATTGATACATCTGAGTCTTCCTTTGGAGGGCACGTTTTGCATGTAAGAGATTACCAATGAGCCCTGACTGGTGGCCAGATTCAGGCATTTTCCTTCCCAGTGAGCAGCTGCCCCCAGCAAGCCTGTACTTACGCTTGTCCTGCTGCAGTATTCTCAGGAGCGAACACTGTGTATGACATGTTGGTGAACTGCGGGGGCCGAAGGCCAGCTAGGATAGATATGGATGCATAGGGGCCCTTCCTTCCGAGCCTGTCGACAGCCTGCACTGTTAGCACATACATGCTCTGTGGCGTGAGTGGCCAACCAGTGGTCCTGATCTCTCCGGTGTCCCAGTCCACCTCAAAATACTCTTTGCTACCTGAAGGGATTTGGGAAGAAGATTAAAATCGGCACTCATCTTAGACTCATCTGAGAACAAAAACTGCATAGAAACTCTTTAAAATAGTCAGGAGTGAGCTTTGTCTTCCTTTGTACTTTGAAGCTTCCTTAAGCTTCCTGCAGACAGAGCAGCAGAGGAACTAAAGGCATCGATAACATTTACAGAACTGATTTATATTTTCTGCCCTAAGTATTTGATTTCAACTTACAGTATATCTTTGACCCATACATGATCTTCAGTAAAGGCATAAAAAGAGTCAATAACAGAACCAAAATCTTTAAAACTTTCAAAATAAAACTGGGACGTTCTATACTTTAATAATGTAATACTAATAGAGTATTAAAATACAAATTAAAAGACTATATTACTAGAGATGAACAAAATAATTAAACCTTTGGTTTTGATTTGAGTGTTTTCTCCACCTCATATTCTTTTAGAGACATTTTATAAACAGCAGGTTGTATTAGGGCACGATGGTCATGTGGTGTGTGAATTTATTTGGTAGAGGTTTAACATTTTTTTTTCACTGAAAAAAGGAAAAACTAGGACAGGTCATTTTAACCCTTATCCTTAAGGCTGTAAGCACTAGGAAGCTTACAGCTGCTTATCACTGTAGAGACATCAGAAAGCATCGAATTTGCCAACTCTGCAATACATAGTGGCACTTGGCTTTGAAGCTTGTCTAATTCTATCATTATACAGGAGCTGATGTACTACACTACTCTCCTTGTTCTTCCACATATTTTAAAAAAATGTATACAAGCTTAAACGTTTCCAGTCTTTAGCTATATAAGTTCCCCCTTTGAGACCTGAATTTATTGCATTCTAAAGCACATCCCTTAGTTATGATCTGTCTTGTCTCATTAATAAAAAGGTTATAAGTAAGTCTTACATTAAAAATGCTTTTTCTAATTCATATGGCACCAAAAAAAGATCTACTAAATTAACTAAATTATCTTTAAATTTGGTGAAAGCCTATGTAAATAACTGATTAAACATAGTAAGGCAAAGCTTGAAAAATCCATTCTCAAAGTCTAGAATGCAGAAAGATTTCTGGGTCTCATTCAACCTTAATTGAATCAATTAATACACGTTGCCTGTTACAAAGGTGCTTATAACATAGACATAAAAACCTGCTAGTTTCTGGACCCTGAAAACATGAGTTTATGCTGATAATGTATTTTATGTGATTCTGATAAATGTGTTGGGTTTTGCACAATGGAATTCTCTGAAGCATTTTGCAAATAGATTTCCTCCATAAATAACAAAAATGATTATAGAAATACTGTACTTGTAATATAATTTTTCCCTTAGTTCAGTAATCTCAGCAATAAACTGCATTAAGTGTGAGAATATCAGCTTATAAACACAACTGACCCGTGAAGAAAAAACAATGCACACTACAAGTCCTTATGAATTCTGAAAAGTTTTTAGATCTTTCTGACTGCAAAATATTGTACTGAAATTTTCCATTTAGAAGTCACAGTTAATAATATCCCCTTGCCTGTGGCATTTCTTTTAAGTCCTTGGGTTTAACTTGGATAATTCATTTGGAACCTCTGTAAAACATGTGGCTCATACTTTTCGAAATACAATGAAATACAATACAGATCCTGTACTGTTTAATGGACTATTATAGAATAACACACACAATCCTATATATTTAAAGGCATAGGCATTAACACTGTAAAATATTGTAAAATGAGATCATGTGATTTGATTGCAGTAAAAACAGTTAGAATACTGAGTCAGAAAAGAATAGTGAGTCAGAAGCATTTAGTTTAGATTTGAAACTACAGAAATGTTATTTCTCCTCACCATTATCATCAGGTCACCACGGTTGGGCTCCCAGACATGACAATTTTTCCTCTCTTTTCTAATGCTCTAACATTAGAACAACAACAACCTCACATTTGGTTGTTAATTCGAGTGACAGCCTCCCCAGTGTTTGCTGGAAAGTGTTCAAAGAGTGTTTTGTATCTGCTGTCTGTACCTGTCAGAAACCATGATTAACATCACATCTTACCTTCGATCAAAGTGAACTGTGCTGCCTCTGAGGAACCCACACTCCCTCTGTGATGCACTGAGAGTTGATAGACCACAGTGCCCTTGGCTGCATCAGGGGCCACTGCAGCCAGGTAGGGAAAAGGAAACATTGTCCATTCCAGGTCTGCCAGACTGGGGACAGTTAGAGTCAAGCGGCAGAGGTACCAGTCGTCCCCTATTCACAGAATAATTCAGCTGTTAGAGACCAGCAAAGTACAACAATTACGATTTACAGAGGCTTATATTGTGAAACAACATGAGCACAAGGATTTAAGCCAAGCCTTCTTCACACAATTTCTTGGAAGACGAAACCCTAGCTGCTTCTGGTTGTGGAAGTTTGGAACAAGCTACCCAGCCATGTTTTTGATGCTGATGCCTAGGATTATGTCAAGAAATGGCTGAATGAAATACTAGGATCAATTAGCTATTAGCATCACAACAAGCTAGATTGGTCAAACTTACTCCTCTCAACTTCTAATGTTTTCTGTTTTTTTTTTACATATTCCTGTTACTCATCTTATGACCATTATGAATATTGTTACGACCCCAAGTGTCTAGGGGTAAAGGGGTGTAACATTTAGGATAATTCTTTTGGAAGCAGGTGGGTTTTGGTGAGGGACTAGAAAGCGTGATAAGGGTAAAGAACTAGAGTGGTGCCAAAGAAAAGAAAATAACAAACAAAATAGAGCTGGCTAGGACAGTGAGGGAAAGCTAATCTGACTACAAAAGAAAACCCGAAACACACGGTCTTCGGCGTCTTCAACACCCTAGCTAACCTGCACTGACTACCCAAAACCATACAAGACAAATGGCACTCACCCATACTTCACTAGTGAACTAATAGAAAATCAACTAAGTGTGTAAAGTGTACCCAACAACCTAAACTAACCTTATATATAAAAGTTCACACAAAAACACAAGTGAACCAGGAATACAAATAAGGGAAAACAAGGGTAATCAACAGGAGCAGGGTACAAAAGAACACAAAAGTTGAACATGTAACACTGGGGCAAGGTAATGGCAAAACAAGGATGAACACACAATCAAACAAAAGTACAAAGAAACTAACAAAAAACCAACAAAACAACAAAGCCGAAGCTATACGAAAATACACACACACACAAAGCAAAACAAACCAAACCAAACCAACAAACGAAGCTGAAGCAATAACCAGAAGCAAAGCGATAACCAAAACTAAACAGGACCAAAGTCAAACAAAAGGCCTCTCTTTGCTGAAAACCTCCATGTTATATGCTGAATAAGATGTGTTCTCATTGGCTGAGAGCTAATTGATGATGATGTCATACTGAAAGTGTGGTGTAATGGACATAACAGAAAAAACACACACAGAACACACACTGGGACGTAACAAATATCAAAAACAAACTTAAGAAAATAAATGGAAATGCGATAAACCCTTGACAAGAATGATGCATCAGCCTTAAGCCAAAAAAAGTTTGAACTATATCTCAGGAGACAAAGGCCCTCATGGAAGACAGCCAGGTTATATTAAAGCATTTACATATGTGAGATGGAAGAACTGAGACAGGGCTCTGTTCAGATACCTTGGAAAGACCTTCACTCCACAGTTGATATTGGAATGATGATGAAAACCAACATGATGACACGACCAATGTTTCCCATTATTTGCCTTTACTCCTCCTTAACAGGAGTCAAAAAATGTGAGCAAAGTTAGGGACTGAACAGGCAGGTGCAGACACTTTTTTGTGAATCCACCGAGTCCTGTTTTGGATAATAATGTCTAGGAAGAGACGCTGTGTAAGATTCTTCATATTATCTGCAAGCACAGAAATCAGAGAGCCCTACCTATTCTTTGTCCCAGAGTTTATTTTATTGTAATAATTATGTATTTATATGTATTTATTATTAATTTAGGTATTTATTAGTTGAATAGCTACTTTGTCTAGCATTCTTCTCAAAACAAGTTTGCATAGTTTATTTCACTGCTATGCACACACTTTCCATTTCCAGAAGCTCTAATCCAGTCATTATTCCATTTTCCTCTCAGAAACAAATCACAACTCAGTACAAATATTAAATGAAAGAGACAGTTCTCATAATTTCACCTTCCACTGGATGTTATTTTTTAAAGTTTTTAAGTAATAATTAAATTTCTTTATCTCCATTATGTTCTCAACAAACAGTAGTAAGGAAGCAAGCAAAGCAACTTTACTTTTTCCCAACACTTGATCTGAAAATAATTTTAAAAAGGAGGGGGAAGTCAGAGTCTTTCATTTGCCAATCCTGAAAAAAATGCCACTGCCAGTTTCTTCTATAACTAGCTAAATCTTTACACTGAAGCACAGAAGAGGCAAGAAAAAAGAGAGATACAGTGAAAGAGAGGAAGTTCTTGACAGCTACTACAAGCAAGGTTTCATGCTGATTTAGAGATCAGCCAGAATTGCTAACCTTTGAGCTCTGGCTGCTTTCAATGTGCAGGTTGCAGAAATGGGTCACAACAGCTAATCCCAGCTATCTAATCCATTTTCTTAATCCAAAATCCACCACCTCCTGACTAGTCCCATTTTCTCAATAACTTCTAGCCTATGAGCTATTATCAGATACAATGCAATACTTTATTGATATTGATATTTACATGTCTGCCTTATAGTCTAAAGATGATAAATTATAAACATGCTGACTTCAGCATCAGATTGAAGTACAAACACTACACTACTTAGGTTCCATGAAAAAAACTGAACAGGCCGAAACTCCCTGATCAGTACAGACAACAGCAAGAAGGCCGATGGCCTAAGTGGATCAAATACAGCACTGGGACAGTTCTTGACACGCAAATCTTTGGAGATGGATTTATTACTCGTCATGCTGTTTCCAGTCCAGAGCTGGTTTAGAAGAATGTGGTCTAACTGTGCACAGCAAGTGGGAATCAGTGCCATTCACATTTGTTAAATTTACACTTTTTCCTTTTTTTGTCCTTAATTAATGATATTTTTAAAGAAATATCACACAGAGGAGGCTGCATAGGACAGCGTCAGTCAATAGACTGGTCATAGAGAAAACCTGCATTGTGTGTTTTGGTCTGTTCTCTGGTTTCACTGGATTGTTTTCAAAATGATGAAAGCAGTACAGTATCTCTCTCAATTACCCACACCAGTATTCCTCAGTAAATAATTGAGAACCCAAGCACAGAACTTGTTAATAGTTGTGTTAAATGAGACCTTTGAAAGTACTCCAATCCTTTAATATTGAGTTTTTCCAGTTCAGTCTACATCATATACAATGCATACATCATTAATGCATTTATTCCATTAAATGAAACAAGCAAAAATATTCTGAATTACTTTCTTCAGGCAGAAAATAAACTTGAAAAATAAATGTAGAATACTTATGTACAGTATATACTGTAATAAGATGTTAAAATTTGAAATCAAGGACATTTCCATTCTCTTCACAATTCTCCTTCAAATGCAACTTCAAGATCTCTCAGTCACTGTAATATGAAAACATACAGTGCCCTCCAGATGTATTCATACCAATGATGAAAAAGGAACAAAAACATAAATAAAACATTTAGTTTGGAGAATGTGCTCTTTTAAATTCTGTTTTTTTTTGTTCCTTTTTATGAATATATCTGTAGGGCAATGGAATGTCACTGTCCAGGGCAGTGGACAGTATGTAAAACTGTTAAGAGAAATGTAAGATAAGAATAAAATGTAGGGAAAAAGAAGTGCAACTTCTTACCTAAACGTCTTGCTGTTGAAATGATACAGGTAAGTTTTGGTTTTTGGTTTAAAAATTGATTATCAGAATTACAAGTAATTGTAAGGAAAAACACTGACTTGCCACAAAAGAAATTATCAGAGACAACTGACTGAGATACATGGAATGAATCTCTCCCATTTCTCATTTTATCATTTGCACATAATGACACTTACAAATGAATTATTGTTAATGATCAGTACTTTTTAGGCAAAGACAATAAAGGATGAAACAATAAAAATAAATTATTTCCTTCAATTATCCTGCTGAAACTTCTATATTTTAAGAGCTAAGAATAATTTCATTTGAAGTGAATAACATTAATATTAATTTTAATTTGTGTGCGTTCATTGTGCTTTTAACTGTACTTGCTGCACCAGCAATTTGTATACCACAACATTTTTATAACTATATATATTATATAGTAATATACTATATGTTATATTAGATAATATACATATAATGAATTATATACATAATATAATAGATACAGGACTGGCAATTTTGCTCATAAAGCAAAAATGTGCATTGTGTAATCAAATGAGGGGCAGGGTAATAGAAGGAGTTTACTGTAAGATTAGTCCTGTCTGTGGAAAAGTTTAAAGTCCATGTCATTCTATGTTTGTAACATTTATTGGCCTTGGCTACAGCTTGGAAAAAAAATACAACAGAAGCTAAGGGACTACTGGGGTCCAAGTGACAGTTTACACTTGGCTGATTGAGCAGTTTTCTGCTGTCTCTGAAGGCTTGTGTATTAAAGGCTGTGGTAAACACAGATCCTGGTTGTTAATTTGTCACCTGAACTGATGCTGTGGGAGCAAAGACAAAATAATGGTGAAGATGAGATGGTAGCCTACATGTAGAAGTACAAAACATTACAAGTGAATCAGTTGACTAAACATTGCCTTGGATGGCACTGAAATGGAATGGCCCACTGGCTGTGCAGTAAGGACTTACATAATGAGATTATATAGGACTTTATTGGGAGTTAAGTATGTTTTCTCTCCTCTCTTTTTATTCTAAAACTGCAAAAAGTCTGTAGAAAAACCACCTATGTACATAAACACCAAAATTTTAGTTCAAAAACATTTGTATCCATTCTTTTCTTTTATGATAGAGGACAAACACAAAATCCTCCTGTAGCAACCAGCTAACCCGAAATCCTCACAATTGACATGTACTGTACTGTAGGTCAATGTGTGCAAAACTGTATAGGAACCCACAAAAAAATGTTTAACAGAACATGTTTAGGTAGTGACAAAAAATTAATGTTCTCTGCAAGCCTCTATCACATTCAAATATGCTTAAATTGTCTGGATGTACCTTTCATAACATTTCAATTTATTGTTGGTGAATCAGATGTACACCTCAATAATCAACCAAAGGGTAAGCAACAGGTCATACAGAAAAATGCATTCAAAGTTAGTGTGGGTTTGAGGAGGCAAGTATTTTAAAATGAAAATTAGACAAGATTTATGTACAGCTAGTTAAGTAAACCAATCTAGAATACCAGATCAATTGTGATTTTGGTAGTTAGATTGATGTGAAATTAATTCCAATTAGTTAAACTTTACAGAATGAATTTTTACTGTTTCCAAATTAAAAAAAAAAATTCTCAAGGTCTCTAACCATGATGTGCTGAAGCCTCATAAGAGGAACATGCAGCAACAATTCTGAGCCCATATAGCAACGTAAACTTAGGATTCTACAACTCAAGCATAACCGTGGCACAAAAAGAGCTGGCTTGTCTAGCTGGACTGGAGGTGCACGTGTAGAATCATACCCCTCACACACTTTTTACTATTGATCCACTCTCTATCAGAATAGACAACTTGGCTCACCCTTTATTATTAACTCATATGAGTTGCTTCACATTAGCATGAGGCCTTGCTCATGTAAATTTAACACAACCTGATTTTTTTTCTCATTGGCTTTTGCAGAATGGATAAATCAATGCACTGTATAACAAAATGAGAAGAATCTCAGATGATGTATCATTGTTTATATTTGGCTTGGTCCTGTTAAGGCTGTTAATAGTGGATTTGAACATATATTTGATTTTTGGAATTATTTTTTTCTATTTCCAGGATAAATCTTTTATCAAAGCTATTTGGATTTAATGCTGACTATATTTTGTACCTTTCTGTGTACCTTGGCACAAATAATGACATGCAGATAGAAAAGGGGAAAGAAAAGTTGTATAGAACTTTGATTTCCATTGTTTTTAAGTAATGTAATAAATCAAAATATTAAGCCATTTGTGTTCTTTTCTTTCATCATCACGTCATTTTCAACAACTGCTTATCCAGTTCAGGGTCACTGTTGCCCAAAGCCTGTCCTGAGAAGACTTGAGCACAAGGCAGGATACACTCCAGTCCAGGACGCCAGTCCATCACAGGGCACACACACAAACACAAACACGCACACACTCACACCAGGGCCAATTTTATACAGAAGCCAATTGTTCTAACAGTATTGTTTGTGGGACTTTCAAATAATATGGTTAGATAAATGGGATTGTCTGTGGGGAGGACTCCCATGCAAACACAGGGAGAACATACAAACTCCACACAGACAGCACCTCAGGAATTGAACTCAGGGCCCCAATGCTGCCCAGCAGCAATGCTAACCACTGCACCACTATGCCACCCACACTTTTCTTTTCTTCTTGGTAGAAGGTAAAATACAAAAGATTCAGATATGGTTGAGCAAAAGTGCATTTGCTATACACAACTACTTCGCAGCTCTAGACAGATTAAACTAGAAAACTCACAGTATAAATTATATTTATATAATCTACAAGCATCTGGCAGTCAAAGTAAAAAAATATCCCCTTACCCTTATTTTACCATAAAGTATTAATTTAAATACTAAATGTAGAAAATTGATATCAGGCTATAAATACTGAGAAATACATCGAACAGTCTGCTAGGTGGCTCTATTTATTTTTTAGCCTTGTGGAGGTTACCTGGATATTACATTGTTTTTCCAGCAGGAGAATCCAACATGTTAGAGATCTACAGTACTGTATATGCAGTGCTTGCTGAAAATTTACAAGAGTGAATAAATGACTGAGTACAATCCACCTCAGTGTCATTCTTTGCATTTATGCGAAGATAATACATCAACCATGAATTTACCTATTGTGACGGTTTTCAGACTGTAACCTTTGCGGTTGGCAAAGGATCTATTCCATCCATTTTCCAACTGCTTTATCCAATAAGATGGAAGAAAAAGAGCTGCACGATAAAAATTCTGATTCCATACAATACTTTATCTTGTAACTAGAATTAGGGAAGCTGTAGCAATCCCAAACAGACTGTTAAGGGAAACATACTGTAATTGAAATGTTGTTATTATTATTGTTGTTTTTTGTACTTTTGTATACCTGAACGATAAAAAGCATACAATTCACTACTGCTACCTCACTGTATTATCTCAATCTTCTATATTCTCAATCTATGAGTACCCTTTGAACTGAAATGAAGACGATTTCACAGTGAACACTGAAACATAACAAGGTGCAATGCTGCAAATTTGTAAATACAGTACATAAGATACCTCACAGTTTTCACATCAGAGCCAATCTACAGGCACAGAGAAATTTGGGTTTAAAATACTGTAGCTGTGTCAACCAGTGAGTTGACAGTGATTAGATACTGGCTTGGCAGGTGAGCCTTGCATAAAACTACATCTGGAAGATATACATTGCACATAAGGAAAGGTTTTAATTTCTCCCTGGTAGGTAAACACTGAGAGTGGAGGTCAAAGAGATGATTTGAGTAGTGAGACAGACACTTGACACTGATACCTCTGAGGAAGGCCCCACAACTATCTGGTGACAAGTGGCTCTACAGAGTAGAGAGAGAGTGAATCAGTGAGTCACTAGCTGCAGTTGTCACAAGTGTTTTGACTGCATTCTACACTTTGAGCCTTTCTGACAACTCTCTGCATCTAAATGATGCATACTTGACACATTTGTCATTATACATAACAAACAATTATCACATGAACCAAAACAGGGTTAATTTTTTGTCAAATAAGTTCATGTATCCAAATTGTGTCTCTACTGAAAGTGTCATTGTTCACTTTGTCATGATTACGGTTCACATCCTGCATTTATTTTAGATTTCAGCCATTACAACAGCACAATTTAAATAATTATTCTCCCTAGTGTAAGCATTATAATTGTCATTATTAACTTTTCAGATGGCAGGCTTGTGACTCTTAAAGCTGTTACACTTGTTCAATTAACCTTTAACATGTTTAATTAACCTTTAACAAAACAAGATGAACTAAGGTGTTGTTCAAATGTAAATTATATTAACTGTCATTATTTCATTAATAAAAAACTACAACTGATAGCATAGTCACTGAAAAGCAATGCACTTTTCCAAGGATCCAAGCCAAACAATTTCATGTGCAGGCTCAGGAGACAAATATCACATGGTGATATTTGGTGATAACACAAAGTTTTGTTTGAATCAAAATCCATTCATATAACATCAAAACCAAAACCAAATCAAAGTTTTGATCACCTGAAAGGTAGATTATCAATATAAAAATGTTAAGAAGAGCTTTTAAGGTGATCCACACTATGTGTGCAGCCTTAATAAGTATTACATAAAATACAAAACAGGTCTCTACCTGTTCTGAAGTTGTGCGTATGCTGCATTTCAGCAGCACATAGTCCCTTCAAAAAGGCCCCACTGTCTGGATGGTGTTAACTAGGAGTTGGGCAGCCATTTTAAATAGGCTGGTAAGTGGCGTTCACTGGGAGGTATAGTGGAGCAGTTATAAGAGTGGTCAAACCTGACAGACAGAACAGAGCACAGCAGGCGATGGCTATAGAAAAATGCCCACACTAAAGGATACAGAAACCATGACATTCCATCTGCTAGCTGAGAGCAGCTGCCAAGGCACATGCATTCTAATTAATGATCTTATACAGACTGTCCCACTTTTGGTGTTGTTCTAGCAGTAGTGGACCAGAGTCCTGCAGGCGTGTAGTTAATTAAGCGCTATTTTTCACTGTTTATTACACAACAGGTCTGTTTAGTACATCTGTACTTCCAACCAAAACAAAACTACCATCAACACCCAGTACTGGCCTACAAAACCTCTACAGATCTCAGGTTACTCAGGTAATTTTATCCACCTTTACTCATAATAAATGCTTCATTTTATGTTTTTATAATTTTTCCAAGACAATAAAATGAAAATATATAGTGCACTCATTTACTTCAGAATTATAATCGTCCCGCTTCCATGAAAGTGGGTAATATTGAATGGATGTACTGTACTGTATGTGTGCACAACTACCAGCATTTGCTACCAAAATACAGCTGTTCACTGTAACAACAGATAGTGAAGACATCTTCACTGTGCACACCAAAATTAAAAAAACACTATCCAATTCTCAGTTATTTTTTAGCTGATTATTTAGTCAAAACTTTCACATTCCTATATCTGTGTGTTACTTGATTCCAAGTTTGTGAAATTACTTATCACTTATTTTAAACTTTGGGCACTAAAATTCCAATAATGTATGGTATATTTCAGATTAATATTTTGTTCTGAAAGACACTTCCCTCAATGCAAACAGGTATAAAAAACCTTGTCCTTTTGGTTGAATACAGACTATGCATGAGGGCCAAAAGCAGTTAACAAAAAAACAAAGTTGGCTCAACTGCAGCTTACCAACTGTAACAAATGTCCAACCAAATTTAATTCAAAATTAAAAAATAATAATTCCCCATAATTTCTGCTTTACTTTATGTTCCTGCTCTTAGGCCTGGTGTCATTTGTATTAATAGACTAGGTCTAAGGAAACATAACAGAAGTGTTTTTGTATGGTGCTGCATGTGGTGCTGAATATACATTTCTAATAACATATATAAACAAGTGATAGAACATTTGCTTCTGCATTGACAGAAGCATGTTTACATTTCTACATTTAAAACTTCCATCCAGAGTACAAATTTTGGAAAATAATCTAATCATATTAAATAATTTGAGGATCCTAAAAAAATAAGTGGAGGCATCTGATATTATGTTGATAGATAAATATACTCTTTATACATTTTTGTCCTACTACAAAACAGAATCAGTTTAAAGTTCCTTAGAGCAAAAGAAATAGTTTCTTTACCCTTTGCAACCATTTAATCGTCTTTCCTCTCCCTTGTCCCCAAGACAATTAATACTATCTCAGGATGGCATAGACCCAAATCTTTTTAGAAGAAGGCATGAAATTTTCAAAAAAATTGAATGACTATTAAAGTCTGAGGAGAACATGAACGTGTTTTCAATCAACAGTCAGGGGCCTTGCAGACTCAATATAAATATGAAATTGTGCTCACGACTATACAGAAAAGCCTCAACAAATCCATAATCTATTTAGCACATTACCAGATAGCTCAATACATATCTCAAATGCGATGTTGTTAAACAGCATGATGAATGTTCCACTTCATGTGATTTGAATTCATATTAGGAACATCTGAATTGTGCATAAACATAAACACGATTCCTATTTATAGGATACACATTTAGATATTCCAGAAACAAGACTGTATCAGCAAAACCACCAGTGTCAAACCAAAACCACACATACTGTATCTTATTTATACTGATAATGTTTTTGCCTATTTTTTTTTCATTTTTTGGAAAAAAAGCTGTCTAAAAATATTACAAAGTTTGACATTTAAAAGCAAAATAAAAAATACAACTAAAACACAAAATGGGAAGATCTCACATAAAAAACAGGGATGAGGTTAGTTACATACATAAAGGATGCAATGTCCCAGATTTGAACTAATAAAAAGTAATTGATAACATTCAAAGTCATATTGTGATCACAAATGAGTGCATACACACATCTTCAGTCAACAGTGTGTTCATTTTTTAGTTTCATGCAGTTTCTCCTTGGCAGATATCTGAAATAACCACAAGAATTAAATTAATTAATATATCCCTTGTATTCTGTTACCTGTGTTATGCTTTGTTTAAAATTAGCACTGGCCCATGTCACACATAATATCAATAAACGATTCAGATCTGGACTTCATAACTAAGCTTTTGAATTTGCAGTTATTGTCATATCTGCAATGTAGTTATAATTTAGGCAAAGATTCTAGAACAAACTGTTTCCACTCATTCACCAGATCATTCAGTTGTGGATAAGACATAATGTATGAACAGTTTCAGTATGGGTTCAGGATGATGCATAGTACTAAATTAGCTCTTGTTAGCATCACTCACAAACATTATTGTAGTCTATTTACTGATGATAGCTGACTTAGTGTTTTTGATTAGTTCCTGTCCTGGTGGTATTACAGTTGCCCTGCTACTGTACTGTATATCGAGCACTGAAAATGGAAACCAGGAACAGAAAGGGCTCCACTGGGATACTGAAAGGTGGCTCAGGAGTGAAGTGCTGCAAACATCAATGCTGGATTGTCGAGGAGAGACTGTACAGGGTTTATATACTCCAGAGAACTTGGTAATGTGTGACTTCTCACTCAAGCCAGGTACTCTGCATATCCTGTCTCCTTGGCAATCCACGCAGAGTGGAGGTGTAGCTGCTGGCCACTGAAACTGCAATACGACCTCCTGCAATACAAGGGGGGAACCATAACAACTGGACCTCAGTTCCACCATCTTGCTGAACAGATGAGATAGGTTTGCTAGTATTACTGGAACTGCTTTATCATGGTTTAACTTTTATCTAAAAGATGGAATTAAATTTGTGAAAATTGGGCATTGTACCTGCTTGACAAAGCATCAACTGTATTACTTCTCAAAACTAGGCTTTAAAATGGTGGAGACCATTTCTGTTCTCCAATGGTGGAGATGCTTTCTGTTCTGCTGCTCCAAGGCTTTAATGATCTTCCAGCCAGTACTATACCTTGAACCTGTGAGTATTTAAAATGCACTTTACCGACTGGCACAATGTCTAACCTTTCTCTGAAAGACATTACATTTCTGGACTGTTTTCAATTGCAGAATTGTAGTTCCTTACTGGGAAATCCATTCATTACAGTATGATTCTTTTTTTCATTAAAGAATGAAGACTTGATTTAGGCAGTTTTTTAATCTCTAACACAAAGCTGCCCTCTGCAAAATGGACATAGCATCCTACTGCTATGGTGTTTTTTAAGATTTTAGAAAATTCACAAAAACGTCTCACCAAGAACTCAACACATGCACTCCACTCAGCGCTGCCCACTTATCTAACAACAGATATCACGTCCTTTGTGAGAACCTACTTCAATCTGAACACATTTTTTGTGCAACCTTTTTTATTGGTGCACTTATTTTTGTTTGAGTTGCTGTTTTTTGTTTGTGTATTTATATTTGTTTTGCACTTCTGGGCCACTGTACATACAGTAGTAGTGATGGAAGAACAAAAACACAGTCAAAGCAGAAGTATACTTGTGTTTTAATCTTAAAAATGTAAAGACTTTGACATCATTACTTATCAGTCACTAGATATCACATATGCAATCAATGTTCGTACATTAAGAAGCAGAGGGATGGGAAGAGACATACTAGACGATGATCCACTGAGTTTTGCATTACTATCAAATTGAAGTCTCCTTCTATGAGGAGTGCAAACTACAGAAATGCTGTCTGTCTTACCTCCTGGCCTATGTGTGCATAATGACAAGGGCAATACTGTGAACCATTACCTCACTACACAGAAACTACCTTCAGTGCTCCCATTCAGTACAGTATATTTTATATTCAGCTTATTCAATGTGCTAGAAAGAATAATAACTTAGTGTTTATTCTGAAATCTATAAGCAACAAGCAGACTTGAGATGTATTTTCTGAAATAAGGGATTTGAAAGTTCTTACTTTCACAATACACAATCTTCAATTCAGCTCTTTTGATACATAAATTAAGCCACTCATGCATTCCAGGATACAACAAGTCAACACTAAAAGAGATTTAAAAAAACATCAGTGAAGGATAACCTGGTCCCTAGGATCTGGACATATGTAATATGAAACACATTCATAACAAGAAGGAGAAAAACAAGTTCTATATATTCAAACACATAATATATGATCAGACAGAAAAAGAAGTAAAAAAATGTCACATCACCCCACAAGTATATACAGTAAGAAACACAAACAGAATGGAAAAATAATAACCGACTAAGAATAAGGGAAGCTTGCAAATCTGCCTCAACTCTCGTGGCCAGACTGAAAAGCAAACAAACATCAGCTTCCCTGGTTTCAAATCAAGATTTGAAGCACACACAAAAAGGAAAAATAATGCATTTAATTCAGTTAGTCCCACAGCAATAATAATAATAATAATAATATCACCCCATCCATACAGTACTTATTTCTGTACACCTGGGTTTTACAGAAATCCAAGTATATGCAGTAACAACGGCACTGTCCAAAAAAAAGAAGAAAGAAAAAAATCAACTCCAATATCTGACAGGTAGCTCTGAGTTGAATCCTCCTTCTTCATATGCTTGTAGTGAAATCTACAAGCATCTTGGCAGAGTAAAGCAGGAAAAACTGTGCTTTAAACTGGTGAACATATTTTTGTTCTGGTGTGAAGCATTTTTTCTACACTGTACCATGAGGGAGGAATACTCTGTAAAGAACAGCAGTGAATGAAGAGGTGTTGTATCTAATCTTTTTGTCACCTAAAGGATTTGTTGTTGTGAGTATAGTAAGGCAGTTCAAAGATAAAGATCTTCTGAGCAATTTTAATACACTTTTTTCTGAAACTGTTGATAAGGTCATTAATAAGACACAGACCAACAATATACTGTACAAGGAAGATCAGCTTTCCTCCTGTTTAGACACATGGGATTTAAGAGTGGTTATATCCTTTTCCAATCTGTTATAATTCTTTTGCTGAGCTGAAATGTCCACCTGCTTACTTTGTATTCACAATATAACAAAGCAATCCTCTCCTCAAATGGCCGAAGGTGAGACTGAACAGTGTCCAAAGTCGCAAGGACAGATCCAACATCAACAAAGACATTTGTTTTCAATGTCTCAATTTCACAGATTCCTTGAGAAAAAACACTCAATGCCTCAGTGAAAGGTGCTCTGCATCTCAGTTGTAGTCATCTAGTGTCTTTGGAGCGTCTCTGGTGAGTCATTGCATGAAAATGCAGTTTTAACATGCAATGGAAGAAGCTGCTTCCTAGCATATTTCCCCTTCATTGTGGATGGAGGCTGCCTGACATTGCCATTACCAACTCTCTTCTCAAGAATTTGGGGATAGTTGTGAAAACGTAATTTGTGAAAGGAAAGGGGTGCTGAGTGAGAGACCATCCTGACTATGTCACCATCTTAGCAGGAAGCCATAGGAAATGTCCCATAATATTGGTTTAAAAATACCAGTGCATCATGGCAAGTTGGGTTCTAAGTTATGTGATATCACATTTCCAAAGATTAAAAGAAAGAAAAAAGTGAAGCATAAAAGAGCAGATCATGTGATGTTTCAAACTGCATATAATAAATAATCCCTGCCTATACTGTAAAAAGAATCTTACTACGTCATCTCAAAGAGCACATTTTTACTTGTAGGTATGGAGGACATACAAAATCTCATTTATACCATATTTTCTGTGCTTTTTTAATATATTGTAAGGCACCCTTAGGACATTGATTCAATAATTCATACAGACTTTACATTTAGTGTAAGAACACCATCTGTAAAAACTATTCTGGATAATGTTTTCATAATCAACCAAAAGTCTGTGATTTTGCATTCTCGGGCTCAAAAAACAGACTTGCTGAACATGGAACTGTGATTTAAATTATGAATATCTGAGGACTTTTGTTCAGCATTAAAAAATAAAACATTTAAAAATTAATGCAAGCACTCATTCCTTATTTATGGTTTATGTAAAACTTTCTTTTTAAAACTGACAATCAAAACCAGTTGGGGGGAGTTTGTGGGTGGAAATAGAGAAATGGCAGCCATTTTCTGATGCAGATGCTCCAGAAGTTGCCTGTCATGTCTTTTCAAGGTGGATGAAGTCCCGTGTCACTATGCTTGACCAGGATTCATCTACCATCTGTGACATGGTTTGTAGCTCTTAGTCTTTGCTCAATGGCAGATTCTGAGTAGACTGCATGTAAAAATGAAACAGAAGAAGAATTCCCTCTAACAAGCTCACCCACTGAGCTGCATAAGTGCAATGGGAACGTAGATGCCTAGGTGACTGAAAAATAGAACCCTCTGGGGTTCTCAAACTGAACTGCAGAACGCACTTTCAGGGTAATAAAAGGTGATCTATAGCTTGCTACATCCAGAAAGTCTCTACCCTTGGTCTGATGACTAAGTCTGGAACTGTGCGTTAAAGTGCCAAGTACTTTATTCAAATATATTTCAGAGAGGGAAATAAGAATGTTTTGCAATGTACAGTACTTGCCATCTTTTGCTCCTTGTCTTTACTATATTTTTAGTGCTTTAAGTTTTTGTTTGGGAGTTTCATTTTCACTTCAGTCTCTCTAATATGTTGTGTGATACGCAATTATCATTTGACTCAGTTATTACATTCTGTATATTATACAGTACAAAAACCTCTCTTTATCCCCTGAAAAAGGTACACAAAAGAAAATGTTATAGTAATGACTGGTGTCTCTTTAATTGAAGCACACTGTATGTGCAGTATTGCAATAACTACTTTTAGCAATTGCTGTAGACAAGATTCTGGCTTCCTTCAAGAAAATCAAGCTGATGAGATATGTGGACCAATCAGCTACCAGTAACTAAATGGTCTGTGACTGACCTCCTCTCTTCACAGATAAGCAACATAAAAAACAAATTAATTGTGAACACGTATTCAGGAAACACAATTAAAATAAAATGCATTAAAAGCTTTCCGGTATAACGATGATGAGTTAGGTAAATGCATCTTTATAGTAGAAAACCTAGCAGATTTTTTCCATCTAATTATTTTTCTTAAATGAAAAGTTTCTGCCAGCTTTTCTAAAGCACTTGATCTCTCCATCATCCTATGGGATGTGTAGAGCTTTCTGATAGAATTCTTCTAGCTTTATTTTCTGGTGAGTTCTGTGTCTTTAAATACTTATCATTGTCGATCAAATGGAACAGAAAAAAGGAGACTTACTTAGTGAGGTGGCCTTGAAAAGCAGTCAAGCTAAAGTAGACCCAGCTGGGCTGAAGTATGTCATGCTGGGAAGCCCTGACAGCTCTGAGTTGTAGTCATTCACACTAATCCCTGCTCCCCTGTCCCCACGGGGTTTCAGAATGCTAATGCCTGGTGCACCATGATTCAGGTAAAATAGCTCTTCCACAACTTGATTTTCCACTCAAATAGCTTCACATAAAGTACCTAGCTCTATCCTCAGGACTCATGCTGGCTTAATCAGGCTGCTTCAAAAACAGGCTTAGGGACCTATATAGAGCTGTGAATGGCCATGTTTTCAAACAAACCAGAAAAATGGGGATTCTGTTTTGTCAAAGACAAAAAGATGTAATACCTACAGCTATGGCACAATTCAAGCAACAACAAAACCCCTGCTGCCACACATTCTCGTCTTCCCTCACACCCTGCCACACATGCATAAATACACGTCTCCCAAGAGCAAGGACACAGCCTGCTGATCAAAGGGATAGGGCATGCTCTTTGCTGATTTATACTGCTTCCAAAGACAAAATGTTTAGATGGGCCACATATTCCAACATTCACAGGGCTTGTGGGCATACAGGAACCGATTTATGGATGTTGGACAATGGCACAAAGAATCAGAAAATCTGTTCAATCACACAGAGCTGCTACAGTGGTGTTTCCCTCAAAGTGTAGGGTATCATGGGAAAGCCAGGTCCTTCCTTAATTTAAAATAATTTTTCTATCCAGTTCACAGTGACTTTAAGGCCAAGGCTAGATGAAATTAAGGGATTGAAGCAGGTCCTTTAGTTTTCTTTTTTAGGAGTTAAAAAATAATTGATGGTATGGTTGCTCACAGATTTTTTATCGCTGCTTTAGCTATAAAAACATAATATTTTTTTTATATTTTCCTTATCCCACATGCTTTTTTATATTAAATTCATGCTGTCCTGAATCCAACAGGTTGAAAGATTTATGAAAGTATCCTTGTATTCTTGTATCCTTCAGTTTTAGCCTGTTGATATAGACATATGTAATTCAGGGTAAAACAAGAAAAAAATAGTTTCTGTACCACACCAAAGTGTGTCACCATAAATTGTTTGACTTATACAGAGAAAGGACCCATTGTAGAACAACTAAAGAGAAGAGTCACCATTTGTGTTTACCTGTACAGTATAATAAAAATGCCAGAATCTTAAATTTTACAGCTGCTCTTTTTTTGTGGTTCTTCTTTAAATCTCACCATAGACAGTACATAAAACAAGAAAGGAACCCTTATAGGCCAGAATTCCTTAAATACATTTGTACTGGGAATACTATTGTACAGTATTGGTTTCATCAACATCAGTCTTCCAAAAATTGAAGCAAATAATTTATCTTGAAGTGTTAGATGATTAAAAAGACAAGAAAGAAACCCATGTTCTCTAATGAGAGCAACTGTCTCATAGCAATCTTTGATATGCAGGGGATGGTATGTCCTGGCAGTGTCATTGAGGAATAACAGCTAGAAATAAATCTGCTAAATTCCTTTAAGTAAAACCACTGTAGAGTTTTTTTAACATCTTATTTCTTAACATATTTGACCTACAACCCAAACAGTAAACGATATACTCTTTGAAGCATATTTTACTTATTTCTTTTTTAATACTTATTTCCAGTAATCGAATATGTGTCCATGTCATTCAAAGTGATTTAAAGCCAATTATATAAAACATATAGGCCTAAACCTTTCCTAACCTACTGTATAAGCATCATTCTTGAAAAATGGAGTGAACTACAATACAGCACAATGTTGTGAAGCTGAGTACAACACAAAACACTTGAAATGACAGGTGGTATGGGGAGAACCTTGCATTGCTTTAGCTACCATTTCTGTCAGAAAGGAAATGGAATAACCTTCAATGAATTCAAACAAATTATGTTATAGGAACAGAAAATATTATGTTATAGCAGAAAATATTAATCAACCTGATGCCTGGGGCTCTCTTGCAAGATTCTGCTCCTTAATTGGTGCTCCAGATTGTTCTGAGATGTTTTAAACACAGCAAGTGACCAGGCAGGCATGTTTTTAATTGCAACATGTGGACGGGATAGAATGTTGTGTATGGCATTGTCAACATTTGAAATTCAATAAGGTTCCATAATGAGCACATTTTAACTGAAAAATAATTGTTTGGGAAAGATTGGGGTTGCGAAAGGTTCTTTCCTGGAACAGAGAACTCAAGATGACCATCAGAGACCTCAAGATGAAAATCTCGAATGAAACTTAATAGGTCATTGGCCTGAGAGACCTTTAGTGTTTAAAGTTATTTAGAGATGTACACAAATGAGTTAATCACTGGTGTTAGGAATCCTCTGGATAATTTATTATGTATCAGTGTAAGGAAAAATAGGATTAAGACAGTCATATCTTTAGTAAAAGCTTCTCACTTCAGCAGCTGCACAGTGTCCCTTTCCTACATATTTTATTTAAAAGTGCCAGCCTGCAAGCAGTTTCTGCTAAGTGGGATTGATTAATAACTCTATGCATCTGCAGCATAAGCACATATACATATAAGCACACAGGTTTTTTTTTCATTCTTTTCAGTTCCATTTTCCATATCCCTGACAGACACAAGAACCAGACTTCAAAAAGTCTTAATCTTGGTGTTTCTCTACAACCAGCAATGATTTTTGTTTCATTGACAAACTAAACATTGCCTTCTAAAAGACTTTGCTGTAATTTTCTATTTTCTTCAGTAGAAAGGTGATAATGGAAGGTTTCCTGTGGTGCAAGTATACTTTCGACGTGTCCATTGTTTAAATTTGGATATTAAACTTTAATCCGACCTTTTATTGTATGATTTCCATACTCCAGCATGGATAATGCATTCTATTGAAGAAGGATTTTTTTAAACTTCAGCGGCAAGAATGGAGTGTTGCTCTTGAAGGGGTCTGTGTGTTCCTTTCATAACATAGTATGACAATGTATTAATATTCAGCTTCACAGAAAAGTCCCACCAAAACTATCCAAGTGATTAAATGTTTTTCCTTCTTTTGAGTTATTCTTCCATACCTCAGTTTTAAGCTGTACAGTCCTAATATATTTGATATTATTTTCAGGGGTAAAGAATTGGGGAAAATCCACACTGGTAGAGGAATGTGCTCTAAATCATATTCATCTAGAAAAATTCCACCATGGCTAACTTTTTCTTGCTTATTTTCTCATTTGTTGCTACAATCTGTTAACACATTTCTGTGGATAAGACAGAAATGTTTTAGCTATAATACTATATATCTCTATATATAATCTATTTTTATACCCTTCTGTTTTTTATAGAGAAAATATATTTGTACAATAGTTTTAAACTACAGTATATACTGTATAACAGACCTACTTTGCAAAGAGTCCACTGAGAACATATTTAATTTTACATATATTAAAGCTGAGAAACTGTAGTGTATTATTTATCGTCGTTATACAGAGTGGGGATTAGCAATGATCGATGCCTTCACGAACTCTGGGAACACAACAAGGTTTTAATAATAGCATGACAGCAAAAAGAATGCTTTACAAGTAACATGGATCTGTCAAAAGGGAAAGGCCAGGAGATTGTTCTCCCAATGTGGCTGAAGAAAATAAAAATTGATAATCCTCACTGCATTTCTAAGATTGATTTTGGAAATGTGAAAATGTGCTGTATACATATGGAGGTGGTAGCAAAAACAGATCTTCTTTAGGTGAGGTGCTAACTCAACTTTACAGATACAAATTGCCTTGCAAAAGCATTAAGATCCTTGCATAGTTTTCAAAGTTTGTTGCTCTTAAGTTTGCCGTCATTATACTTTGAAGTAAAAAATATTTGTATATACACCAATGAAAAAAAGAAACACAACATTTTCTAGAATGAGAATACTATAGTTATAAGTATTAGCAATACAGCTTGTGCAGTAAGGCACTGCAACATGCCAATCACAGGTAAGCTCGTTAGGTGCACTTTTACCCAACGAGGCTCAGGTGAAACAATGCCTGATCAGGTCACCTTTAAAAAGGCCTTAATTCAAAGCTTAGGTCATTGCAAGAAAAAGGCCACACTTAATCAGTTTTCTCTGCATTCCATTGCATGTGTGGTCAATATTTTTTGTGGTAGCATGAGACAAAGTTGGAACATTTTTGTTTAAATGCAAAATGTCACTTTATGTCTAGTGCAAGCATCACAATTAAAGGATCACAAATAATTTTAATCAGCAGAATGATAAAAAAAGCACAAGGAATAGTCAAGTAAAATTCCTGAGTTGAAGCCTATTAAGAATAGAAAGGGATCCTCAAGTAACATGTGAGAGCTTGAGCAAATCTGTCAAAAAGAACAGTTGGAAAGTGCAAAGTTTATAGAGACTTACTCAAAAAGACTTGTGGCTATTATTGCTGCCAAAGCTATTTGCAGGAAATACTGAGTTCATGGATCTGACTACTTGCAATCAACACAGGATACTGTTATTTCTGGAAAACACTGTAAAAATGATCAATTAAAGTTTAATCATATGAAAAGAATATACCAAATCAAAACTGATAAGATCATAAAGGCTCTTTAAATATGAAAAATATACTCCAAAAGCCATACTTGATATTTCATAAGTTTTCTGTTGCAGTAAATCACAGCAGTATTTAAACATAGCTAGGGAGATTGTTCTTGAATTAAGGAAAGAACCGCGAAGGGCACAGACAATCTCTAGCGAACTGCGATAAATAAAGAATCCTTCACAGGAAAAAATACTCTCCTCTACAGAATTTATTGGAAAGAATGAAAAGGATTCATCATTATAATTTCTAAAATAGCCACTGAGGACATATGAGCATAATAATGTGCTTATATTCCATCCATCTAATTTATAACTGCACCTTCCAATTCAGGGTTGTGAGGGAGCTGAAGCCTCTCTTTGTCAAGCAACAGGCGCATGACAGCTTACACCCTGGATGTGATACTAGTCCATCGCAGGGCAGACACAGAAATACAAAATGGACACGCTCACACCAGAGCCAATTTTTCTAAAAGGCAATTAATCTACCAGCATGGTTTTCAAATGTGGGAGGAAACTGAAGCACCTGGAGGAAACCCACGCAAGCACATGGAGAACACACAAAATCAACACAGATAACACCTCAGGAATGGACTCCATGGCCCCAGTGCTGCAGCATGCCACCCTTGCTTATGATGAAGTAGGAACTAAGACATTATATAGCAGAATGAATTATAGATTGGATATTATGTCTCACTAAATGTGAGACACAATATGTTATATTAAAATCATAATAGCACTACACAGACCACAGAGCACTATTTGTCTGTCACAAATAATACACTGAGTTCCAGAAAACAAGATGATCAAATTTACTCACACTTTAAATAATTCATTTTAATAAAATTCTGCAAAAACAAATATAAACGGTAATAACATTTTGCTATTTGAAAGTGCAATACAAAGCCTTTGGAACTATAGAGAGGCCTCTAGAGGTTTTCTCCTTTCCCTGTGGTTTAAAAGCAGGACATGGAAACCAGTCAGTAGTAGCATGCATCATCATGGTGAAGGTCAAAGAGCTTACTGTATATGAATATTACAGGCAAATCTCCATTAATCTCCAGTTGAGGGAAGGCTATAAAAATCCACAAAAGGCTGAATCTAACACTTTCTATTGTAGTGTCTACTTCAAGACATTTATGCCTACTGGTACAGTAGCAACCTTGCCAGGGAGAGGACAAAAGTGTATCTAACCATCATGGGCTATGAAACAAGTGGTTAGGGAGGCATCTGTAAATCCAGCTACCATTCAAAGTTGCCTATATTCATAGTTGAGTTGCAAGGATGAACTACAAATAAAGCTAAATTAAAGCTGCCAAACATAATTTGAGCGACTACTAAAATAATATCTTATGGTCAACTGAAAGGAAAATATGACTTTTGGATATGCTCATCATTGTTATGTTTGGTGTAAAAAAAGACAAAATTCACATTGAGAAAACACTCATGCCTTACTGTGAAGTACTGTGTGGGGGTCTATTTTTTGTGGGTTGTGGGGTTGTTTTGCATTTACGTGTCCTCCAGTACTCCTAAAGATATCGCAAATGATGAACTCCAACATGTACCAGGACATTTTTTCTTCTCTCCGTCAAAAATCTTAAACGTGGCTAAAACTCCAGACCTCAATCCAATTGAATATTTGTGATTCTAACTCAAGATGGCAGTTTCCTAATGGAAACCGAAGAGTCTGAAGGAATCAATTCCACATGATAGAATGTTCATAAAGTTTGCCTCCGAAGTGCCAGAAAAAATATACATCTACAAGAGGTATCTAGTCAGTGTACACCTGCCAAAGGGGATTTACAAAATACTTAATATAGGAGTGTGAATAAATGTGACTCTCGTGTTATCTCAACTTCATTTATTTATTATAAATATGAAATTGCTCTATACAATGCTTCTAAGATTACTGTATAACGTTTTTAGAATTTGTTAAGCAAAAAACTTTCTAAACTTGAAATATTTTAAAATCTTTCTGTTAATTTATGTTTATTGTTCTTGTTTCATCAAGGTAATGAAAATAATTTGGAGGGCACTATATACTGTATATACCCGTCTTCCCATATTGCCACTACTGTACATCTGTTTGCTGGCCAGTTCACTTCATCATGAATCTTTTACTTGCGGCTCAATAAGAGTAAACATTGAGGATTCACCAGTGCTGCGAAACAACTAAGCTGTAAGCTTTATTTCAGCTCTTTTCAAAGATTTCATTAAGGCTTTTTATGTTTTTCATTGACCATTTTATTGAGTCAATGTCTGCATTAATCACTGAAAACAACAGAACCATTACTGTGTAGTGCCAGAGAGTTATACAGTAAATGCAGCCCACTGTACAGAGAAGCACTCTTCTTCTGATGGCTGCAATTTCTTTTGTTTCCACTAATACTGTTATCAGTCACAAGCTCTCATCTAGCAATTAAGGCATAGGTCTTTGATCTGACCATTACAGCTTGTAACAATTACTTAAAGCCAGAAGAATTCAGTTGAGGATTGATCAGAAAGTAATGCTACAAAGTAGAAACAGGGCTTTTAATTATTTTAATTAAATTGGGGCAAAACCTTTTTGTACTCTGTAACCAATATTGCAGACCAGTGCAATACTGAGAAGGACTAAATGAACCAAAGCAAAGGCACAATCAGCATATTCTGTCACTTTCTTGGAAACATTATCCAAGTAATGACCCTGAAGAAGATGTGGCATTCATTTAAGCTCCTCAGCAAAACCTCAAACTTAGTAAGAACAAAGACATACATCAAAAGGTTTGACTCTATGATTAACTATTCACTTTATCTGACACTCATGATACCAGCAAGATCAAGTGGGAACAGGTTTCAGATCTTTACCACTTCCAGCAACTTATGGTGTTAAAACCCTGATGGGGAAACTGGAGAATTTATAATCGGAGCCCCCCTTATTATTATTATGGCAGATGCTCTTTTACTATATAGCAGAGTTTAGTGATTAATGTGAATATCACACTTCTAAATAAAAAAACCTCTAAAGACTGCTTTCATGATTTCTAAGACAAAATTAAACTAACCATCTCTCCATCTCTTCAGCATTCTCTAACATCATGGCGTTACTATGGCAGTAGGGTAAAATTTGGAGAGAGCAGACTGGGAGCATTCCCACAATAATGGAGATGAGCAGCAGCCTGGTGAGACACAGAGTGCAGTCACGGCACGTTATCAGAGTCTCTGCCCTCTTATAATCTATTTAGGGTAGAATAATGAAGGCTATTTCACCTTCTGATACCACTGTCAGCCTGGGGGCTTCACTCTTTAAATCCTCACACAAATATTTTTCATTTTCCAGTCACGGCCATTAACTCTTCTTCACGGCAATATTCCTCCAGAAATACATGACTGACATTGGAAGGATAAAGGGGATCAAGTAAAAAAAAACAATGGGGATTTTGGTGGGGCTAGGGTTCGATTGAGAGGAACCATTGGGCTATTGGGAGATAGAATATATATATATAATCTGACAAAAAAAAATTCCTACATTTTATGCATCATTCAAACAAGAAAATGATTAAAACATGAGATATGTACAAGGCTTTTTCTTTTCCTTACTAATTTCTTTCCTTCCTTATTCACCTCCAGCCTCTATTTAACAGCAGTAAGAGTAATGAGAGGATAGCAAGCAAATGCCTCAAACTAACCACATGTAATTGTAAAAACAGTGTTTTAATGCAGCAAAACCCATCTGTTGCTAATCTATGAGAGCAAGAAAACATGATTACCTCAAATGGACTGCATTTTTCAATTAATGATGAAGAAAGCAAGTGAAACCTAACAAGATTGTTAAGAAGAAATCTGACGTCTTTTCTTAGTTCATCTAATAATACACACTCTCTTAAATATGCTTAGACTTGTTATTCTTACAAACATTTCATCTCAACACTGTTAAAAAAAAGACTTAAAAAACTTTATTCTCAGATGCTATTAAACAAATTGTACAGACTTTTACTCTAAATTACAAAAAGGGAATTCTATTTACAATGCTTTATCTAGCAAAACTTTTTCTAGACAATTCAATTCCCTTCTGCTGTTTACCATGTTCCTTGAATTTCATTTTCTAGTTACAGAGCAGTTCATATTCTGGTAATCATGAGGGCTTGTGTTGTATGTTTTCTAAAAATACTACTGGTATTATCCACTTCTATCAAATTGTATACTACTGCAGTATACTGGCATAATCAATCAGTGCCGAAAGAGTTTAGGAAGAGCAAGAAAAAGAAAGACAACAATCCTCCTGTTCCTTTCTTTCTTTCATTGCCAGTGCTACAGTCTCAAGATGATTATTTTTTTAATTAGTAGAAAGGTCTTTTAATTCTTTACATGTAAAGGTTCCATGTTCCTTCATGCTTCCAACATCAAGGATTTGAGCACAACCTTCCAGTTTGCAACTCTAGAGGTCTACTAATCCCTGTGTTTTGCTGTTCTCATGTCATCACATATGACATAGGCTCAGACACAAAGTATCATGTAACTCAAATACAGTGCATTGCTCATCAAGCAATGACAACATACAGTGGATATAAAAAGTCTACACACCCTTATTGAAATTGCAGGTTTTTGTGATGTAAAGCCAGACATCAAGATAAATAATGTCAGACATTTTTCCATTTTTAATGTGACCTTGCAACCAACAAAATTCAAAAGAAAAACAAATAGATAATTATTAGAAAAATAATTGAAATTTAAAAGCCTACAACACCCTGGCTGCATAAGTGTGCACTCACCCCAACTAATACTTTGTGGAAGCACCTTTTGCATTTATACAAAAGTAAGTCTGCTTACAGCAGTAAGTCTTTGTGAATAAGTCTCTACCAACTTTGCACACCTGGGACTTTGCAATTTTATCCCACTCTTCCTTGCAAAAAAGTTCAAGCTCCTTCAAATTGGCAGGGGATCTCCTGTGCACAGCCCTCTTTAGGTCATTCCACAGGTTTTCTATGGGATTGAGGTCTGGGATCTGACTGGGCCATTCCAAGATTTTGATCTTCCTTTCTGAAGCCATTCCTTGGTTGACTTGGATGTGTGCTTTGTGTCGTTATCATGTTGGAAGGTGAAATTCCAGCAGGTTTTGTGTCAAAATATCTTGATATTTGGAGCTAGTCATTATCCCATCTATCTTGACTAGAGCCCCTGTCCCAGCTGAAGAGAAGCAGCCTCAAAGCATGATGCTGCCACCACCATGCTTCACATTAGGTATTAGGTGTTCTTTGGACGATGAGCTGTGTTGTCTTTGCACCAAACATATCTTTAAGGCCAAAAAGTTAAACCTTTGTCTCATCAGACCATAAGACATTTTCCCACATGGTTTGGGGTGACTCAATGTATTTTTTTGCAAAATTTAGACGGGCTGGGATGTTCTTTTTTGTTAGAAATGGCTTCCGTCTCGCCACCCTACCCCATAGCCCAGACATGCAAAATACGGGAGATTGTTGTCATATGCAAGGAGTGACCAGTACCTGCCAAAAATTCCTGCAGCTCCTTTAATGTTACTATAGGCCTCTTGGTAGCCTCCCTGATAAGTTTTCTTCTTTCCTGTCATCAACTTTGGAGGGTCATCCTGATCTTGGCAATGTCCCTGTGGTGCCACATTTTCTCCACTTATTGATGATAGTCTTCACAGTGCTCCATGGTACATCTAATGCCTTTGATATTCTTTTATACCCCTCTCCTGATCGGTACCTTTCAACAATAAGATCCCGTAAATGTTTTGTCAGCTCCTTGCGGACCATGGCTATCCCATTAGGATGCAACCGCGAAAGTTTCAAGGAAATCCTATAGGAACAGCTGATTTTTATATGGGGTTAATCAGAATCACTTTCATTGATGGCAGGCGTATGCTACTAACTTTTGGACATGATTTTGAATGTGATTGGCAAACTAAATGTAAAAGGGTGTGCACACTTATGCAACCAGGGTGTTATAGGTTTTGTCATTTCAATTATTTTCCTAATAATTATCTCTTTGTTTTTCTCTTGAATTTTGTTGATTGCAAGGTAACATTAAAGATGGAAAACTGTCTGACATGATTTATCTTGATTTCTGGCTTTACATCACAAAAACCTTCAATTTCAATAACGGTGTGTAGGCTTTTTATATCCACTGTACAAGTACTAAGGCTCCATTACCTAAGCATGACCTATTCTAGTAAAGACCTTCCAGAGTCCTCTGAGACCCTCACATACAGCTGAGCTAAAGCAATGTCATTTCTTTAGCAAATAGGGGGATGACATGAAGACAACAGATGAGTTGTCAACTCAACTTTTATGTTTTTTGTTGCCCACATGCAGAAAAAGGTTTACCAAACAGACTTTTGCTACAGCATATGAATAAGAGACATTACGGGCAAAATAAGACACGATTCATAAAGAGTTAAATTGGTAAAGGAACAACAGAAAATTAAAAAAAAGAAAAAATAAATAACAGGACTCCACATATAATGAGGCATGGCAGTTAACCTGATTAATTATATCAGTTATAGGACTAATTATTTCCTCTCCTTCTTAAATACATAGTACTAATCCAGTTACAAGGATCCGCATTTGGGTGAATGCTTAATTGGCAAAATATGAGTTTAACAGAAAATAATGGCAGCTGCAACTATATTGGGCCTATATTTAATTTAAAATACAGATACCAGAAACACATAAGCTGCTTTCCCAAAGTATACATAATTTCAGTATAAAATCAATTAAATGTGCAATAAAAAATCATTCTCTTTCAACAACATATGCTGCACCAATTTGGATCTCAAGTCAACTTATTAGACTGTACTTTCTGGAATTACGTTTATATTAGTGAGTTATGTTACTGATTTTGCTACAGTCTCTGGAATTAGATTTACATTAATTTACATTAAGTATCCCTGCAGTATGTTACTATTCAGTCAGGGAATAAGATTACAGTAAACATAAATCAAAGGATAACGGGTGGTTTCAGACTGAATTATATGTGACGAGACCTATGCACTATACAAACACCTGCTATTTAATTTGCTACATATTTAGCAAACAAGGCATGCAATCTGTATTTGAAAACAAAAACTCCTGCCAGGTTGAACAGGTTACACAGTGCATCAGTGTTTTACCCAGTAAAAAAACAGCAGCCCCAATACACTCTCCATTGGTCCAACTTCACATTACTCAGAGGAGTATTATCAGAAATTCAGCAGAAATAGATTTTGTGAATAGAACTACTATTTTTGTAAATAGAACTACTGACCAAAAACCTGCCACTGCCTCGCACCTTGTTCTAGCTGACTGCCCCACTCAGCAGGCAGCAAATTTGTCAGAGTACAGGGCCTGGTGATTCATACAGCAGGAGGGAGAAGGAGCAGGAATGTCTTCCACCCAGGCAGCACTCAAACACATTTTGTTTTTAAATAAAATATATCTTAAGTAGGGTAGCATAGTGGTTCAGTGGTTAGCATTGCTGCCTCCAGTGCTGGGGCCCAGGGTTCAATCCCTGGGGAGATATCTGTGTGGAGTTTGTATGTTCTCCTAGTCTTTGCAGTTTCTTCAGGTGCTCCCACAGTTCTAAAACATGCATGGTAGGTTAACTGGCCCTGGTGTGAGTGTGTCTGTGTTTGTGTGTGCCCTGCAATGGACTGGCATCCCATCCAAGGTGTTCCCTGCCTTGCGCCTGCGTTTGCCAGGATAGGCTCCGGATCCCCCATGACACTGAACTGAAAGACGTGGTTAGAAAAAGAATGGATAGATATATAGCTTAAGTATATATGATCAAATAACTCACTTAAGAGTACATTACTCTACTCTATCAGTGCAAAGGGTTTGTTTTCCTTTGGGTATTATGATTGGTCGTCTAGTTATCTCCGGTATCCACGGAGAAGATCTCAGTCTATTCAGGAATTAATGTGGTATGATATTAATTTATATTAATTTTTACTTTATCTTTTTATTTTCCTACAATAATTTAAGTCAAAAGGATTGAAAACCCAGCAATCAAACACAAAAAACACCTCTGTTAATATTGGTTTCATAATATAAGTGGCTGCACTGTGAATCTAACCTGGATCATCATCTCAATAATCATTGTTAATACTTAATGTTGTTTTCAAAGGTGTCAACAAAGCAAATACAGGGTCTTATTTTTACTTTCCAAATGGAGGAACACCATTTATTTGACAAATGTATGTGTTTGGTTACTTGTATATATGTGTATGTGTCTAACTGCAGACAATTATCTTCTTATCACCTGACCCACACAGCTCAAGCAAATGTCTGATCCACTATACCAAAAGGCTGAGCTCCTGTCACTAGGGATTTGAGCACCCTGGGGAAAGCTGTTTCCATTAAAAGCTCAAAATGCACCTATTTGCAGAGACTTTTGATTTTTTTTTGTGAAACCAGAGTTTAACTGAAGTTTGCAGGACTTTTTTACAAATTAGTGGATCAAGCAGACAGGAACAGAAATGATGCTCCATTCCATCCATGATCATTCAATACAGCTTAAAAATGTAAAAGGTACATAATATTGAAGCAAAATCCTAATGCACCATAAATATGGGATAGAAACACTTCAAAAATGTTTTAGTCTTTTACTAACTAAGAGGATTTTAAAAAGTTACTCCCCTCTACGTTCCATGAAGTTCATGGGGGGAAATATGTCCAGACTTATTTGACTTATTTAAATATTTTATACTGAATAAATGTCTGCAATGGAGTTTGACCCATAGATGGTGCAGTTCAGAATGCGGGCACAGTTCATTGTTTTCACTCACTCACTGTCCTGTACAGCACTGATATCTGAAATAGCAAAAAGGACAGAGTCATCATTAACACATTTTTGTATTAACACTGCAGTAATGTCTGAGTTTGACATTATGTGGGATCACTCAAGATCACACAAGCAAATTTAAAAGAACTGACATGTTCCATTTATACATCTGTATAAATATATACAAAAGCTTGCTGGAAATGTACATAATGATGATGAGCTTCACTTGAGGAGACATTTAAGTTTCTTTAAATCACAAAACAACAAAAAAAATGCTTAGGTGCTCTACTTTTTTAAAGATTATTCATAAAAGGGATCCATCTGGGGAAAGTCCCACAGAAATCAGTTTTCCAAAATGTGACCAAGCTTTCATCATGTGAAGCTTTTTCACGTGTCTCACTGTAAACATAACATTGGAGGCTGAACTCGCTGGCAAAAAATAAATTAAGCAGCCTCTTGATTTTGCTGGTGGTGTTTGGAGACCATCTATCCAGCACAAAGGATGCAATGGGCCCAACAGGATGTCTCTGTAGGAGTCTGTTAGTTCAGTCCTTGTCTGGCTATATCCCACTCTGGGCATCAGTTTAAAAGCGACGCTGTGGTGCCAGCTGGCTGGCTATTCAGAACATGTCAGTCCTACAGAGATAGATAACAACTGCCTCAGGGTGCACCACTGCCTCTTGACAGGGTCCATACAATCTACAGCACTCAGCAAGGAAATACTGATTTGAGTTAGAATACATTTTACAAAGATTTAGGTATTTCAGTTTCTATATTCGCTCATCCTTTCTTTACTCCTTCTAAGGACAAAACAAAACCTTAACCTTTCAAATTTCTAATCTGCCTTGAACTTCATGTAGCGCTGTTGAGACTCTTAAAAGAAAACAAATGTGTGATTTTTCCCCACTACACAATAGACCCAAACCGAATTACACTCACACTCACCTCAACTATTATGTTGGTGTCGCTGTCAATGTGCGTAAAGTCAGTGTCATGTTAAAGTTAATTTTATTTAATGTTGAGTTGGCATGCTATGAAACCCAGTTTCAGTTACTAGTCCCTTCAACACAGACCCACAGTATTTCAGCACCTGGCTTAACTGATTCTATTAACACAACTCAGAGGCATGTTGAGGGGCTTGACTTTGATTGCAAACTGGTGAAAGCCAGCCTGTGTTTATCTTCCACTGAATTATTTGCATGCTTTGTTACTTGTGGCATGGTACGGAACCTTCCTCTAGTTTCAGCGTTTATTTCTTTGCATGGGGATATTTAACTGCCTAAAAATACATCTGGCTACACTCAGCTGGTCCAAAAATCCAGATGAGCTAGGAATTCCATATTTTTACAATATTATTATATACAGACATTTGATTCCACTTAATAACAAATAAAACATAAAAACACATAAAATAACAAATCTTATGATAATAATCTAAAACCAAATGAGTTAGATGTGTGGAATGGGCTCCTCTTATGCATAACCTTTCAAATATTGTTTTCAGGCATTTTCTAATATGGAATAGTTCTGGAATAGTTCTGGAATTGCACAAGGAAGACTATTCCACCTCATTTCTCTTGACAATTTCAACATTCTTGAGCTGTCTCAAGTTCTACTTAATACAATACTGACTAGTATATTATAATCAGTTGGAATTGTACTACCAATACATTTTATATCATTTTCACAAAACATAAATTTATGAAAACTAAATCTGATGAAATAACTTTTGATGTTAATGTAATATCTTCAGATGTAAATACATACATTAAAATAAAGTATCTAAATGATTCATTGAGGTTTCTCCAGTTTTCCTTTCAACTAAGCGATGCACTTGATGTAAGGAATATCCCATCAATGTTGCTCTCTCATCCGCAGAAGAAACGCTTTGGACTCCAAATGAAGTGCGGATACAATACTGGTACTAAGTGCCTCCCTGAACACAGCTGTAGCCACTTTCAATATTAGATAAGATTTAAAACAGACCAGCATTCACTTAAAAGCTCTATCATTTTTACAGAGATCAAAAACTATCTTGGGGGATTACATTACATGCTTTTTTCTCTTGTACTCATTTTAAAACTTTACATTTATATTTAAAAAGGACCGGAATCCTGCCCATTAATTTCTAAACACAGTCATTTCTTTTTTATTGTCTCTGATGGTTACAAGCAGATATCTTTCTGGTTTCTTAGCACCTCTGAAACACATACTGTATGCATTTGCTTGCAAAGGCAGTCTGATTTCGAAGTTTTTTTAATTTAGTGTACTTAAATTGTATACAGAAAACGTCACACAGATTGTATTTTGTGCTGAAACTACTTAAAATGAACACATTGAAAAATACTGTATATCAGCAAGAATGTTTTTATTCGGACATGCTTCTGGGTCAGACATGCCACTGGCCTTTTCCTTACATGAGAATGCACCTCATCCTTTCACCTTTAAGGGTTACTTATCTAGCCTACCAGTGAGGATTTAGCTGTTGTTCAGATTGAGTCAAAATCCTGTTTACAGAATGACAGAAAGATGCTTCTCCTTAACTTAGTACTATCATACAGAAAGAGCGAGAAATCATGAGGAATATCTAAAGGTCAGAAGCAGAGGAGTTGGGGGAGCAGGGACAAAGTGGAATCTTCTTGAAAGAAGATTAACTTGGACAGAATTGTGGAGGTCAGAGCCCTTTTGCATCTCTCTCCTGCTGTGGACAGACTTCGACACCCTCCCAAGACCACAAATCTATACAAGTGGGGTATGAAGGAAGATCCAATGTGCAGGCTCTGTGGAGAGAAAGGTGCCATGGCACATAACCTCTCAGGGTTCACTGTCCCAAGGGAGGTACACATGGCACTATGACAAAGTCTTAATGACACTCGCAGATGTCCTGGGGAAAGATAAACAGAAGAAACGGCAAGTTTATGGAGGATCTACAAATGCAGTTGCATTTGTCATAGAGTGTAAGAAGTGGACAAGGTAAAGGAAAATCAATGATTCTATCTTGCATAGAGCTCCATTGTGAGACATGAAAGTGAACCTAGGAAGAAGGCTGCAGTTTCCTGATGTTGTACAAACATCCCTTAAGCCAGATGTGATGTTGTCCTTAGAAGTGAGAAAGATCATCCTCATTGAGCTGACAGTGCCATGGGAGGAAGAATTGAGAGGCTTTTGAGAGAAAAAGTGCCAAATACAAAGATCTGCAGACTGCAGAGGGAAAGGGTGGCAGATGTGATTGTTCCCAGTGGAGGTTGGATATACAGTAGAGGATTCCTTCCACAATCAGTGTGGAGAATACTGGCAGCTGTTGGGCAAACTGGGAGGGACAGAAACCTAACAGTTCAAAGATTGGGAGAGGCAGTGGAGAGAGCCTCATGCTGGCTCTTTAACACAAACAAGGAGTTAAGCCGGAGGCCAGGAGCAGATGGGCAGTGACTGCCCATCACTGCTGACCTGCCAGCAGGAGGGCCTTATGGATAAGGGTTAAAACCCTTAATGAAAGCTTGGTTCCATCTAATGACATCAATTCCTGGCCAACTGAAATATTCACTATTGACATTCAACTATTGACTAAGGAGAGATCAGTAGATGTATTTAAGAAGAATTTTGTAAATCTAGGCAATACTCTGGCATTTGGCCATGGTCATAAATTATTGTTGTATTGTTGTATATTGTTAAGAGATATATTACATTTACATTTTAATTGCCAATTATTTACTTTGCTGTTTATTACTATTAATTACCCATGTAGAACTATTAATTATTAATGTAAAACGTTTTGAATGCAATTCACAAGTGCTTGGTAAATCACAGGAGAGAAGACACCAAACCTAGATGATTAGATTAAGCTGTCAATCATTGTCATGTGAAATAAATGGTCTGGATCAGAAGGAAAGTAGTTAAATTTGTCAGAAGTTTCATGAAGAAACAAAGATAATGTTATGACCACATTAATTGCACTCATTACCTAACTGTTCTATCACGTCCCTTTTCCTTCACTATTTAAGCTCCTTGTCCCCACACTTCCTTGCTCTGTATTTTGAGTCACAGGCTAGTCAGTTCGCTGCATGCCTTCTTTCTCTCACCACACGTTTACCTGAACGATTACTTGGATTTTGACCTTTCTTTTTGACCCCTGGATTTTGCTATTTTGGACTTCGCCTCACGGACTTGTTTGCCTTCTTGGACTCTCGCTTCGCATAGGGTTCAGCTCGTTAATTGACGCCCAGGTGTAACATAATACCGAGCCAACACAATGGACCCCGTGGGCAACCAACCTTTCTTTTGCACAGGTGCTATCCCAGCTACAAACCACCATGCAACAAGTCATGAGCCACGTTTCTCAAATCCTCGAGTCCCCCCCTCCCTGGCAAATCCCTCTCCACCGACCGCCCCTGCACGGGCCCCTCCTGCTACAGCTGCTTGCCCACCTATCACGGCTCCAAAGGAGTTCGACGGGAACAAGGGGTTTATAACTCAGTGCTGGATAACCTTCCAGCTCTTCCCCAAATGATTCCTAACCTCTCAGGAGAAGATAGGATTCATTATCTCCCTGCAAAGCGGCAGGGCGCTGGACTGGGTGGCGTGCTCTTTGGCAAATACTCTCGAGTGACCATTGACTATAACCAGTTTCAGTCCAGATTGGAAGCGGTTTTCGGGAGTCCTGGCTCTGAGCACAACATGCTACAGCTGACATCCTTGCAGTAGGGACACAGGTTGGTCCAGGAATACGCGGTGGAATTCCCAACTCTAGGCGCCACATCCTCCTGGAATGACGAAGCCCTGATTTATCAATTCTGTCGAGGCCTCTCAATGAGAACATCAAGGACCACCTGTTACTGATGTCCACTGACTCCTGGTTGTTGCACTCCGCTAAATCACAGGCACTGGATCTAGATGCCCAGATTCAACCATTGCCACGGATCGCCTCGCGCACTTCCCTTCTCCTCAGCCCCTACGGAACCCACAACCACACCTCACCCCCTCCTCCTGGGTCACCCCTAGCTCCTCAAACATGATCCCCAATTTTAATGGAGGCATAATGAGATCCTGGCATGGAGCCCCCGCTGCCACACTAACTGTTGTTGTTCCCCAGTGAGAATCTCTTATAGCTTCCATCACCATCACACTCCTCTGATATCCCACCCCCATATACAGATCTCAAACAAGCATTTTGTAAACAGGAAGCTCATTCTCTTCCTCCACATCGCCCTTACGATCGTGCGATTGATCTGTTACCTGACACTGTTCCACCCAAGGGGTGGATCTACCAACTCTCCTGTACAGAATCGGAAAGCCCTGAAGTCCTACATCCATGAGTCACTGGCATCTTGCATTATCTGCCTGTCTACGTCACCCTCCTGCGCCAGATTCTTTTTTATCGAAAAGAATGATGTCTCACTCCATTCTTGTATTGTTTACATTAGACTAAACAGCATTACCATTCCCAACCGATACCCCCTACCCCTCATACCTGCAGCCGTAGAGTCAGTACGAGGTGCTACACTCTTTTCTAAACTAGACCTACAATGTGCCTACAACCTGATCCGTAATAAGGAGGGGGACGAGTGGAAGACAGCCTTCATGACCAATCACGGGTATTAAACAAACCAAGTCATGCCGTTCGGTCTCTCTAATGCCCCTTCAGTATCCCAGGCCTTCATGAATGACATCTTCAGGGACATAATCCAGTCCTTGTTTACTAAATTGACATTCTAATTTTTTCCAATAATATTCAGGACTACACCCGTCACATTCGTGAAATCCTATCCCATCTGATACAGAATAAATTATACGCAAAGCTGAAGTGCATCTTCCATGTCCTTAAAATTCATTTCCTGGGCTACATTCTTTCCCCTCTAGGAGTTGACAGCCATAGTCGCAGCCATAATTGACTGGCAGACGCTGAGGAATCTGAAACAGATCCAGTGATTCCTCGGTTTTGCCAATTTCTATGGCCGCTTTATATGTAATCTCAGCTCTGTGGCTGTGCCCATCACTGCTCTCACCCACAAGGCCCCCAACATGGCAAAATGGAACCCTGATGCCTACCATGGCTTCCTACGACTAAAGGACCTTTTTACCTCAGCCCCACTACTCCGGCACCCTGACCCCTTTGTAGTGGAGGTGGACGTGTCTGCCCACGGAGTTGGAGCTATACTCTTGCAACTCCACGGGGAGAAGAAGAGCCTGCACCCCTGCGCATTCTTCTCCAAGAGGCTGTCCCCAGCCAAGGTAAATTATGATGTGGGGAACCGCGAGTTCTTGGCTATCAAACTGGCACTAGAAGAATGGAGACACTGGCTTGAGGGGGCACAGCACCCTTACACCATCATCACTGACCACAAGAATCTCGCCTACATTCAGCCAGCATAGCAGCTCAACCCCCACCAGGCCAGGTGGTCTCTGTTCTTTTCCAGGTTTAGGTTTTCCATCACCTACATACCAGGCTCCAAGAACCTCAAGGCTGACGTGCTCTCCAGGCTCTACGATCTGTCAGATCAAGACCTGACCCGATCATTCCTCCGGAGAAGATCGTTGCTGTAGTCTGACTGTCCATCACAGATCAGGTCAGGCAGGCGCTCGATGGCAACCGGCTCCCCACGCAATGCCTCCCAGACAGACTTTTTGTGGCCAACCCGATGTTCTCAGTTAGAATGAATACCTGGAGACTCACCTGCCCCCCAGGATCAGTATATCCCTGTATTGGGGGATCTGACTTTGCTTGACTTTTAAGCGTATATGTCCATAATGGATGGATGAGAAAAGAGTGACAGTTTTTTTATTTAAAAAGTCTGCCAAGACATTTTTCTATAGAGTAAGGTGCATCACTTAGTTCAGACATTGACAGTTCATTTGTGGGCAGCATCATTAGTCAACTGTGCAGCAACAACCTACTGTATGTTGCTTAACCAGTCACCTATATCCTTGCAGTGCTATTGGTCATCTGTTTAATGTGTTGGGTGGATCTACTGTCCCCATTTCAGAGGAAACCTCCTATGTCTCTTCACACCCCTCAGCTAATATGAAAGTTACAGTCATGAGGTGAGATGTTTAACAACTGCTGATTATAAAATAAAGGAGTATAACAAGATGATTTACTGGTGACTGCAATTATAGAAAAAGTCTGAAACTGATGTTTCCCACAACAACATATGCCCAGTCACACACAACATCAAAATGGTATGCTAGGTGTGTAAATGTTATTATCACAACACATTCAGTACTTTCTGGTGTTACTTGTAATCTTTCAGAGAAGTATATAAGAACTGAGCAGAACAAAAGTAGCTCACAAAAGTAGCAGAGAAGCTTGGTGAAATTTAATGAAGTCTGAGAGCATGTTTACTCTGTGCAAATGGAATCTTTTCATTGTGCTTGATAATTAAAGATGAAATAGTTGGTTGAATTAAGAATCCTCTTTTAACTTCAGGGTCCTTTCGCTATGCATTAAAAAAATTGTTCCGCTGTATTATCTTACAGAGTAGAGCTTAGCAATGTGGCTCAGGGAAGGAATGCAGAGAAAGTGTTGTTGTGGGGAGAGATTTCTTCAGCTGAGTTAGCATACCAGGCTCCATTCTCTCAAATACACATCCATATATACATATCCACAGTACAATCGACTTCCACAAGAAGCAGAAATCTGATCAGGTGACATTGCAAAAATGCTGAAAGATCAATTGTGTTTGAGCAAATTGTGTCACTACTACAAAGCTGAAAAGGTCTTCCTTAATAATTCTAAACATCATCCTGTATGACTAACCACAGGAAAAAAGGTATACCCACTCTTTTTTTTTTTTTGCCTGAACACTTCATTAAAGCAAAAAATATATACTGGGGAACCTGATAAAGTATATGGTACATACATGTAAGCCTTGTCACAACTACACACCCCACAAAGACATCACTAAACATAACTCCTCTTTCTGGTATATTTTTTTATGGTTACATTAAAAAGCCTAAAAATGTTATTCTCATTCTTTCTGAACAATTTCTGGCCTTGTTCAATGAGCACATTCCTACAAAATCTAACATTTCTTTTCGGCTTTGTAGCTCTGCTACAAAAAAATTAGCTGCATTATTTCATAAGTAATTTATTTAGCACAAGTATTTTTTACAGCCATTTTTTACAGCAGAAGTTCAAAGAATCTTTACAAACAAAATATACATTTCAAATTAATAGGAAGCAATATTCTGCTTCATAATTACAGGATATTAAATACAATGAAAGGGAAATGGGAAACTCACAACATTGAATTACAGTAACAAAATCACATTAGAATGTTCTGTTCTATACTTGCAAATTATATGCAATCTTTTGCCCATTTGTTTGTCCATAATTTCTTCAGGTCAGGTAAAGGTTATTTTTAATAAGCTTCAGATGTAAGGACCGAGTATAATTAATTAATAATTAATTAATTACCTTAAAATTAATCTATGTTATATCACATTCTGTTAGCCCCACACTAGCAAATAACTTTATATGACACCGGGCCAAAGCTGATAATCCAGCCATGATCTTCACAACCTTAGTCTAATCTGAGTTAATGTTGACCTTAAAATGATGATGATGATAAAATGATGGGCCAGTGCTTCTCATGATGTTTGTCTGAAGATAAATCAAACCTAATTTCTTACTAATGGGGGAAACTCCTAAAAATGAGAGTCATTTGACTCTCTTTGTGCTCCTACCAGTAAAATGGTTAAAACAAAATTAAACTTGCGATATCTTAGTTTAGTTTGGTTAGGTAGAAACTAAAGCTTTAGGGCTGCAATGGAACGCTGGAGTTTGTTTTGATCTAGCAGAGTTTAGGACACTGCGGAATTTGGTCTGTAACACTGGGTTATAAAATGCAGATATATCGGCTTTTTTATGCTGCAGCATAAAAGAAGCCTCTGTCAGAACTCAATACTGGAGAAAAAGAAAAGAGACGATGCGCAAAGCAATGTCAGTGCCTTTGCATCTCTGTGGAAAAATAACCGCACTTTGTACTTCAGAACAAAAAAGAAAAACAAAACAGAGAAACGAAAAAAGAAAAAAAACATCTTATTCACAGGGGAAACCTTGTGTTGGAAGCAAACTAACTTAGATGTTAGATGTAGCCTCACGAGCAAGCAGCCCTCAACTGTTCATACTGTACCAAACATGAGAATAACCTTTCACTGCAATGCTGTTTTGTTCTGCACCAGTTTGGGGTGTTTGCATTTGTTCTTCAGGTTACAAAGTGTTTTTAATTTAATAAGACATGAAATCTAAAGCTGCTTAAGAAGAACTCTAATTTGAACTGAGATACATTAGTTATTTGGATCTAAAGTGCAATTTTCTAGAGACCCTCACCACTTCTGAAGTTTTTATCTATTCAATTCAATTTATTTCTATATAGTGCCTTTCACAACAAGGTTTCCCCAGTATAGTATAGGGGATACTATACTGTAAAAAGGTGCTGTCCTTCTGATGTGACAAAACTGAGATTCTGTCTCTCTGGTCATAATAAATCCCAGGGCATTTCTCGAAAAGAGTAGGGGTGTTACCCCGGCATCCTGGTCAAATTTCCCTTTGGCCTTTACCAATCATGGCCTCATAATAATCCCCATCTATGAATTGCCGTCATTACTCTGTTCTAGTTTACGCTGATAGCTGATGTGTGGTGAGTGTTCTAGCGCACTATGGCTGCTGTTGCATCATCCAGGTGGATGCTGAACGTTGCTGGTGGTGGAGGGGAGTCCCCATTACCTGTAAAGCACTTTGAGTGGATTGTCCAGAAAAGTGCTATATAAGTGTAAGCAATTATTATTATTAACATTTTTTTTTCTTTTGTTTACATATCCCACTGCACCTGTGCACTTTGTTAGCTGTTGAAAGTGGAACTAGACAAACACTCGAGAGGTTTCTTTCTTCAAACATATCAAGGACAGAGATTCGCAAACTGATCTCCACAGACCTTCATTGGTCTACAGGCTCCTAACATGGTGGTCGCATGGTGTACAATTTACAATCAAGAACAATCAAGCTTTTCTAAATTCAAATTTGAAAATGAATGATTTTGTACTCTGATGACAGAGATAACAGTGGTGAACCAGCTTTGACCACTGATTCTAGAGAAATTATTTTATTTTTATTCATATTCAAATTAACCCTAAAATAAGGTCAAAGCTGCACCGGCATCCCATCCAGAGTGTATCCTGCTTTGCACCCACAGCTTGCTGGGATTGGCCCCGACACGGTACCAGAGCATTCGGGCCCAGACTACCAGACTCAGAGACAGTTTTTACCCCCGCACTATCAAACTATTAAACTCCCAGCCTCTCTCACTCTCACCTCACCTCTCACCTATGATCTGAACCTCACAGTGCCTTCTTTCTTTCTTACCAAAAACTGACACATTGAAATCTACCTCTACCTTACATGTAAAAAAACTCACTCCCCATAATTTCTATCCTTTAATTTAATTCTGTTGATGCATGTTTTTCCACATCTGATGTTGTTTTTGCACATTACCTGTTACCTTTTTGTTGTTTTGCACATTGCCTGTTGTCTCTGTCTTTCTTTTATTATACAATTGTATTGTTGTTTTGTTTGTACTACGTATCGTCCGAGAGCTAGCTAAATAGGATTTCTCTATACCATATACCTGTTGTAGCGGCAATGCTTATTAATAAGAGAATTAAGTGTTGCTGTGCTTTCCCAAATGAGGCCCCATCTCTCTGTTCATCTCTGTGGTGCAGCCACAGAGAAACTATTAATGCAGGCTGATTTAAAGATGTTTTCTTTTGATAAGGGACAGCTCCCAAATGGGGATGCACTTAGCTAAGCCTGGCTATCATGATCAATGGTCATCCATTGGCGCCTATCTGTCTAGGGAGTGCCAGATGGACATCTGGACTGCATTCCTAGGTGTCAGGAGTAAGTGACTCATATCTCACTTTGATCAACCAATCAGGGACTGGTAGGGCCGAGTAACCCACGTGGGTCTCTGATGCCCATGGAACTTTCAGCCAATGAACAAGCTGAAGTTCCTCCAGGTAAAAACAGGCAACACAGAGGGCCTGAGAGACTTTTTCAGACAATTCTAAAGGAATTCAAAGGAGAATTCCAGGGCAGGATGGCCCAGGAGCAGAAGGCTCCCAAGGGTAGGACATTCTCGCAGCGCGCCTCCTGACCATCCTGAGACTCAGCCCGGACAACCACCGAATGGCCAGTGTGAGTGCGAGTGCCAGAACTTCCCTCTGTTCTAAGAGTCGAGAGCGGAGGTTGCCAAAGAGTAACCCGAGGATCCACCCGAGGTTAGCACCAGCAGCAAGCCTCGTGAACAGGTCGGAACTGTGGACAGCTGAATCACTATTCAGAACTAGCGCTTCATCAGGAACGAACCGGTCCTCTTCCTGACTTGCTGGGACCCACAGTCATCTTTTCTCCTGTGCATAAACTGTGCTAGTTAAAGCCAAAACTAACTAGCCGGTCAGTGAGCATCAGCAGCGCACCGTCGCAAGCCGCACAGCACAGCCTGGCACGGAGCCAGAGAGCCCGCAGGAGATCTGAATCCCCAGAGATTGGATGAGTATTCAACTTCAATGCATTACAGCTCGAGAATTCAATTGTTATCCCAACCAGTTGATATCAATTTAATTCCTAAGAGTTATGTACTTGTTTTCAGTATCTAATGTAGAAGTTGTAACCAAGTTCACTTTATGAAACGGTCTAAATGAATGATATACTGAACGTATGTCCTCTTGATATGTGTAACACTTCGTAACTGATTGAATATATACCTTTTGTATTCTGATAACCCTCTCGATAAGATCTGTTAGGTTTACATGCATATTCTATGTATTAATAAATGTATCCTCGTGTATTAGTACCTGTGTGTGTGCGTTGTTTGAGTTATATTGCATGGTTGGATTCTAAAGCCATCAAAAGAATCAATTTTGTGATTTACTGCTACAATTAATAATTGTCCCAGTAAATGCCCAAACCCTACAGAACTGGTGCCTTCAGAGAGCACACTACACTGTATATGAGTATAATGACAATAAACTTGAACTTGAACTCGAACTTGACTCCCCCACAACCTTGTATTGGATAACAAACTTAGAAAATGGACAGATAGATAAGGCTAAAGCTGAAAAACATTACATCTGACTTCACCGAAGCTCAAAAAACAGATAAACGCCCTTCACATCAGAAAGGACTTCTTAAGTATCAAAATGAGTTGTGTGTTTATGCTAATACTTTACAAAAGTTTCGTAAAAGTAAAATCCACACAAGGAAAGATTGTTGAGCAGTCCACTGAGAATCAGCATTTTCATTTTTCACAGTGGTCTGTGAAAAAAGCTTG
Organism: Lepisosteus platostomus; assembly: GCF_059453375.1. Taxonomy (NCBI): domain Eukaryota; kingdom Metazoa; phylum Chordata; class Actinopteri; order Semionotiformes; family Lepisosteidae; genus Lepisosteus; species Lepisosteus platostomus. The sequence goes on along the minus strand of NC_142622.1, from coordinate 29,776,300 downwards.
AGAACCACTGGTGTCGGATACTGCTTGATACGCTAAGGACATGCAAATATCTTCCAAACCTGCTTTTTAAAGAGCAATTTGCAGAGCACCACCAAGGATAAGGTTGGAATTATTCAACCATGGTTAAAAAGCTACTCCAGCAACTTCCCAGCTGCTTGCAGTGATGGAAGCGAGAGACTTGCCATTTCTCTGATCAATCCTCCTATAAATCACTATGTGACTTTTTGAATGTTCCTATGCACACATACTGTATTTTACAGAAACAAAGAAACCATGGTCATTTGAGACCAGTGATTCTCAAAGTTCTATGGTCTGTGGACCACTTACACCAAGTCACAGATGCGGTGGACCACCTACGCCCATGTCCACTAATATTTTTACAAGCAAAGCTGCATATTTTTCAAATGTTTTTATTACTTAAAAAGTTAATGTAAAGAATGGAGCTGCTTTTGTTGAGCAATCAGAGAAGTGAAATTTGGATCCAAGCTGGACAGCTTTAGTCTCATTTCCGGGCAAAGACATCTCATCAAGCACACCTTCTGTATCAAGCTGTTGGAATTAGAATTATAGCATTGCTGGTATGGTTCACAAATCACCTCATTCGCATTTTAACCTCTATTCTGCATCTTACTCGCACTTGCGCTATTGTCGCTATATTTGCGTTTCAGAGTCCCAGATTTGAGCCAGTGCTCCATAATAATCCTTCTGCTTCGACTTCTACTGTAAATTACATTTTGAACTTTCAAACTCAAAGTAAGATATTCAAAAATAGTACGAACAATAATAAGTGCAACAGGCGGACAACACTCACATATCAAAACGTAGACAGCGTAACCACGCAATCATGACAACTAGTGATGTGTGGGTTGACTCGGGTTCAAAAAAAGATTTAAGATCGGGTTGGGCAGGTGCGGTGACCAAAAGCAAAATATTGCAAAAACCCAATCATTTGTATCTTAAATTAAAGTGATTTTAAAGTTTAAAACTGATATTTTACCATATTTAAGCCCCAGTTGGTTGTATCACAAGGCAAAGTGATAGAAAACATAAGCAGACAACAGTGTATTACAAAGAAAAAAACATACAGCAAAGGCAACCTCATTAGAGCAGACAGGACACAATTCCAGAACAGTGAGATAAAAATAAAGAAGAGAGGGCGACAAAAGAGCCAGTGGGCGAGCTAGTCAGCACAACAGAATAAAAAAGCACAGGTTACGTTATCTGCATCGATTGTGAAGCACTTTACAAAAATGACAGTCACAAGACTAGGCTACTTTAGTCTATTTAAAACAAGGAATCTGGATATGCGGTTTCAATAAATGTTGATCAAATGAATGTTCGAACCTTGTTCAGTGTAATTTCTAATTAGTTCGAAGTTCGGACCAGCATCGGGTCAGTACTTTTATCATTTTAAATCGGGTCAGGCGGGTGCGGGTCAAAAAAAGCCGACCCGTGCATCACTAATGTCAATAGACTGCTGCAGGGCGGCAAGGACGTCGCCGCCAAACTGACTGTCTTGTTTTCAATGTGTGACATCATTTCATTCGTGGTGCATAAAACTAAAACACTGAAGCGATAGGCACAGATGGGGAGAATGAAGAGGCGAGGTGGTCCGCCATAGCTCAAGCTTCATTAAAACACAAAGCCAACAGAAGGGTATAGCCAAGGAGAATGAATGGAAACTTTGCCCTTTTGGCAGACCCTCAGGCCAGCCAAGCCTACGACTAGGCTGGTGCTCTCCCCATTACTGACACACACAGTCCCCTTAACGGCTGGTAAAACCCCGATACCTAGAACCAACACACAAGTCCCTCCTCCCACTATATACAGCTTGCAGTTCTTAATAGTGCTCCTAGGGGGACACCCTTTGTAGCGGACGCTACAATATTCTTTCCTTTGACTTAAACAGCGTAGACTTGCTTTTTAAGAAAGATGATTAGCTCAGCCTGCAGACCACCTGGCGCACGCTACCGGACCACACTTTGAGAACCACTGATCTAGACAACAAGATGATATGCTTCCCAACTATACTATTACCACTCCTGTATATGCTTAAATAATTAAGTAAAAATTTGTATTTAAATTAAGTGATACATTGTTTCTAATTTTAAGCAGCAGTAAATAGAGTTCTGAGACTTCAGAGAGAATTTCTGCTTACAGACATTTTGTAAGTCTTCCTTTCAAAGCAAATTCTAATAAAGAGTAAAAAGTCTATTCCACCTCTGCCGGATTGGTGTGTCTCTAAATGATTATACAACAAGGTAAACAGAAAAAAGAATAAGCATTTATTATTTATTTGTACCTATGTGAACAAAAAGCAACATCCTTTTAGCCCTACGCTGAACACAAGAACAAACTGAAAGCATGTAAGCCAGCAGTCTCCAACACCACCCCCACCCCCACCCCCACCATATCAGAGAAGTCTTGAAGTTTTCATTCCAACAAAGCTGTCATTAATTTAAGTGAACCAATTACAGTTAATGAAGATTAATGTCATGTTTCGCAGGTGATTGAAGATACTTATGAAACCTGAAGCACTTGGACTCCCCAGGCTCAGGCTGGATGTTGACCTTTATACAAAACACCAACATCATTGCTAGTTGTGGAGACTTACCCCAAGGGTAAAAGCTAATATGTATATCTAACACACAGCCAGGCAGCTAAAAACAAACACCATTCTCATGCTGTGGCTGAGACAGCTGTCTGAAACTACAATAGGCAAACAAACAAAACAAAATCCCACTGAGAATAATGTCTGCATTTTGATTATGGGGAGTATTTACATAGCTGATATATACAGGAAAGCAGAAGTTTACTATTCTTCATAATTTTATTTCAGAATCCTGCCTATTTCCAAATTCTGTGGACATTGTTGCTCTCTTGTTACAACTCCTCATTGTTGTATGAATATCCATGCCATAGTTACAGCAGGCAATAAGGGTTGGCCTTTTCTGCACTTTTTACTAAGGAATATGAGTGATTTTAGCATAGCAGGATCAACAAAAATATTTATCACTATTATATCATAAGACAAGAACAAAGTGATTGTGACTGTGGTGAAATGGGTGTCTTGAGAACTATTTAGACAATACAAGAAATATCACTTTTAGATCCATGTCTGGTTTTGCAAGTTGCAGGCTGTTGCAGTGATTGAAAAATACAAAGCTAGGTAACAGTAATCTTACTTGATTCTCAAACACCAATATGGTTTCACTTTAACATAAAAGTTCAGCAAAAGCTGAACATGATCCTTTATTATTCTGGTTGAAAGGGAACATGTAATCAGCCTTTCTAGGATTAAATGTACATCTTATGCATATACCTTCCTTAATCTACCACAAGGAGAGTACTATCAAACTGTACAATGATGGAAAAAATGACACTACTCCTTTCATCATAGTTTGTGGGCATATGTTGTTGATGTTTCATTATATGTATGTAAAATTAACTACATGAAATATAAACTCTATGAAAAAGGTAGCAAACTGAGTGGCAAAAAAAAAGGTCTTTCATTTCCTTAGAGTCATTTGGGGTTCAGAACCTAAACTCACCTTATTTGTACTAAATTTATGGGAGAAAACCTCTGCTCTGAGAATGGGAACATGATTTATCGTAGGTTTCTGAAATTCCTCCATAAACTGCATGAGGTAGTCATTTACTCTGTGAGATGGAAAACCACATTGTCTTTTATCTTACAATTCTCAAGCCAGGAGGTATCTAATGCATTTTCCATCCACTCGTTTACTGTCAGGAATCCCAGCAGAAATACACCAGGCAGAGAACATCAAAGCAGCCTCTCTCACTCGCTAGGAGGAAACTTCAAAGGTTGGACTTGTTACTTACTGCAAATATGTGTGTTCAGCTAAAGCCTGCAAAGATAACACTGAATACACTAGCAATTTCATGCTCATTTCATACAATATTTCAACCTGAGAATTGACTTCTGCAGAGTAATTAAAAGTGAATGTTTAGAAAGAGATTTAGGAATCTGCCATTTCCTATGGGCTTCAAAAACCTCTAAACGTTCACAGTGTCCTTGTTTCATTTGATTTGCTTACCTCCTCTGTAGGTATACGCAATACCTATTAAAAAGCATTATAAATTTTTAACATCTGTCTTTGTTAAAGAATGCACTGGTGAATTTTGAGGGTTTTGGAGAATTAAATTATCGTCTGGCATCTTTGAAAATTTCCTTACCTCTGCATTTCTGCCGAATTACAGCCTTTTCTATGCTCTTTGCCTCTTGACAAATGTCATGTAAATAAAAAGTTAACCAAGCTGTTTATAAAAGAAGTTTGTAAAGCACAACTAAATACTGTATGTTTAACGCCAGTGATGCAGCACAGTAGGATCCTTCTCTCTTTCATTTTTAATTTTTGCCCCCAACATAAAAAAACAAAGGGCAAAGTGCTAATCAATTTGCACTCGCTTCAATACACACTGACAAACACATGCACTCTTTCACACGTCTTTGAGCACAAACAAATTCCTAGCATGTTATATCCTTGCACACAAGCAGCAAACTACACCACACTTGTGCACACACAATCATGGGCCCACAAACAGATGGAACCCAATCCTTTAACATCTCAAATACACAGACTTGTTTGATCTAATTTTCACCTAAGAACTTTTCACAGAAGTGGTACTGTACTGTGAGAGTTTACCACACAAAAATAAAGAGAAAGAAACTTCTATCAAAATTCTCTAGTAGGATGGCTAGTAATTTCTCTAGTAATGTTTGGCTGCTCATGTAGGTCTCTTAGGATGTCCATGTAAATAAGACGTTTATTATCAATTTCATTAATAAGTAAAAGAAAGAAATATTACATTTTTAAAAAGTAAAATCATTTTAAAGTATGACTGTTCTGATAGTATTATTAATTGTTCAAAATTAAAAATATGCTCTTGATCAACACACATATGGTTAACACTGTCACAGCAGCTCCACTAGGGCAGAGTGCTGATTTCCCAACCTACTGTAATAGATCGGAGGTAAAAATGGAAAAGCTATGGACAGTCTCTAAGGACAACTATACCAGTGGAGGTGGAGCTACACAAAACAAGTATTTTCTTATCTAAATTGTGGTTTGTTGAGAGTCTGAATGACTGTGGCTGTAATGATTCACAAATACAATTAAAGATGATCTGTACTTTGTACTGTATGTAAGTAATTGAAACACGGATAGCTTATGTGTGGTGAGCGTTCTGGCGCACTATGGCTGTCATCGCATCATCCAGGTGGCTGCTGCACATTGGTGGTGGTGGAGGGGAGTCTTTCATTTGTAGTTCCTGTCATATGTACCTATTTCACATAGGAGCTGATGCTCTTTTATATTAACTTAAATGCATACACACTCCTATCTAGTCCTCTCTGTCTAACATACCACGGAAACATTATACAGCCTGGGCAAAGGAAGACTTGTTTCACTACTTTTCTGCGCAAGGCTTATCCATCTTTTGTTCTTCATATTTCAAAGATTTCTCCCAGCGCTGAATTTACCATCACTTTATCCATCCCGGTGACAACACTTGCCACATATCCCCTCATACAAGTGCATGTCAGATATTTATTTTTCATTATGACTAAAACTGCTTTCGACGCTTGGAAAGCAACTGGATGAAAAACAGAGCCAAAACAAAGGATTAGCATCCCAATGACTCCCAGGGGGTTAAAAGTCTTTTTTGTTTTCACATAGCAAGGGGTATACAGGATAGAGAAAAATATATAAAAAACTAAGGAAAAGGCCATGCTGCACAGTCTTAAGAAATGTGTTTAATATCATATGGTAGTTTGTAGCTTTGTGTTTAAAATAAAGAAATCTTCCAAGATTAAACATTTAAAAAGATAAGAATCTAAGGGCAAGACACTGTATCCATCAATAATCAAAGATACACTTGTTCATCAGTTAGTGATTATTTTCCATTTGATGTGTATGTACAAAAGCCAATGTATGCAGTAAATAGTGTATTGACAGATGGTCTCACAGAACACAGCTTAAGACACAGGTAGCAGGAGTGTTTTCAAGCAAAAGGGGAAATTCTGAAAGTCAATTTAAGAAAACCCTGGTTTTAAAGTGGGAGTAAGATAACTGGCAGCAGAGAAGGGACTCTGGCATTCTGATTCCCTACTAACTAGGTTCAGACATGACTAACAAGGACCAATTGCTATAAAGGAAAAAGTAGAAAGTGTGAATTCCCTATGACAATAAACAGCAATTTGCTTTCTGCACAGAATTAGAATGTATGTCTTTGGTCATTTAAGTGTGCAATTTGACAAGGTCTTGGTCACATAACCCTTAAGAGACCATATCTAAAAGAGTAAACAATGAGATACAGTTTTAATAAGATTCCAAACAGCAGGACTTAAAAAAGAGTGAAAGAAAAAGCCTACTTGTGTAAGTTCAGAGTTTTGTGCACTATTTCAAATAAAGGAATCATAAGAAAATTGAATTAATGCTTCCCCCCAGCAAGTGTGAAAAAAACACAGAGAAAATAATGGATGGTTTACTTTTTAAGAGGTGAATCCTAATCCTGTGGTTGAATACTATCCTGTTTTAGCTTTTAATTATTAATGAATAGGGACTTTTTATAATGCAAAAACACCTTTAAATGGTGACAGTCTGGACTAACAGTCCCTGTATTACAGCTCGGGTAAAATATGAAATCCTTTCAGACAAAGAACAAAACATACCATGAATAAACAGATAAAACTGAAAAGGTTATATTGTTCATGAGAAATAACAACACCTTAGAACTAAGTCTGTTGAAAAATATTTATTGAGTATTGTAATCATAGTAAGGTTGGCTTCACACATTTAGCTCAGGGTGAACCTTCTGGCCATAGAACAAGGAGGCCAGGACCAATATTCCCTCTAATTTTTAATGGCCCATGCGTGCAAAACTTTCAAGTTGTGCAAATTTTTTCCAAAGTGACAAAAACATGTGTGCACTAAATTAAGTGTACAGTATGTAAAATTGTAAACCTGAAATTATTTTTTGTTAATATAGTCATTCTCATAGAAGCATAGAGATCCAAAAGATCGGGACAGCGATTCAACAAGCCGAGTCATAGAGCACAGATTACGATTATCGAGTAACAATAATAATGCACACAGCAAAGTTGGGCATCTCGCAGCCAGTCTCATGTGGTCAATTTAGCATTTTTCAATTGACGACCGTGTTTATTTTATTATTATCTTTTTTTATTTATTTTTTTTGTGCACAGTTCAATTTCCAATGTGCGCTGATTTCATAACCTGTGTGCGCACACACATCTTAGAGGGAACATTGGCCAGGACACTCATATAGAGTAAGAAGTGAACCAAGGGGTGTTTTGGTTTGATTACAGTAGAATGATAAAAAAATCCATTTTAAAAAATACAATCTTTTTAGAAAATTAAGAGCAGAAAATGTTCCCTTGAATCAATGTTACATGTCTAATACAACAATATATTTTCACAATTGAAGGAAAGAATAATAAGACCAAAAATACAAAAAAAACTGAAATAATATGTAAGCTTTGATCAATTTCAACACCTGTTTACCAAGATAGAGTTTTTTTTCCATATAGACCATATTTCCCCAGAAGCTGTTACTCTTATACCTTAAATGAAAAGAAAAAACAAATCCTCTGGCAAGCCAGAGGCAAAGTTCCTGTTTGGGGTGAAAGCAAAGGTCAGGGTCATTGCGTTTCCTTCTCAGCAGGCCGAGGTCAAGGGGATAATCTCAGGCCTTGGCGTGTATAAACTCAGGTGCAGACAGGGACTGTTTGATCCTCTTACAGAAAAGAGAACATTTTTCACATTAATGGCTTGCTAAAGGGCTGTGCCCTATCAGAGGTCTCCTGATTATGTTACCCTCAGTTCATAAATCACTCAGAACCAAGGCTATGATCTGCAGGCCACAACACTCACAGCCCGTCACCAGAACAACACTAGCCAGGTTGCTGTGGGTCATCAGGATACTTCCCTGACTGTACCCAACAGCGACATTGTATAAACCCAAAAGACATAACCTTAACATTCCATGTTATGCATGGGCAAACACTCATTTACTAGTTTTATTTTTTTTTAATGAAACGTAGAGGTCACATTCTCACACATTTTTTTTCATTGATTTCATTGTTATGTTTCTCAAATAAATTACATACAGTAATTATGCATATACTTTATATAATACATAATGGAATCAAACATCTCATTTTAAATGGTAGATAGCTTGTATTTAAGTGTTAATAATAAATTGTATTAATATAAGGCCTTCGTCATTTCACGATTAGAAACAGTATTCATTTTTATTTTATTTAGCACTTAATCCCAGTGAAAAATGTCAGTGAAAAACAGTTCTGGATTATATAAATTGATTGTATTTGATACTAGTAGTGTAAAGTTATATGATCATCTTAGAGGCAAAAAAAAACATTCCTGACTATAGCATCAGTGGACCTGGAAAGAGGATTAAATACTTTATTTCTTTGTTGAAATGAATAATGTTACTCTTCCATGTTGTATTCTTCAGGTGTGACACAGTATTTGATCACATGGGATTCCAACATTTAAATGAAGTAACTACTTAAATGTATGAATTTCACATGTTCCCTGTAGATATACGATATATACTGTAGGACTAGAGACTTAATATGAGCTGTGTCACAACCCAGCATTTCTTTTTCTTTTTTTATTTTAGAGAACAAAATAAAACCATTTTACATATAAACCACCATTATTCAGCCTTACATCACAGGCAAACATTCCTGTTTGTTCCCCTAGTATTTTACAATTATATCACTTTTTAACAAAACTATATACATTCAGAAGAAGGAAGATGTATACATTTATGAATATGAAAAGGGAGGAGATATTATAAATGTATCTAATTAAATTTCAATTATTTTGTATCTCAACAAAATCTGACCTTAAAGGTTTAATGTACTGAACCCATCTAGATCCAATATTTGACAATTATTTTCATTTGTAATTTTAGTGAAAATGTTATTGTTTCCATTATATATATTTTCTTTATTAATTCAATCCAATCATTTATTGTTGGTAAATCTGGGAGAAGCCACTTGTTATAGCTTTCTTCCCTGCTGATATAAGGACTCCAAACAAATATTCATCAGTTCCCCTCCAATCAAAATCCAGTTTACAACAATATAAAGCCTCAAGTGTCAAAAAATATAAAGCCTTTCAAATATAGTTTCCAGGGCCTCATGTAACTCCTTCCAAAAAACCCTTATTTTAGGGCAGCTCCAGAATATATGCCAATGATTACCTTGGTTTCTGCACTGTCTCCAACACTTAGGGTTTTCCTCAGTATGGTGCGCCTTCTGACTCGGATTAATGAAAAATCAAACAATGTTTTTCCAGCAAAACTCTCTCCATAAATGCGAGTTAGTACATCTCCATTGAAATTCAAAAATTTTAAGCCACTCTTCATTCAAAATTCTAACTTCACTTTCTTTCACCCATTTATCTTTTATATACTCTGTAGAATATGATTTCTTTTCCATAAAACTTTTATATAATCTAGATATAATACCTTTACCTAATTCCGATTTGTAGGCTTCTGTAACTATTTTCACTACCCCATCATTAACAATATCTAAATCTCCCCTTATAATCTCCTTATTAAAATAGTGGCACATTTGAAGATATCTATAAAAATCGAAATTCTCCAAATTGTGTTTCTCCTTCAAATACTGAAAACTTTGTAACTGATTCTTATCCATTATATTATAAAATGCAGTTATTCCTTTTGTGATCCAAATTTTAAATCTATTATCCAATTTATTTGGTTTAAACTCTGTATCATAGGCGCACCATCTGAGTATCTTTACTGCCTCACCGAAATTATACTCTTTTGTGATCGTATTCCATGTCTTTAGTTGAAACTCTATCCATGGATTGAATATTTTTTCAGTAATTTTGTCTAAATTCCTATTACCTAATAGTGCCTGAATTGGGGGGCTATTTACAAGGGATAATTCAATATCTTTCCATCTGGCTTGATATTCTGGATTACAGGAATTAATGAGAGGTTTAACTTGAGATGCATAATAATAATCTTTCAAATTTTGTAAAGCCATACCCCCTTTATCTTTTCAAAGTTGCAATGTTTTGAATCTAGTTCTAGGTTTTCTCCGCTGCCAAATAAACCTAGAAATAATCTTATCCCATTCTGAAAATTGTTTTGCAGAGACTTCTACAGGGAGAGCTTGAAATAGGAAGAGTAATAGAGGCAATAGTTTCATTTTTACAGATTAAATTCTAGAACTGAAACTCATAAAGGGGATTAGGTTCCATTTCAATAGATCTGCTTTATTTTAGTTATCAGGGGTCCATAATTAATTGTTGCTAACATAGAAATATATTTTGGTAAATAGACTCCTAGATATCTCATTGGACTTTGGTCCCACTTAAGGTGGTATTTGCTTTTTAATAAATCAGGAGGGTTGTAATTAAAAGTTAGAATTTGTGTTTTTTGAACATTTAACTTATAGCTTGCCAGCAGATCAAAGCTAAGAGTTTCATTACTTCTAGAAATGAACCAGTGGGATCCTCCAGATATAACAAAACGTCATCTGCGTACAGTGCTATCTTGTGTTTATTCCCTTGTATAGAAATTTTGTTATTTTGTCGTATCCACTGGGCTAGTGGCTCTAAAGGTAGAGCAAAAAGCAATGGAGATAAAGGGCAGCCTTGTCTAGTCCCTTGTTCTAAAGTTATTCTATCAGATAAATAACCATATATTTTAATTCATGCTGTTAGTCTATCATATAAAGTTTGAATACCTTTGATAATATTTTCACAAAAATCAAACCTACCTAAGACCCTATAGAGGTATTTCCAACTAACAGAGTCAAAAGCTTTCTCAGCATCTAAGCTCATCAAAGAAGCTTCTAAATTATATTGCTGAATATGGTTCATGATATGCAGTGTGTGTCGAATGTTATCATGGGTTTGTCTATCTTGAATAAACCCTGTTTGATCATAGTGTATCAAATGAGGGAGAATCTTTTCAATTCTTTTACCCAGTATTGCTGTATAAATTTTATAATCCACATTAAGGACTGAGATTGGTCTGAACGATCCACAATCTAATCTATCTTTCCCCTCCTTAGGGATAACTGAGATGATAGCCTCTCTCCATGATGGGGGCATTTTTCCATCAATTAATGCCGAGTTAGAAGCAGAAAGAAGATTTTGTATTAATTCTGCTTGGAAGGGTTTATACCATTCCGAATTAAAACCATCAGTTCCAGGTGATTTATAACTGTAGCTCTGAGGCTTGTAATCACTGAATTCAATTCTTCTGGTGTAATCGTCGTTTTTAATATATTATTTTGATCTTCCGTAAGAGTTGGTAAACTGAGAGATTCCAGAAAAGTATCCATCTTTTCTTCACTTTCTGAATGAGGTTGTGTATATAATTTTTTTAATAATTTGTCAAAGTGTTTTGGATTTCCTCCCATTTATATAATACACCACAACAGTTCTGGTCCCTTATTTTATATATTGTATTATTGGTCTGTTGTTTTTTACATTTTCTTGCCAACAGCTTTAGTGATTTTGACCCTGATTTGTAATATCTTTGTCTAGTAAATATATATATTTTTTCAATTTCCTGTGTATACAGTATAAGACATCTATTTTGTTTCTAAGCTTCTTTATTTCTTGCATGATTTTTGAATCCTGTTTTTCTTGATGTTTTTTCTCCAACTCTTTTAACTTTATATTCAGATTAGATAATTGTAATTGCTTTACCTTCTTCTTATGACTGCTCAGAACAATAAGTTTCCCCCTTATAACTGCCTTTAATGTGTCCCATATCATCTCTGGTCCCACTTCCCCATTATCATTCTCCTCATATTTTTATTTCTTGTTTTATCTGTTCTTTACATTGTGGATCGTTCAACAGACTTGAGTTCATCCTCCATGTTGTATCTCCCTGATTATTACTTAATCGTATGGATGGCAAAATCAATGACATGGGAGCGTGGTCTGAAAAATCAATTCTTCCAATATCGCAATGTTGAATCCTATGTCTATCTCTCTTGTGTATAAAAAAATAATCAATCCTTGAATATACGGAATGAGGGAAGAAATAGTGAGTGTAATCCCGCCCACTTGGATAGAAACCTCTCCAAAGATCTGTTATTCCCATTTCCCCCATCAGTACATGAATCTTTTTATACAATGACATATCTCTCTGAGAAGATATATTTGTAGAATCAAGCCTGGGGTTAAGACGCACATTCCAATCACCTCCACATATCAGTATCCCTTGTGCATTAACCATCAAATCGACCATTTTTTAATAAAAATTAAAATCACTACCAGGTGGAGCACATACATTAAGTAATGTTAGTAATTCCCCTTCCATTTTTCCCCAATACTAATACATATCTCCCCTCCTTATCTTTAACTTCTGTAAGCAACTCAAATTGAACCTTTTGAGATATCAGTATAGCCACTCCTCTCCTATGGTCAGATTTATATGAGGAGAAATAGATTTTTGAGAAACCCATTCTCCTTAGTTTCTCATGTTCCAATACACTCAAATGTGTTTCTTGTAAAAAAGCAATATGAGCCCCTTCTTTCTTCATTTTAGACAAAATCTTACTTCTCTTAATAAGGTTAAGTACTCCATTAACATTAAATGTAACTATTTTAAGGTCTTGCTTGGACATATTTTATGTAAATGGTAAAACTTTCAAACTCTCTCCCATACAACATATAGTATGTTTCATATTGTTAAACATCCTCTTCTCATAATTTTTTTCTAATAATGCACCACAAACAAAAAACACAGTAAACAAAAACATTAACCAAACAATCTTAAACAAAACTGTATCCATCTCCATCTCATTCACAGTACTTTTTTCCAACTGTGGGGTTCTTTTCAAACGAACCCTGTGTGGGCTTCTCTTTTTTTTTTAAAAAAAAAGGAAAGTCCATTAGGAAAGTCCTCCTTCTGCACTGGAGGAGGGCCCTTAAGCAGGCGGTGCGATGGCAAATCCAAACTTATATTATAAAAAGAAAAAAAAGGGTGTAACCAGAAAAATAAAGTCACTCTAGTCGTAATCACCAGATATCTATCCCGACATTTACAAATTCTCTTAAAACATCGCAGGAAACTTATAAAAAAAAACCCTAAACTATTAAATCCCAACCAACTTTTAACAACTCCGTAATTTCTCCTTATATTGCTGTTTCGAGGATTGGTCTTTCCCAGGGCAACCCCTTCTGCCAAGTAAACAATCGCTCAATTTCTTCTTCCAGTGTAGGCGCTGGCGTTATAACTTGTGCTTTAAGTCCCCGCTCTGCCATGTCCTTTGTGGCTTCTGCTGCCGAATGGTATAGGCAGGTGCCGTCTTCATAGGACACCTGTAGCCTCGCTGGAAATGGAGTCTGAAATTTTATTTTCAGGACCTTTTTTACTTCAGAATATTCCATATGTTTTATGAGTACTGTCGTTGGGTAATCATGATCCACATAAAATGTTATTATGGAAAAGTTATTTCTTTTGCCAAGCTTTACGCAACACTTCCTCTTTCATCTTGTAGCTTAAAAACTTGGCGACAATGGAGCTCATTTTGGCGTCAGGGCCTTTAGGTCTCGGCGCTAACGCTCTATGCGCCCTTTCAATTCCCAGTTCCACATCCTTCGGTAAATCAAGTTCCCACCTCAGCAGATTTTCAAGGAAGGTGACCATGCAGCAACCCTCCGATTCTTCAGGGATTCTGTAAATCCGAATGTTTTCTCTGTCCGATCTTCCTTCCTGGTCTGTTAATTTAGTTTCCAAAGTAATTTGTCGTTGCAAGAGTTTCTTTATCACAGTTTCTGTTAAAACCCTTGTTTCCACTTCTTCGATTCGTCCCTCTGCCTTATCCAGTCTCTTATTAACCTTGCTCAGCTCCTGTAAGCTGCTCTTTATTGTCCCGTCTGAAGTCTCTAAGTTCGTATAATATTTTCTGAAGACTGGCATCTGCACCATCTTGTTCAGAGCTCGCGGAGCTGCTCTGACTGCGGTCCAAAGTTGCAGTTTCAACATTTTCCACGGTTGGTAGTTTTCTCCTGCTTCTCCTGACAGCCCCTTCAGCCATAGTTATTATTTTTTTCAAACGTAATGTAGAAAAAAAAACTTTTTCAGGGCTTTATTACAAAATTGTCGGGCGGTGAACCGTATTATGCTGACTTCCGGTTAGGATGCGGACAGGAAAGGCAAAGGCAAAGACAAGACAAGGACAAGACAAATAGAAAACCACTTGGAAAATTAAATTGGGATAAGTACAGTATTTGAGTACCCAGTGGTTTACAGTTAGGTGTCCCAGATAAAACATTCCTTAATTTCTTGTATATATAAAACAACACATTCATTTCCTCAGATATTTATTTAAATGAGAAGTTAGGCTTCTCATGCCTACGTTGTTCTTTGTTTTTAATCCTCTTGATATATTCTAAATGAGAAATGTACATTGACAGCATTCAGTGTAAAGAATAATTAAGCACTACACTTCACAAGGAGTGGCACTTCCTTTGAAGTCTGATAGAGAATGCAGAGTGAAGGCTGTAGTGAGACATAATTGTGCTGTCAGCAGATAACTATAGCTTTCTCATTCCCAGACGTACAAAAGTTCTCTTTTTTGAGATACATATTCACTGCTTTATTGACAAAGCATTTGTAACCTAAGATTACATTTTCTGGCTAGAGTACTTGCATCGGTTGTAGTTAACAGCCTTTAAATACAAAAATGAATTGTTTCAAAAAATATTTTCTATCAACCCAAACCGATGGAAAAGTGGGCCGACTATGGAGGTCATTGAGACCTACAGTATACAGTATGAGTGTTTATAAATCAACTTGCTAACACCAGCTCCACAGATCATCTTTGTCTCCGGAGGCTCTGGGCACTCAAGCAGCTGTCATTGTTTAATAAGCCTTCTCCTCCTCCATGAGGGGAGAGTGCTGTGAGATACTAAAGATTCCCCATTAACATTTAACATTAAACAACTTCAGCTGCATTTTTTCCACTTCCAGAAGGAAAAGAACTGAGATGCAGCTGCTTTACTTCTGTTGCTTATTATTTTGTTTAGATCACATTCTTCTAGTTTTAAATTTAAATTGATATCTGCTATTAAAACCTATGCCATTAAAGTTTCAATAAGGCTCCTGAAAGTACAATGTGGAGAATGCAGTTGGGAAACCAAGAAAAATTCAAGCATGTATAAAACACCATAAACCACTGCACTGCATATCTGTCTTGCATCTTGTACAGCAGGGCCAGTGTATCACCAATGTTCTTTACAATAATCCATTAGAAAATAGATAAACATGTTTCTAGCGTGAAAAATTTCGAAGGATGATAAACCTGTAACTTAATTTGTAATCTACGTAGAGTAAGAGAATATCCCCAAACACATACACAGTCTAAAGTAAATAAGAAACTATACTTCTCAACCACAAGCTACTGTTGACATCACACTCGGCTAGTATTCTTGCCCTGGGATGATTCTATGGCCCTGTGATTTAAACAAACCATAATTTTTTTATATTTCTCATTTTCCAAAGCAAATCTACTCTACCTAATTCCAAGCATACTTTCCTTTTACTTGTGAGTGTTGGTTTGTAATGTACATATTTCAAGCCCTAGTAGAAAAGCATAAAAGCCTGTTTTGATTGCGCTTTTCTGCCATAGTCATAAGGCAGAGTTTCCTGAACCCAATGCAAACCTGTGACTCATCTACAGTGCCTTTAGTAAGTATTCACCCGCCCTAAAGAATTGCAAATGTTGTTAGATTATAAGCAATATTTTAAAATGCACTGAAATTGATTTTTGCAGGAAATACACACAACAATTTAAAAAGGCAAAAATATTTTTATTGTGTGACTATAAAAATAACTATATTTTTGAGATTGTCGTCCTGTTCAAATGTGAATCTTAGCCCTAGCCTAAAGTCTTTTGCTGACAGAAGTGGGTTCACCTCAAGGATTTCCTTGTATTTGGCTCTATTCATTGTTCCCTCTACCCTGACAAGTGTCCCAGTCACTGCCTCAGAAAAACATTCCCATAAGATGATGCCACCACTATGCTTCATGGTAAGGATGGTGTTACACAGGTGATGAGCTGTGTTTGGTTTACAACTGGCATACAGTAGCATATTGCATTCAGAAGCAGTTTTTTGCTTTATCAGACCAGAGAATCTTTTGCCACGTGGTCTCAGAGTCTGCCACTTGCTTATACTGTATGTCTTTTTCTCAGGAAGTGGCTTTTGTATAGCAGCTCTCCCATAGAGGCTAAATTTATACAGTGCTGCAGAGATTGTTGTCGTTTGGAAAGGTTCTCCCATCTCAGCCATGAAGCTCTGTAGTCCAGTCGGGGTGGTCAATGGGTTCTTGTTCACTTCTCAGACCAAGGGCCGTCTTGCCCAGTTGCTCAGTTAGGGAGGGAGGATGGCCTGCTCTAGGAGGAGTCTAGGTTGGTCTGTATTCTTTCCATTTCTTAATGATACATCCCAACTGTGCTCCTGGGAGTTTTCAGCACACTAGAAATATTTTTACACCTACTGTAGGTATTCATTGTAGAGTTTGTGCTCTGAAATGCACTGTCAACTGAGAGGACATATACTGTACAGACAGGTGTACGTCAATGTCAAATGTCAACCAATTGAACTGACCACTGGTGGAAGTCATTTAGGATCGAACTCAAAAGGAAATTAAATGTACCTATGAGTATATGTATTGGGGTGTCATAGAAAAAATATTCCTTATATGAAAACATTTCAGTGTTTTTTCAAATTACATGTAAAAAAATTCCAGAACTTTCATTGCACTTTAATATTATAGAATATTTTTTGTAAATCACAAAAAATCTCATATTACTGTATTTCTATAAACGTTTTCAACATAATAAATTGTAAAAAAACTGAAAGTGATTAATATTTTCTGAAAGTATATCCACATCTAGTACCAGGTCAAGGTCTAAAATTAAGCTTGTGACTCTCATTAAAAAAAACACTAAATCAACAGCACAGTACCCAACACGTACCACACAATATTGCTAGCCTGCTGTGCTAAATTACAACATACCCAAATTAAGCATAGCCTAATTCCACAAAGCCTAGAAAACCACAGTGTAGTCCTTCTGCTCCACTGATGTCAGAACCTGTCTTCGTTAGTGGCACATTCAAACACACCCAGCTTTTTGTTGCCTCTATGTTTACTACACACCGAGGGGGAAAATGCATTACTAACTATTCAGTTTACAGAGGTATGAATGGATTTGCAAGAAAAATTGCATCTCCTGAGTAATATGCCAAGTTAAGAGCTTGTTTGTTGCTGTAGGTACTAGGGGGTGGGAATCTGCAAACTTGGGAATTATTTTTATGAGGCCAGTTTACTCTTGTTTGCTTACTTATCAAAAAGAGCCCGAATTGAATGTGAAATCAGAAAACTAGCTGTATTTGTTTGTTGATTTTCAGCCAGAGCATAACCAAAGAGCTCTTTGCATATTTACTTAATTGATTTATGCATTCCTTTAAATCTTTAAACGGGTCCTTTTTTCTGGCAGTTTATTTCCCTTTGAAGTTCGCATTTCAAAAGGAAAGCTGCACAGCAATATGCAAATGACCGTCTATGACTTTTATTTCAATCCCGGATGAAATCAATAACAACATAGGAGGAGTTGCACAGCTAGGGTTACATAAAATTGATTTCTCCACATGCTTAAAATGCTCTGAAACTTAATGTGAATAAATGTTTTTTCCTCTTTTTCTCTCTCTTACAGTAGTGTAGAAATGTATTAGAACACCTAATTGCCTCTATAGTTTTGATTTGCTTATCTGGTAAAAACCTATCCTTACATTATTAAAAATGTAATCAAGGTTTTTACTAAAAACTTAAAAATATTCCACATGAAGTTCATTCAAAAATACTTGAAGAAACGCACGTTCAAATCCATATCCAGCAATAACTATGTTTTTAGCTAGGAACAGGTTTTGTGAAAGCTAACGTTCAATTTATAAAATAGAATTAAGAATTTGGGATGTGTGTGAGACATGAATGATTCACTACTAAGCATTCTAATAAATCTGCACATCATATACAGAATATATAACTGAAAACCCTATCTTATCATCATTGTAGAAACGAATATGAAAGCATTCAATTAATGAGATCTTATTATAATTATGGCAGTCATAACATTCTCAAGTTATGTCATTCACTACATTTGCATCTATGCTTGAATGCAGGTTTTGAAGTGCTAGACAGGAATAAAACACTGAGACAGGAATGTAACTACACTATGCAGTGCATATTGCATTAACTGCATTAGGTCCGAGTTATAATGTGGATAAAAATGGACAGACAGTTGACTGCACATATCCAAATGGCCCCATGAAATTCAGTGATAAATTGGAACCACATGCCCAGCTTGAATTTAAAGCCAGCACAGTGAAACTAATCAAAGGAATGTTATGAAATCAACACATCAGTTGGCTGATGATTTATAAAATGCCCACTTAAACTGTAACGAGGGACAATGACAGCAATTTTGTAATTCATGTGTCAACAAAGCTAGAGTACAATTATCTGACACAATCTCTCAATAAAAAAAGTTATGTAGAAGTCAATAAAATGTTATATGTTTCTAGGCTAAAAAGAAATGTACATCAATGTACAACAGAAACAATTAATGTTTACCCGATCCAAAAACTGATTCGGTTTCTAGGCTCTACAACATGGAGGTACAGTAGAATAAGACAGAGCAAATTATAAATGGTATACAATTTCTCTTCTCTTTCCTGATCAGCATGACACTTTCAAATGCAACAGAGAAGAAGTAAAACTTCATATAATCCTGAGGGAGATAAATCTCTTCAGTCTAGAACATAGGAGAATGAGATAAGATGTTGATCCAGGTATACAAATTCCTAGAAGTTACAGATTGATTAAACCCAGAGAATCAGTGAAACAAGGACACAGGTTCAAAACTGGAAACTTATATTTCCCTTGTGTTTTACAAGGGCAATTAATTTAGGACAGAGAATAAGAAACACTTGTCTACTCAAAGAGTAATGGATAACTGAAAAACACTTCACATTCTGGGCACTTTTAAGAAATATCTGACCATAAACTACCAAATGAACAAAAATGGCCCCTTTTTATTTGTAAACTGTTCTTTTGTGTGTGTAGTGCAATAGAAACACACATGTTGCAAACTATTACCAACCTAATTAGTATCAGATAAAATAAGAAGGTATATGTACAGCACTCATTTTAGTACCACATTAAATGAGATGACAAAATGAAGATGCTGATCATATATAAATAATGGTTTATTTAAACTTTTGAATTTTCCTATGAATTAGTTTTAAATTAGTGTAAATGAGTGTGTCAGTGTCATACTGTATTTCAATTTAACTTGAGCTTGTTAAAAAATTCTGGGTGTGTGCACTTATATTCTTCTTCCCAGAATTTAGATCTGAGCAAATCTGTTGCACTCTGTTATCAATGGCAAACAAGAGATGTACTGACTAAATAAAGATTACATGTGCATCAGTTCAGCTCTCTCTGTATATTTCCAGCTTCATGTGTGATCATGATGATTTTCATTCATACAAGCATTCTTTTTCAAAACTCACTTCTTCCCTAAGTGCTGCAACCAAACTGAGAGAAGAGACAATTTAAAGCCACTGCATGATACGGAAAACAGATACTTACACATAAACATGTGATAGTCATGGATTTGTGACTTGGACAATGCATTACTTGTATTGTTAGCACTGGATGACAGTTATATAGGTTCTGCTATACTAGTGTGAGCCTATTGGTCAGTTCAGTATACTAAATGATAACTTGTTCTTACTATAATAGCATAAGTGTTGCAAAGGAGGCCATTGGGCTGATCTAGCTTATTTGGTAGTTAGTATAACTAATGAGCTTTATAAAAAAAAAACTGATTAACTTAATATAATTTTAAAAAGCCATAATATAATGCACTTTAAAAGTACTGTACACCTGAACATTTTTATTTACCTGTTCAACCCTTGCTGCTTAACAGCAAGACGCAAGAATAAAACACAGTGAAACTGAAAGTACTGTGTTTCAAATCCCAATTTCTAATACTAAAGCAAATCTCTAAACATTGTTTTAAATTAGTCTTACAAGTACATGCCAATAGTGAAAAATAAAACAATTTCTGAGCTTGAATATCTCCTTAAATATTGTCTCCAGGAATTAAAATAAACCAAGTGCAAACATGACTAATTTTCCAATTAAGTTCAACTCAAACCCTGCTCACTGGGGGGAAATGCTGAGGGGAATGTCCACAAACTGTTAACTCCATGCACACTGTGAGAAATTCCCATGACCTTGTCCTGTTCCATCACTAAAAATGTATCCCCTGGGCTGTTCAGCATATTCTGTCAATAACCTATTATCACATTGTGACAGGATGGCTGTGCCATGAAGTTCAATTAACAAATAAGGTTGCAGATCAAGGATCAACACAGTGGACTGAATGAACTGGCTGGCTTACTTCTCTTTTCGATTTGTTTTTTCGTGTATCTTCCACTGTACCGATACACTAAATGGGCAGCATACTTCCTAACTATGAAGTAAATAAGTACAAGAGATGACAAATAAGAAAAGGAATTGATGCTTCAGAACTAAAATGTGATTGCATTAACAAAAAGTAATGACTGGAGTTCTGTTTACAGTAAATCAGCAGTTGTTTATGATGAACAGAAATCACCTTTTTGAGCTCATCCACCGTTGAAAATAAGAAAAACAGCTTCACATGATCAAAATAACTAAACACAGAGAGCAATATCCAACTACATCAGACACAGACACACATGCTCAGATCATAAGTCAAACATTTTTTTATTTCTGAGAGGGATTCCTGTATTGTAAATGTTGCTTGAAACTAGCTGTACAGTAAATTAATGCAGTTCTTAATCAGGAAAAACCATTTGTCCTGTAAACCCCTTCTTTCTATTGCAGTGCATCATCCACCGCTGCACCTGCTCTCATAGTCTTCTTACTGCCAACAGAATTGTCATGCAGTCTGTCTACTGTACCTTCAGAAGAGATACATTTACAGACAGACTAACTGACAGATGGTCAGGATTATAAACATACATCATACACAAACACACACTCACATCAGGGCCAATTTTCCCAGAAACCAGTTAACCTTCCAATACATCTTTATACTTTGGGAGGAAACCCACCTGAGCACAGGAAGAACATACAAATTGAACCCAGGGCCTCAGATCCATGAGGCAACTCTGCCACCCTGATTAGTGATTTGTAATGCAAAATATAATTTATTATAAATACTTATATGAAGAGTCTAACATGGAAAGAATCACATAATTCCAGTTGTACATACTTATAGAGTATGTTCAGCGTGCTCACACTGCCAAATTTACCTAATCCTTGTCCCTAGCATATCCTTCTTCATTCCTTATTTGTGCATTGTCATCTGTAATTAGAGTATGACAGATGCTCAAAATAAAATATTTGCACTGTCATCAGATTTTTCACAATAGGGAAAACTGAATCAAAGAAGATTTACTGAAACTTCAGTTACCAATTTTTAGCATCCATTGTGGTATTTCTGTCTGGGCCGTGACAGAGATGAATAATAAAGCAACCTAAAATAAAGTTGCCTGGTTGTTTCATGTGCTCAAAGGGGACTCTAAACAATTGCAACATTAAAGGTTTTTTAATGTTTTCTTCTCTAAAAGGAAACATTTTTATTCATCCACATGTGTAAAAAATGAAAATCAACAGCAAAAAACAGCATGAAGGTTTAGCACGAGAAACTAAAACTGGCCCTCGTCAGTACTGGTGTGGAAGACTTTTAGGGAAAATCGGAATGCTGCTCTAAATATTGTTGGTAGATCATTGAGGTGTTGCTCTTGCCTTAGGAGAGGAATTTTAAAACCAGGCTCCAGTATACAGTGGCACAATGGTTAGCATTGCTGCCTCACAGCACTGGGCCCTGGCTTCAATTCCTAGGGTGCTGTCGTTGTGGAGCTTGAATGTTTTCCCAGTGCTCACAGGGGTTTCCTGTGGGGGGGACTGCAGTTTTTTTGTAGTTTTTGCCAGCAATTATTGTAATCTTAGAAGTCATCAACTCAATGCATTCAGGTTTTGCAAAGAATATCAGGTTTAAAAAAGTGTATGCTACATTTTGTAGTTTAAAAAGATAGGACTCTATAAGAAGGGTCTGAATATCTATACAAGGTACTGTAACTAACATTTTTAAGTTTATATCATTATACTGTATATAACTAAAGTTGGCGGGCCTTCTGGTTGCACACGGTCCCACATTTTGGAAGGATAAGGTCTAAACAAACTATGTTACAAAACCCTTAAATGAACTGTACTTGTTTCATCTTACACTTTTGTGGTTTTTTACTTTTCGCCATTTTTCCTCCTCTTGGGATAAAGAAACAAGTTAAAATATAATATTTTATATAGGGATATATAATACACCACAATCTTACATCTTAATAACAAGGCGAAAGAACATTAGTAAGCATACAGGATTCCTTATATAGCACTTTTCCTTTCAAAGGATCCCAAAATGTAGCACCAGCTGGGTGACATGGGAGTCATTATGTTCCAGCAGCTGCACTACACAACAGATCAGGTGGAAGAGTGAGAAATGACTTTACTGGTTGAATTGAGGGACAATTGTAAGGAAACAAGGCTGTAAAAGACCAAAGTGGAATTTAACCAAGATGGGTTATAACCTTTATATTAACTTTATTGACAGTGCTGTAGTAACCCTGTCAACATAAGGAACATTGGTTTGGAAATTGTGATTCAGAAGGAATAGTGCCACATAGTGGTCCATCAACTGGTCCTTCAGGTACAGCAGTAATCTTATGTTCTTTGGTGGTTTCCTATTCTAGGATTGAGTACGCCCAGCCATGCTTAATTTGTGAGAGATCACGATGTAAAGCATGCCCTGTTATTGGTATAGAAAGCAATGTCCAACTTTAGCTGTGCAAAGATGGTATGTGAAAAGATTGTAATTGTACCTAGGAAACAAACTGTTCAAATCACATACAAAACATGTTTTATTTGTTGTTGTTTTTTAATATAAAAATTTCTAAAATATTTCCTGTGAAGCTTGTACATGCCAGGGCATCTTAAAGCAAATATGTTTCATCCCTAACCAGAACATTTTTTACATGTTTATTTTTACTGTACTCTTCCTTATGTAAAAATAAAGATATTTCCTGTTGGTTTTCAGAATTCCAGTGAGGCTTAATTTAATTAAACAGGTGAAAGAGGGTGTATGAAAACTATTTATTACAGTGTAATAGATTAGTACAGTGCGCAGTCCACTATCAGTGTTTACAACCAGTTGAAATAACCATAGCAAGATATGGAAAAAACATGCCCTTCAGTGTCATGTATGCATGGCATTTAAATAGTTCTGCAAATAAATTAAAGGTCTCAGTATGTATGAGCAATTTGATAATTAAATTTTATCTGATATTTGAAAATAGTCACTCACACTGTAACATTGAGAGTAATCCTCTGCCATGCACAGTCATTAATGCACAGTGGCATACACCCTCACATGCAAAGAAAGAGACCATTTTCTATAGCAAGTTAAAAAACAATGGTTATTTTATTGTGTCCATCAAAGCAAACAGACGTCTTCTACTGAAAAATAAAGGAACTTTATCGAGCATTTTAAAACATCTACAGGAATCAAAAATCTATTATATTCTGCACACCTTTGTTTAAAAGGTCCTGCAAAAAAGTTAAACAGTTAAACACCTCTAGCAGATTTGCTTGGATACTGTATGTATGCCCTAATTCTAGAGCTTGTGTTTTAAGAGTTTCAGAAAGTGTCATAAATCAAAGACTACATAGAAAAAGAGTGAAAAAATCTTCAACGCAATGCACACCGATGGATCTGCCTTATCAAAAGTTTTTTTTTATCTGAATGGAAAAAGTAAACATTACTCTTCAAAAAACTCAAAAAGAACATGCTTGCCAGCCGAGACAATGGTTTCAAGATAATTATCTCCCTGAAGACCATTAGTTTGACTCCCACTCTCAGAATTTTTTAAAAAGGCACTTTTTTTCTCCCACATTTCAACAAAATAACAGGCAAGGGCAAAGTGGGCCATGGTTCTTTTTTTTTTAATTAGCTTTAATTAAAGTTTAAGAACTAACACCAGGCAGACTCTTCGAATGGTGGCAGTCTACCCGCTGCACGCCAGCTTGTCACTAGTAAAGGCTATGCCTTGGGCAGAAGAAGTTCACAAACACTATGAAGATTAGGAGTGAAGGACTACAAAGCTTTATAATTTAATATTTTAGAAGAAATACCTCTCCTGAGACATATCTATCTTGAGCATTATTAAGCCTTTCCCCTAAAGTAAACACAAGTATGTATTCTATTAGAACCCATTTCAGATCAAATAGTAGTTCCTCACAGTATCTTAAAGGCATTAGATAATAGCTTCCTAGTTGCATAACATTACTATTGTAAGAACAGGTTACAGTCAAATACCAGAGTAATTGTTACATTAGTATAATATTAATGTATTATCAGAATAATTATCAGAATAATTTTAATTTGTTATTTTGTAAAATGTCAAAAATATGTACCATGCACAACAAAGTAATTAAAGTTGGTATTGTTGGAATTTGGATTGGATTAAATTAATCTGTTAACTTTGTGTTTTTTATGAGTGAAATGTTTGTGCAGTTTTTTTTAAGTATTGGAAATGAACGTAGAAGCCATGGTGGGATTGGGCTACTACAGTACTGCTCATTTCCAGAAAATTAATAAATCTAATTTTATGTAGTCTGTAAACGCAATAATCTCAAACTGGGCATTAAAAGCACCTTACACAAAATATAAATAAAGAAAATTTACTGTCAAGAAAACAAAGCAGATGCAGAAGTTAAAAGAAAAGTGTTCCTGAAAAAGTAAGTTTTAGATATAAAAGTACCCTGTGATGTGTGGAAGTGTTTGTAAGTAGAAATAATTACCAATATACAGTACTCCTCTTGGAAATGTCCTCTAAAACTTCTCTCTGTGTCTCTAACACCAAGTTCTCCACAACAATGTGTGCACTGAAGGTTCTTAGCATGTTTTTCTGTTTAACAGCAGCTTCAAAGTAAACAATCGCACACAAGTGCCAGCCAATTCAAGTGTGGTTCGTCATTCCTCTCATCTCCTAGTGTTTAAATTAGTGTATTACAGTACACCTCTTAAAAGGACCAGAAAAACTAATTGAGCTGACAAAAATTCAGGTTTGTTTGAGGATTCTGGTGCTTGTCCTACTGATACATTAACATAAATTATTGCTAGAACAGCTCCTAATAAAATTCATCTTGATTATATTGCTCATTCTTTCCTCCAATACATGAGAGTTCTAAGGACTCTAGTTTGTAAGCTTTCTATGTAAATGAGTTATATCAGTAACAAGACAATACACCTTGAGGGTTTGTAAAGAATGATGTGGCTGACTGTTCAGCAGGCCAATAAGGATTCCCTAAAGGCCAGATATCCCATATATTCCATCCAGATATCCCATATATTACATCCTTACCAAGAAGAATTTCAGTTATCCTACAATAATTTATTTTAACATCAATAAAATGTTTGAACCACTTAATGAGTCTGCTTACTATTGTCTCTCTCTGAGGAGTGTGTTATTCTGAGCAGTGTAACAGATTCATGCAATTTTGTTCACAACAGCATTTAAAATATTATGTATTAGCTGCTGACCTCACATTCTGTATTCATGTCAATAATACCCCCTCCTGCTTTCATGTGTTTGAGATTCTGTGTTTTTACCATTGTGGATGCAACTTATGTGTCAGAATTGGTAGCTAAGATGATATTATTTGTGATCAAGTCTTGCACCCGTTCTCAAGTCTACTATCCTCATCACTTTAATATTGAAATAACATGTGTTTACCAATAAGACTTAAAGCTTGCTGCTATCACACCTGTGTTAAAAATGGCCTGGACCCTGAAGTGCTTAATAACTACTTCCCATTTCCACTTTTCCCTTTCTTGCACAAAGTGTAGAGTGGGTGTTTGCAGCTGAATTGCAAATTTGTCTTGCATTTGATGAGCTGGTTGAACTTTTCCAGTTGGGGTTTAGACGAAGACGAAGTTACTTTGTTGACTTGCTGATAATCTTTCTCTGTGGGTCATTAATATTATTCTCCTTCTGGATGTAAGTGCTAATTTTGACAGACATGGCACTCAGATATACTTATATACAGATATACTATATGAAACTAAATAAGATAATACTGCTGTAGTTTGGCGCTTTACATATTTCTGTGTGACATAAAGACATCAATGCAACAGAAATTTAATCTGAACTATAAGGATATTGTTACACATATTGGCCCCCTGTAAAAACTATGCAAAGGATTTCACTGTCACTGTAGCTGAACTAGAAAATGAAGCCCTTAAACAAAACTGAAAAAAATGGATGTCATAAAACTCACATTACAAACATCACAAAGGTATCTTTTTTTCCATTTGAACAACACTTCACAGTATATCTGTTGTTGAAAAGTAGATACAGTACACACCTTTACTTTCACAAAGACTATTATAAAACCTTGCTTAGTGTCATATCTACTCAGATACTAAATAGACTTCAGTATGTGCAGGTGTCTGCTACTCAAGTGCTAGGACTTACTGCTCTGCCTCACAATATATTTCCTCTACTGTGCTAATTCCATTTTGTCCTTTCGAAGTTTAGTGTGAATTTTATTTTTTTCCCGCTTACATATAAGACAATGAATAGCTTAGTTCCAGTCTGCTTTAAGGATGTATTGCATGTCTAGCACAATTGGGGATTTGCTGATGCAGCTCTGTTCACATTTTACCTAAGACTGTGATAGAGATTTTATTTTAATTCTTTAGAAACTCAACAATCCTTCTTTTTACCATATCTTTTAAAGTACACTGAGCATCCAAACAAGTTAGCATGCTTCATACATGAATCTTTTAGGAAAATAAAATATAAGGATTTTGGATATTGATTAAATTGTTTAGTAACATTTTGTAACACTTAAATATCTTTCACTGTTGCATCAGCAATAAATCTCCTCATGAATGAGAAACGTGATTGAATACAGTTGATGAAGTGATTTAACCTTCAAGCTTGTCAAGCTTAAGTTAGAAAGAAAAATACAGAAAAGATATGCCTCATATTTCAAAAGAAAAATGCCTTCTTGCTACTGGTATGTTGGAGGGTTAGCTAACCGCACTGTCAATTAACATCTAGGGTGTTCATAGATAGCAATACATAACCTGACATGAAATTACAACTAATAACAATCCATCAAAGTTAGGCCACAGTCTAGGAGACCACGAGTCACCACGAGTCTTGTGACTTCCAATTGTGATGGTCTGAGCATGTCTAGCCTGTTGTACTGATTGATAACAACTAGACCTTATACTTGTATCCCTTCCTGCACGCCCATCTGGATGTGATGTACAACAACAACAATAATAATAATAAAAACATGTGTTAAGAGATTGTCCTCGTTCACATTTTAACAATTTGAACAATGACAGATTGATGTTCACTGCTAAAATCCCTAAAAGACTAAGGTCCCCATTACACAGTATGGTGTTTGAAATAGTGAATGGACATGAACATGTAATATAACACATGCTGCTGTGAAGCCAAGGTGGATATACATTCCTAGTTGCTTTAAACAAAATTCAAGATTGGGTCAGGTTTACAGGCAGAATGATGAAATGCTACACAAGCCGTGCATTTTAAGTAACCCTCTGTCATCCAATTTTGAAGGAGGACCATTAAAGTGACTTCCATAGAAGAAAAAAAAATGTCTTCCTGCATAGAGTTTCTAAAAACAGATGGCACAAAAGGGCATGGGATATAATACAATTCCTAAGCATTACGTTTCTATAATTTTCCTTCACCATTTATTTGGCCTTGTTGGAACACAACAGTATTGTTCCACATATAATGTATGAAACCCAAGATTTAATATGTAAATTATCTTGGTTATTACCATTAACAAGTATGGTTTGTTTTGCTTAACATTTTTGATGACCAATGCAACATTATATAACCAAGACTCCTAATTTTTAAATATTTATGAATTAATCCCATTCCTACACAGATCAGCAATAAGGGCGGAATTAGGTAAGGTTGTCATCTTGGTGCAATTAAACACAGAATGCTTTAATGAGCTTGATGCTTGAGGGGATTTTTTCCTTTACAGAAGTATAGCAAACAAATCACTGCGGGCTTGTCAGTTGCATTTACTTGAGACAGATCTGACAGCCAGCACATGCACAGCCACAGACGTTGCTTACAGCACACTCACATTCTATATAGCTAATGAACAGCTCGGCGAGAGTCTATTATATTACAATACAGAATAAATGTTAACGTGTTCATAGCCAGGCCGTTGCTATGAAGACGCCAAGGAAATGGATTGCATTGATAAACTGTGCTTATTAAGAAGTAATAGACTAAACCATAGAGCTCCAAAAGATGAGGTAGAGTGTGTTGTGAATATTATACTGTAATTACTACTTTTAACATTAATTCAGAATGATTTGAGTGCTTTTATGATGCATCAAAGTATCAAGGAATCAACATGCCATCAACATTCATTTGTAACAATACATATAGGGAAACTGATTTTGCCCATAATGGGTTATTGTGTAAGCCATGATCTACCCCATACAAAGTTGGGCTTTGCACTGTAATAGCGTGTGATACTACTTCAAGATTATCAGGGGTGTATTGATGTAATTGCAGCTTTTAGGCTTTCTTAGCATTGTTCTGAATTTCACAGTCGATTTGAGTTCTAAAGTTCTACTAAGAAAAACATTAAGATACTGCAGTCTAAGGATCAAGGGCACTATCTCAAAATAGCTAGACCTATATTGTACTCTGCCCATTATAATAAAATAGGTTACGGTATTCAAGGCTAATGAAAAATACAAGTTTGACATCAGAATAAGTATTATTTTTATTATTTACTATTCTAAAGTTAAAAAAGAACAATACAGAAACTTCACAATATTTCCCTGAAACGAATACTACTTATCATTGTTATGAGGATAATAAATCAATCACTATGTTAACAATGGAGGAGATCCTTTAAAAAAGTAAACTCCCAGAAACAGATTAGGTAGCTGCTATGGAACCCAGTGTATTTCATGTTCGACATTAACATGTGAATTGTTATGTGTGCCAGGCGTTAAAGTATATACTGTAGCATTGATGAGGCTGTGCGTTTGTGTAAAATGAAAAGCAACTATAAACATGGGCAATTAATAAAACTGTCTTCCGTTAATAAAAGAAAGCATCCTCCTTTCGGTACCAGACATATTTTGCTGTGATTTTTTGTGATCCTCAACAAAACATTAATATTATAAAACAATTCGTATAATTAGATTTAAGACGTCTGACACGATTCTGTCTTGCCACCGATGACACCTCTCAAAATGCGCTCCAGCCACCTAATTCAGAAGCTTGTCATTATTTTTTCTTCAGATCTGACAGATTATATAAGCATCATTTTCTTCCTCTACATTTTCTTTTTCATCCACAAAACGTCAGCAAATTCACATCATACGAGCAGAGCACAACACGATTTGTAACTCAAGTGGCCACCTGTCCTAAGCTGTCCTAGTTATGACACTACATATTTGAACAAAGGTACGTGGGGGTTAAATGTGGGCTTCAAATAATCTGCTGGATCAAGAGAAAATTCGCATTGTACAACAGAATACTCCAATTAAGACTACTTTTAAATTCAATATGTGAACACATATTGAAGACAACACTAGTTTAAAGCTGTTTAACACAATCACCATTCGTTTTATCCTTAAATTGCGGATTACATCTGGCACATTCAGAATAGTTTTACCAGTGACAATTGTCTCGGTGTTCCAAGGACAACGTTGTATTATGTTAATAAACAGGATATGAAATAATCAATTGATAGTTTTTTAAAAGGGAAGACTTTCTTATTGTGTCTTATCCCACATCATTCTGCAAATACAGCGTTTCTTAACCGTGGTAAGTGAATAAGAAAGTTTTCCTTACCTTCCACGTTCTGTATTTTTATAATAACGTCCGCTGCGCTCTTCAGTTTTTGGGCTAAATAAAGCCTGCCAGAGTCTCTTTCAATCTGTACTGGGGAATCGGCCTCAGAAATGACCTCGAACCACTTCTTTTCAAACTTTAGGTCAGGAACGCTGAAAATCATGTCCCCAACTTTTACATCTTCGGAAACGCTTACAGTATAGAACATTTCTTCAGAAAATGCCCTTGGCTTCCTAACTTCGCAGGAATTTCCCTCTACATCAGGTCTTCTAACCTTAAATTGAAATGTAACTGGTTCGCTTTGCAATGCAATGTTTCCATTATCTTTAGAAAAAGCACAGAGAGTAATAGTTTTTCTGCCTATTAGAGATTTAACAAGAATTACCCTTCCATTTTTTGGAACAACGAATAAAAGTTCATTTGGGGGGAATGCATAGTACGCGATTCTACCGTTTTCTCCACTATCACGATCCAAAGCGGACAACTGCATTAATTCTGCACCTATCGGTGTAAGTTCGTCAATTTCAAGGATTTGACTTTTTTTAATGAATCGAGGTCTATTATCGTTTAGATCAAGCACTTTGATTTCTATCCTCACAGTGGTATTAGAACAGACACTGACTGGTGAAGTTGCGGTCAAATCATAAACCGCCTTCAGTTCTCGATCTAAAGTTTTGGTGGTTTTCAAAAGTAGGCGTCCTTCTCCGTGGTAATCAGGACGAAAGTCTGACGCATTTTCCCCCTCTAAAGTAAAGTCCAGTACGGATTCCCGAATTAAACCTGGGCATTTTTTCCACACAGGTATTAATAACCCCTCTACTTGGGTCCCAGCCGGTGCGTTTTCCTCAACTTGTCCATAATACACGGTAAGTGCTGCATTCGACAGTTCGACAGAAAGAATAATGAAAATCATCAATGTGGTAAGATTTTCTGATAAGTCCACAGTTTTCCTACGCACGGTCATATTGTCAGAAAATCAAATAACTGTTTTAAGAAATGTTAATGTTTTGCAAGTTAAAAAATCCAAACCTAAACTTACAAGTGAGTTTTGAAGAAATGTTTTCTTTCAGAAAATATGTACGATTCCAATTATGAAATTGAAATGCAGGCTGAATCGAGTAGAATGCAACATGCCTGGCAAGCTGTCAGCTGTTACCACAGAATCACCAATGTCCGGCAAAGCTTGATTAGTGTCACACGAGCGCTGGAGTGCAGTCTCCATGAGCTACTTTGATCTCCGCCCATAAAATCTAAACCAATCCCAAAGACAGGTGGGACGTACAGATTTTATATGCCCGCCCTCCACACGTTTAAGCTCTTTGTGCTGTTACATCAGATTGGAATATCATATCTGCTCAGAGTTTAAAATGAATAAGCAGGCTGTGTTCGTGCTTGCTACCGAGACAGTAGACACGGTCAAAAAACGCATCGCAAACACCAAGTCCTATTTTGGATCTTCAATTTTTATTTTAAGTCCAGAATAATCATACTAATGTCAGGTACTTCACAGTGGTAACAACTCAAACACAAGATGCAATCCTTACAAACGTGCTTCTTCGATGTATTCATTAAAAGTGTTAGCAACAAAGCGTGTTTTGTTTCCTACTTACATAAATCTATGTATACAATCTTCCATACCAGGTTTGAGCAGCTATTAACATGGAAATACATTCTGACCATAAACCATTTATTGAACAAAACAAAAGCACATAGACTTTTTAAAACTAAATAATTCAAGCACACAGCCAATAAAAGCTTATCTGTATCTGTAGCTGACATCTAGCGGTTTCTTTAATTAGAATAATTGACAACTACAATGAGCTATTGTTTAATCAATTTATTTTGCAAGAAAAAAACTGCTATAAACAAAACTCTTTAAAAGAAGGTTGGAATAGTCAACATTCATTTGGAATCCTCTATATGGTGAGACAGTTTTACTTTAAAAAGCACAGGGGCACTGTACAGAGTATAACATTGACAGATAATGCTGAAAATAATTAATATTGACATTTTCAATTTAAAAGTACAATCCCTAAAACAACAGTTTCAACAGTATGCAAATAGATTTCTGACAAAGCAGAGAAAACGATAAACACCCTAACACTAAAAATCTTAAAGAATTAAACAATGTAGCTTTTCTCTTAATTAAAACTGGAGAATTGGGAGATTTGTGAATGGAACAAATTGGATAACACTAAATAAGCCTTACTGCCTGGTTAGGTTTTCTTACCTCTAAATTATCTGTACACAGCAGCTAGTTATTATCCTCCATTCTACTCAAGCTAAGCCTTGTCTTTGATAACTAAGCTGGGAAATTAAAACAATGGAAAATAAGTCTAAATAAATATCAGAACAATGCTTTTTTGGTATCAAATGTTTTCAGCCAATTCTGAATGGATATATACAGTAAAACCTAAGGAATGTACACAACAGACCAGACAAAGTAACTTGTAATGTATGTGATCTGTCAGAAAGCAACATGGACCAATAAAAGTATTCAGATTTCTTAGTGTAAACTGCACAGGCAACAGAGATGATAGTATACAGCAAGCCTGTGTCAGTGAGTGTACAGTATAGCCACGAGGCTCTCACTATTCCAATTTCTATTCCCATCTCTCGCTTTAGTGGACGGATCTTTCAGTATACTAGGTACTGAAACTTGTTTGGGGGCTGTCTGGTTCAGGTTCTCAGAGATACTGTATACCCAAGATGGCAGGTCAAATCCTCAGTCTCACCTCATCTAGCATGTGTGGCAGGCCATGGAATTTGTTTTAACATCTTTCAGAATCTTCCTGGCACCCGAAACATACAGCTCATGTGAGCAGCGAAATCAAGTACTGTAAGCTGAAACTTTCCAGTTCCTTGCTTCACGGGCTTGGAAGCCTATGGGAGTCCTGGGGAACGATGTCACCATAACAATTTCATCTTGCTATGAGATACAAAGGCATCTTCTAGCAGCTTTATCCAACACAAGATCACAAGAGAGCCAGAATCTATCCTAGCAATCAACAGGCACAAGTCTGGATAAAACATGGGTAGGCCAGGGTGCACATATTCACACCAGGGCCAATTTTTCCATAACCCAAGTAATGTACCAGTATGGCTTTGGACTGGGAGAAAACCAAAGCACCCAGAGGAAACTCACACAAACATGGGGAGAACATACAAACTCCACACAGAGCACCCCAGGATTTGAACCCAGAGCTCCCGCACTCCAAAGCACAATGCTAACTACTGCTCCACAATTTTACCCCACTAAGTGCACCATATAACGGAAAAGATATGACAATAAAATCAATCTTGTAATTTGTTCAATCAATAGGTGTGCCCTGTGGAATATTTAAAACATCCATTTCCCATCCACAAATAATGTAGAATATTTTGATTGTTTAGATGAAACAATAAACATTGCACTTGTAGCATCATTTGTAAGGCCATCTACCCAAAGCAAACCTCCCCACATCTGTTGGTTTGAAAAGCAGGATGCAAATTAAGCCAATATACTGTAAGACGGTTTGTATCTGTGACAAGGGATGGATTTGAAGTTGAGGGTGTCGAATGTCATGTCACAGACACTCATGCCACTCTTTCATCATAATTTGGCATGCCTCTCTGTGAAAAAAATGTTAGGAATGGTAAAGGGGAAAAAGGCAATCTTGCGAACCTTGATTAGTTTCTCCTTGTAAGGTCAATGGGAGAAGTTGCTTTTTAGCAACTCATGTTTAGTCCCCCCCCCCATCAGGACTTTAAACAGTGTAGAACAATCACAAGTTTTAATGACCATCCACAGACAAGTGGATTTCCATACCTCTGTAACATGCAGTTGTGGGCACCAGTTGCAAAAGTTATAGTAAAGAATGAAAAGACCATTCCAATGACCACTGATTCTTAACTATTTGTTAAAGGGACAAATTTGAACATGAACATGAACATAAGGAGTATAGGCAAAGGCAATTCTGGGTCTCCAGCTATGTAAGCAAGTGTTTTATCACATAAGATCAGAACTCCTTGTGATGTCATAGTATTACCAGGTAGATTTTAAAGTGACAACAAGTTACTGCTACTAGAATCAGCATAGTGAAATTCACTTGCATCAATGCTGTGTTTGTACACTCCCCCAGCATTTTCATTGTGCATGTCTTACGTGTCTAAATTAACACTTTTTAAATTGAGGGTTTTTAAATTATTTTAACTATACTTACACTTTCTTGTGATGCAAAACATGGAATCATAATGATGATATGCTAAAGAAAGAATGTCCAAAACACAATCAAAAGAGATCTTTAAATCAGAAAATGAAGCACAGGCCTCCAGCAGCCCACAAGCCATTTCCTGATGACCCAGAGTCACTGAAATAATGTGTACTTGTTGAAGGTCTTTGGTCTTTCTAATCTACTTTTATCTATACCTCAAAAGTTATGAGGAGTGGAAAATTACTTGCCATTCTGTACTTGGTTTCCGCATTAGAAACTCTTCCCCAACCTTAAAAAAAAATCAGTTTTTGCATTATCTGTTTAACACATTGTGAAGAATATTGCTGGACTATGTTGCATTTTGCTTTTGCACAACTGATATTATAATGTATTATTCTATCACTTATTGCCATCTAAAAAAACTGATTTGCTTTATAATGTTCGGGCAAGCAAGCCGATATAGCAGCACACAGTTGCCTACTTGAAATGTGAGCCGACTTCCCAAAAGAAGTAAATGCGTGATACGTTTGACCAATAAACACTATCGGATCAGTAAAAAGATCAACCCTCCTCCCCATTTAAGATCAAATTGACATGTCTTAAAAAATGAGGACAGGGTAACGGGTGAGAACTTTTCCCCTGCACAACCAACTGACCTTAAAAAAAAGATTTTGTTAATAAATCCAAAAGCTATTAATTAATGCTGGCCTCTCATTCTGCAAAAATGACCCCAATAAAGTCCACTGTTAGCAATCATTATGCTTAAAAAAAGGTGCTCAAGTAGGTGATATTCCCACGCTTTTGCAGGAAGTCCTTATAGAAAAGGTTACAAAAACACGCAAGTCCTTATACTCAGAAAACCGATGGGCAGGCGAAAGTAAAAAACCAGGGTGGGACAGTTCAATCGAGACGACCAATCCAAGTCGCAAAGGCAGAAACAAGCGAGAGTCCAGAAAGCAACGATGAGTTCGAACCAAAAGAAGGCAGTGCCAAAGATAGTACCCGCCAAAGAAAGATGCCTTCCATAGTACCAGGATGGAATAGTGCACGGTGGGTTTTTTTTTAAGTTTTTATTTAAACAGCAGAAATACAAAAACGGAGACAGAATATGAAGTGTAGAGCCCCCGTTGCGTTACAGAAGTAAGATACAGAAATAGACACTTCACATCCAGAGGAATTCACAATTATAAAAGCTGAAACTTTTACTTTTTACATATTTCCATTGTATGTCCTTTTATACTTAAAAAAGAAGGTCTTCTTTAGCTCAGCTGGCAAGACCTGGGTTTGGGCCAATGCAGTGAGGCACGAACTAGGGTGGGAGCGGCGAGGGCACAAGCCCTAGAACCCGAATCCGTTACAATAACAAAAGGACGGACAATGAAATATGGGCTATTTCGAAGTCGCAAATGTGAGATATAAAGTCGCAATTACGAGATACCATAGCGCGTTTTTTTTTACTCCCTGGCGGAAACGGGCTTCCATAGTTTAGACTTTATCATGGACCCTAAAGATGATAAGAAAAGGAAGACTGTGTGCGCGTAATAGCACAAAAAGCAAATGAAGTGGTTGCTATACAGTGCTGATGTCTAACTAGTTAAGCAGTTTTTTAGAAATAAAAACACAAACCACAGTATGAATGTTAGTTATTATTGTTTTTGTCATGTTTTGGTGAAAAAATTAAAAGTAGGGGTGAATATTTTGGGGGTTCGGGACGGATTGTATTTTTTCCCCATATTAAATAATGGAAATAGGTTTTTGTTTTTACGAATTGTCGCTGTACGAAAGTGTTTCTGTGAACGAATTACGTTCGTAAAAAGAGATGCGGGTATATTGTCTAAAGACAATATATTTGTGATAATTTTTCCTAAACAAAATACAGCAGGAAAACAACATTTCCCCAACACCACATCTCATCATCTCCTCATCTCAATGGTACACTGCCCCAGTGTTTCTAACGACACTTAAAATATAGTCAGACAGCTACAATGGACACCTGTGCTATGAGGCTTTGACTGCATCATCAGCAGAACTCCAATACTCTTGGACGATGCAGTTATCATTTAGTCATCTGATGCTGCTGCTGATGCCATCAAACCTCACTGCATTGGTTTATAATAATCTACACATACCTGCAACAAAGGTGCAGTAAATAAATGAAAGATTGGTAAAGCCAGACCTCACACACAAATGTTACACTGTGGAGTGGAAAATTCAATATTCAGATGTTTCCCTTTCTACAAGAAATTCAAATTCTAGAATACAGGAAGAGGAATATTGCCAGTCCTTTATAATCAGTACCAGTCAGCCGGTAAAGTTCAACTTCTTGTTAGCTAAGAGCCAAAAATGCCCATTCACCTCTTCTGCAAATTTATCTTTAACTAGATTTAACCTACAGTATCCCAACCTCAAAACCCTGTGAATAGAGACTCCACAGCAGTGTTCACATTTACCTGCACAACCATTTCTATTTTGCACGCAGTGTCAATGTGCATCTTTGAGCACAGACCCAGATTATTTTTTTCTTGGGTTTCACAGGCCATTCTACCTTCGGCTGGAAGATGAAGAAGGTCTGACTGCCCTGCAAGACGGTTAATGTAGGTATCTCATATTCAAATGCTAGAGAGTTCCCTGGAGTTTGTTAAAGCTCTTAATTACAAAGTCTGTCTTAATTGTTTCAATTAACCATATTATTGTATTACTTCTAGCCAGGCTCTGAGGTGTAATACAGATACAGTACCTTGCAAACATATTAACCCTGGACGGTGGAAGAAGTAGATAGGTGTGACTGTAATCTTTAGGAGTTTTATAATCAAGATGAGCATATTGAGAATATTGGAGACCGTTGATCTTGTGGAATCTTTGGATTTACCCACCACAAAGTACGATTTATTCATTCAAGTTTTTATGAAGGACAACCTCCACAAGTGCCCAACATCCCAAAAGTTTCTTGCCAACCAGGATCTTTTTCTATGTCAATGAGCCAACCACTACAGCTCACATTTTGGA
The DNA here is from genome assembly GCF_059453375.1 of Lepisosteus platostomus. Classification (NCBI taxonomy): domain Eukaryota; kingdom Metazoa; phylum Chordata; class Actinopteri; order Semionotiformes; family Lepisosteidae; genus Lepisosteus; species Lepisosteus platostomus. The sequence continues at coordinate 29,738,979 of NC_142622.1, read as the reverse complement.
ACGAGAATAGAGGCTTTAGCTAGGCAACTACTATTCACTAGATCTCTGATCTCAAGATGATGCAATCCACCTTGAGGGCAGTCTAAGATTAACTTAAACAGATCAGTGCACCAATGAAGGTCAGCTAGGCAGACATTTCATATTTTAAACTTGAACCTGTTCTCCAACTTTTGCGAATACTTCTGTCTTCACCCTGATTCTAATAAAGTGGGGGATAGCTATATCATTCCTTGCATTACTGGATTCAGTTACACTTAATTACAATTAATGCCTAATGCAGTTTCATGATGATAAGTATTCTCAAGGCATCTGTAGAAGTGCCTTCCCTGTTTGAATTTTTTCCACAAGCTTTAAGCAAGTCTGTAGTCCAATTATGACTTTAACATATTATGACTTAACCAATCAAACTAGCATGTTGATCATTCAAATAAATAAATATGGGAAGATATGTGATGATGATCATGATCCTGCAGTGAAGATGGCAGCTGTCTAAAGAATACTGTTCTTGAAGCAGAGGCGCCGTTTGAGATTCAGTGACCACAGTACTGCTACGCCATGCACACACCTACATAAAAATTCTGACGAGTCAGGATACCTTGTATGAAACCAAATCAGTTTTCATGCTATTGGAAATATGCCTGGCGTTGTAGGTGCAATGAATGGGCGGCTCATCCCTATAAACATTCCCAGCATCTTGAATCCCATCTACAGCTGTCATAAAGGGCTCTTGGCAGTGAATGTGCAGGTGATATGCAACCATCAAGGACAGATATTGTGGCCAAGTGGCCCGGGAGTACGCATGACGCCTGCATTTGGGCAAACTCAGGAGTGTGTTTGATGGCAAAGGATGGTGCATTTGCTGGTGGGTGTTTTTTGGGTGACAGCGGGTATCCTCTCCGTGCATACTTGCCAACTCCAGTGATGAACCCCCAAACCATGGCTGAGGAGAGTTATAACAGCGCACACCGAAGGAGGCACAGTGTTGTAAAGTGCGCTCTGGGCATTTGGAAGATGCGCTTTCGATGCCTACACAAATCATCAGGGGGGGGCTTAGATTTTCACCTTAATGCTGCTGTGCTGTTATTGTTGTGTGTGCTATGCTGCACAACATTGCAGTGCACGATGGATACGCCTTCCCCATGATGTAGGGGAAGATGATGATGAGGAAACAAAGGAAGAAAACATTGCTATTGAGTTACTGGGAGAGAGGAGAGAGGGACTTCAACAGGCGAGTTTGGATGCACGAAGGCATATTATCACAATGTTTTTATTCGATCTTTGTACTGTTTTTATTTATCTTTGTAATATGTCCATTGTGTTTATTATTTGATGTTGTGTTAGTTCCGTTTTATTTGTTACATCATTAAGTACACTGTATACTGTTTCTTGAGTCGTCTCATGTTTCTGCTCATTTCAAACTTTATTGTCTTTGTGTCAGAGATGCAAAAGAGTGCAAAGCAAAACAAGAAAAAGGGCAACTGGAGCATGGAACTATATTTCACGAGGGAGGCTCCATTTGCTCTGTTGTGCCTGTGTCTGGAAAGAGAGTACATAAATTATTCACACAGCCACAACATGTCATGCTATTGTTTTATGGATCTGTCATACAGAAATCAATGTAAAACCTATACATTTTTCATCTTTACTTGATTAAATAACTCACCTTGTTCTGAGGGCACTGAAATGGAGGGCCTGTTGAATTGTGCCTCTGCCAGTGTGAGCTGTTTAGCCACAATGTCAAGTTTTGCCTTCTTTAACAGAACCAGCTCCTGATGGTGCCTCTCTCACTGCTGGAGCTCTTCTCGTTTCAGCTGGAGCTGTTCTTTCTCTAGTGAAGCCTCTCTTTTTCCAGTGCTATCAGCTCTTGACTACACCCACAAGCATTAGATCCTCTGTCCTTCTCAGGTGGAGCCCTTTGACTGGGTCCTGTGTGTGAGGGCCCTGGAGATGAGAGGCAGGTTGTGGTGAGGTAGATGGAAATTCAATCAAACACACATCTACCCCTCCAGATATTCCTTCTGTCACCCTCTCCTCCTCTGGGGTGAGAGGCATTGTCAGTAGCTGTCATGGATGTCCGAAAGGACGAACCATGGAATGGCAGGAGAGCGAAAATAGACCTTATAGACCGCGTAGCGGTCGAAACAGGGGTTAGCCCGGGCTCAGCTGTTCAGGAAATGCCGTATAGAAACCTATGCCCTCAGGCCAAGGACAGGGGCGACCTGGTGCTAGGCAGGTCTCAGGACATCTGAACCTCAATGCTGAGTGAGGAGCAGAGCAGAAGCAGGAAGTAAATAGGCTACACAACAAGATACACCAGAAAGACATGAATAATCACAGGGAACTAGGAACAGGACAGAAGCAGAGCGCCCTCTAGGTGTACTGGACGTGACAGTAACAGCCCTCCACCAGTCTTAGACCTCTGTCTCCTCAACTCTGCTCCCTTCTTTTTGCCAAACTTGAAAAGTCGTCCCTTTTTTTTCTGACTTCTGTGCCAGATCTTCTAAAAGCACTGCAGGCACTTATGCTGTTTGCAGTCTCGCCCCATTTCTTAATTTTCTCTGGGTTTGTGAGACTTCTTTGAGCTTTGGAAAACAGCACTTCTTTGTTTTTTCTACCCCCTCCAACAGATGATTTAATTCTTCCTTTGAAAAGTTGTTTTCTTTTACGGCTGCTTTTTGCCATTCTTCTTTATTTATGAAGGGAAGAAATGTTTAATTTTTAGTCTGTTTATAGATACTGTATGTTACTGATTGATTGACTGAAGGATTTTGTGTGTGTTTGCGCGTGTGTGTAATTAATGTTTTTCATATACTGGTTTATACTTTTCGGGTGTAACAGTGAGGACATATATTTGACACTAAGTGAAATTGATAGTTCAGTTTTCGACTGGTGATGCTTTTTCCCACGTTGATGCAGGAGAGGAGTCAACAAAGAAGTACTTTAAACTCAGTTGTTAAATTTTGGATTACGAAGCCCTTTACGAAGTTCTTTTCTCACGTTCTTCGTTAGTTTGTATGTTATTTACCCCTAGTTGATCTCCTACATATCACCTCTTCCCCACTTTCTACAGATGCTCCCACAGAAATAAACTTCCTGTTTTCCTCAGGCCTTGCTTTAAGGTTGGACCCTCTTTACTTTTTAGAAGAACCACATGCCCCAGGACCCAGCATTGTCAACATTGGCTGCCAAGTCCATGTGTTAGCATTTTTTACTCCAGCGAGGCATGTGCTCAGTATTGTTAGCAGGACCTTCAGGCCAGAGCACCGTTCAATGACTGATTTCACCTTCCAAACTGTAACTGAAACTAATCACTACTTGTAAATAAACAGTTAAAAATACCTAATAAATTACTGTGATACACCGGGTAAAACATATAATTTCATATAATGAAGGACTTACAGTATCTGTAAATACAGTAAATAGAATAAAAATTGTTTGTATTGTTTGCACTTTTTTCAATTTTATATCTGTCAATGTTTTAACATAACTGAAAAATGTACAATAAATAATTTGTACTTGGGGTTGCACAGACATAAAATAGCATACAAGGATATGTCACACTTAGCCTTGCCTTCTGAGACTTAATATTTAATATATTGAATATTGCATAATATTTCCCTCCAATTTTAATTGTGGAGACTGTGGAAATCAAAATCAACACATCGTTAGGTTCTGCATAATAAATCCTCCCCACCACTATGGAATTGCATGATTTACTACATAGTTATATATTTAGGATAATAACTGGATTTCAGTTTTTTTAAACTAAAACAATTCATTGGAAAGCAATTAATGTATTTTTAGTTTGGAATAACTTCATTATTTAAATATTTTTGAACGGCGATTTTGTTTAAAAAATCCATATTTGGCTTTGTGCAATTAATAGATCAAATGGATTCAGCTGAGCACAAATATAAAAAAATCAACAACTGTATTTGTTATAGTTGGTCTTTTCTAATAAAACACTAAACAGTGAGGAAGGGGAAGGGGAAAGAAAGGGCTGCCCCTAGATTTCAGTGAGAGAAAATAAATATATAAAGAGGTGCATGATATAAGCTGAAATCTTATATCATGGGAGGAGGGGTAAGAGGGTGAGGTTAAATGGGTAAGATACATAATAGCAAGAATTAACAGGAAGGTACTGAAAAGAGAGAACAGCCATAACAGAAACTGTGTCTGAAAAGTAGAGGAGACAAAGATCAGCAGGCAAAGAAAATAAGTAAAATAAGTCAGAAGTAAATTTTGAGGTAACCGTGGTAAACGTAATATATTTAACAGATGACAAAATAAATGGAGTATTAAAAAAAACATATTTCAGAACAGGTGAGCAAATATATGATTAACCTGGTACCAATTGCAAATTACCATTTGGTGCTTAAAGACTGGCTTCCATTGAGACCATTGTTGGAAGACAATGGACACACATCTGTCATTGTTGATCACTTGGGTGATACTTTTTGACCATACATCCAGTTTGTCTTTAGAACACATTTAATGTCCACCACATTTTCTACTTTGACATTAAGAACCATACAGTCTCTGCAATCTCACAGACAGCCGTTCTTCCAAAATGGCAGCGAACTACCACTCTGTCTTGAAATAGTGCCTGCTCCATTCCTTGTGTTGTATTAGCATGAACGATATGTAACAGGTTGCCGATTGCTTTGAAATGCCTTTTAACTATCACACATGGCCTCTGCATAGCATGTGCCCATTGGATTAAATGCATTACCAATCTTTTTTAAATGCCCAATGTATAAATCAACTACTAATTTGATAAATTAAACACATTTTGGGGCTGATTTCCAAACCTTGCCAGGTTGCAATTCTGTGTATTTGTTCCAAACACTTTCATATAACATAATGCAAATACAAACTGAATACAAGCTGCAAACAGTTAATTGTCTCACTTTGAAGAAACAGCAAAGGTAAAACACAAGTACAGGAGAAAGCTTGTAACCCTTTAGGGTTGCAGGACTGAGGCAGAGCTTATATATCAATTCATTACTCATACTTCTTGCTCTAGGCTCTCTGTCTGGGTCACAGTGGCCTTATTCTTGCTGCAAATTTACAGCTTTGCTTTGCAGAAGTGTCCTCTGCATGCTGGGAGCTCTCTCTCACAGGTGGCAGCTCCTTCTGCTATGTGCCTGGAGAGATGTACTGCACAGCGTGTATCTGGACGTGGTTGCTGAAATGTAATCTGGCCTCTTCTTGACAGCAAGACAAGAGTCTGATACTACTGTATATGCTTCAGATTCAGGGGGGTGCCTTCTCTTTTCACGGTGAACACTGTTCACCTTCTGTCTGCATGCATGAGCATACATTCAGAAAACAGGCATTTAATGACTCTACCTGCAACCCCTCATAAATCATGCAATCAGTTCAATCTGCTTAGCCATCACCCTTATTTCATATATAGCTTCATTATATTTAATAAGTGATCAGTGTTGATTTAAGAAATCTCTCACATAATCCAATTTTTTTTCAGTTTTCCCTCATTGTCAAGGGTGTCTTTCACAGTCAAAATAGTAACTTCACCAGACTGTATTATCTGATTGCAATCAATGAAATACTGTCCTAATTTTATCTGGTTTCATTTAAGCGACCTCTTGAAAATAGTCAATGGATAATGACTCATGACAAACCCTTTAAATCCATTACCTATTTAAGAGTATGTGACACTGTGTTGAACTTATGGTTACAACATTAGAGGAAACATGAAAAGAAGGACATTTTTAACATGCTGAAAGTGTCCTGTAGCATCACAATTTAATGATAGTGCAACATTGCTTTATATTATTATTTCCAGCATTCATTCGTAGTTTGCCTATTAAAAAGTGCAAAGAAAAAATAATTCTAGGATACTGTGACTTCAATTAGCATGAACTAGAATTATCTGGAGCAGCAGTGGTACTGAATATGTCCTAGCAGGTTAGACTCAGAATTGTCCAAACCAGTTATTTTAAATATTTCTTGAAATTGGGGTTGACTTCTACCAGTACTCTGGTGGTGCCTCACCCATTTTACGAAAACTTAACATTTGTAAAGTGCGGAAAATCAACCATCCTGCACTCCTCATATTTCTCCTGCGGGTATCCTACTTCTTTTAATGTCAGTTATTAAAAAAACAAAAAAAGTAAATAATAAGAAAATGAAACATCATTACAAACAAGAAACTGCCTGAGAGGCAAAAAGGAAAGAAATGCTTATCTTTTTACAGGGATGATCTAATTATAGAATCTCATGACTCTGTACGTTTTACAAAGCATAGCCTTGAGCACTAAATTTTGCATGGTTCAGTGTTGCTGAATGCACAGCACCTTATTTCAATTTGCAAATAACCTGTCTCAGTGTAGTCTGCACATCCTTTTCTGTAGCATTTGTCACATTAAATGCTTGCTGTTTCAAAGAAACAGATAAGAAGAATGCACAACCCAAAGTGTTGTGGTAATGTCAATAAAAATAAATATAAGAAATAAGGTGAGCTGGACTTACTCTTTCTGCTTCAGCTTTATAAGACCTTGTTAACATTTCTGCATATATCATCAAAGCCTTCACCAGAAAATCATATGTGCTTGAAACATTGTCACATTTGACAAGCTCTAATAAACTATTTTTAGTAGAGTGAGTGTGTGTCCAGCTTTATTTAATTTATTGTGTTTGTTGTTCTTATACATACAAAATGTGTCACCCAGAACTCATTTTGCTTTATGTTTTTAAAGTAGAGACTGGCTCTATGTAAGAATACATGTTTTATGCATTCTTTGACTGTGCCATCAACTGAAAATTGAACTTAGTTATACTGAAGAACTGAATTACTCTTACATAATGTACAGTAGTCCTGCATATAGTTCCCAAGACTGACCACTTGTTTCCTACATAGTGAAATCCTACCATCTCAAGTAAATTTTTGTTTTATGTCAATCTAAAACTTTAAACCCCAGTCATATTTGACAGTCATATTACCACCTCGTAACCTGATCTGGTCAGATTTCAGAAGATGAGCAAGGGTGGGTCTGGTCAGTATTTGTGAAACTTCAGGAAAACTAGGTTTCTGTTGTAAGTGATATTGGTGCACCAGAAGCGGAACTCTTCTTTTGTGGACCAGAATTTCCAAACCAGTGCCTTATTACAGTGACTGGGGACACTGTGCTGTAGGAGACTATTCATAAGAGTAGGGATGTTAACCCATCCTGGCAAAATTCCACTGTGGGCTTGCACAATCAGGTCTGTCTGTAACTCACCCTTAATTAAATTGGCAAAGCAATTTCTCACTTCGTTACCTTAATCAGTGTGTATTGGGGCTGCTGGTGTGTAACAGTAGCCACACGTAATACAGGTGTTGTGGCACCTCCATGGTTAATTAAATGGAAATCCTTTGGTTTTAGAATGAATAATATCCAAACTACAGTATATAAATACAATTAATTATTATATGACATAATTATTGAATTATCATTTTTATTTGATTTTGGAGTAGACAACAACAGTGAGAGGACAGAATAATATTTATTACTTTTAACCACAAAGGACAATGTGGTAAAGCAATTAGAAAGGCAACAAAATGCAAGAACAGCGTAGAATGGACATCAAGGGTTACAGTATGATCAAGTTACATAGTACACTAGTAAGGTCTCATTTAGAATAATGTGTACAATTTTAGTCAACAGGTTATAAAATATTTATTTCTGTTCTGGAATCAGTCCAGAAAAAAAGTAACCAGATACATTCCAGGGCTTCAGGAAATGTCCTACGTTTACAGATTTACACATTTAAACATTTTTAGTCTTGAACATGTTACAAATATTCAAAACCCTCAAAGGCATTGACAAAGTCAAACAAGCAGATATCTTTGGAATTGTAGCAGCGAGGCTTAATAATAAGGCAGAATTAAGTGTTTCTGAGCTTCCCAAATGAGGCCCCATTTCTCTGTTCATCTCTGTGGTGCAGCCACAGAGAGACCATTAGTGCAGGGTGATTTAAGGTCCTAGGACAGCTCCCAAAGGGGGATGCACTTAGCTAAGCCTGGCTATCATGATCAATGGTCATCCATTGGCGCCTATCTGTCTAGGGAGTGCCAGATGGACATCTGGACTGCATTCTTAAGTGTCAGGAGTAAGTGACTCATATCTCACCTTGATCAACCAATCAGGGACTGGTAGGGCCGAGTAACCCACGTGGGACTCTGATGCCCATGGAACTTTCAGCCAATCAATGAGCTGAAGTTCCTCCAGGTAAAAACAGGCAACACAGAGAGCCTGTGAGATTCAGATTCAACAAGATTCAGTAAGATTCAGAGATTCTGTGGACTGTTCTAAAGGGAATTCAAAGGAGAATTCCAGGGCAGGACGGCCCAGGAGCAGAAGGCTCCCAAGGGTAGGACATTCTCGCAGCAAGCCTCCTGACCATCCTGAGACTCAGCCCGGACAACCACGGAACGGCCAGTGTGTCCGAGTGCCAGAACTTTCCTTTGTTCTAAGAGTCTAGAGCGGAGGTTGCCAGAGAGTAACCAGAGGATCCACCCGAGGTTAGCACCAGCAGCAGGCCTCGTGAACAGGTCGGAACTGTGGACAGCTGAATCACTATTCAGAACTAGCTCTTCACCAGGAACGAACCAGTCCTCTTCCTGACTTGCTGGGACCCACAGTCATCTTTTCTCCTGTGCACAAACTTTGCTAGTTAAAGCCAACAGTGAGCATCAGCAGCGCACCGTCGCAAGCCGCACAGCACAGCCTGGCACCGAGCCAGAGAGCGCGGATTGGACAGCAACAGCCTGCAACTGTTTCTTTGTGCCCGCAGGAGATCTGAATCCCCAGAAATTGGATGAGTATTCAACTTCAATGCATTACAGCTCGAGAATTCAATTGTTATCCCAACCAGTTGATATCAATTTAATTCCTAAGAGTTATGTACTTGTTTGAGTATCTAATGTAGAAGTTATATCCAAGTTCATTTACGAAACGGTCTTAATGAATGATATACTGAACGTATGTCCTCTTGATATGTGTAACACTTTGTAACTGACTGAATATATACCTTTTGTATTCTGATAACCCTCTCGATAAGATCTGTTAGTTTTACATGCATATTCTATGTATTAATAAATGTATCCTCGTGTATTAGTACCTGTGTGTGTGCGTTGTTTGAGTTATGTCGCATGGTTGGATTCTAAAGCCATCAAAAGAATCAACTTTGTGATTTACTGCTACAATTAATAATTGTCTCAGTAAATGCCCAAACCCTACAGAACTGGTGCCTTCAGAGAGCCACTTCTTACATATTTGGCGTCCCTGAACGGCTATGAAACACTACATATTTGGCGTCCCTGGGTGGGCGTGGCAAGACTGAAATGAGTCAACCAAGCGGAATAATTCAATATAAAACGCCGCGGGTTTCATACACGACAATACAGTGTGCTGAAAGCCGAAAGGAAAAAAGTTCCCCTTGCTCTTTAAGCAGTGCTTGATTGTTTTGTGATCTTTTGCAATCTACCGGGTTGATTGCATACTTGATCTTGTGGTTTTCTGTGGTAAAACTGTGATTTCGTACTAAAAAGTAATACTCTTTAAGTTTAACGATGGTTTCTAAAAGGTCTGAATTCGAGTCGCTATTAAGCACTCTCTCTAGCAGCGACAGGTCTGACCACGATCTCTTCCATATCTCCGTCAGCGGAGAAGCTAGAAGGATAAATCTCCATTCTCTGAGAGAGCTAGCGAAGGACATAGAGAGATTTGACCCCGCAGTGTCAGAGAATAATATCGAGAGTTATATTCAAGACCTCAGGTATAACCTGCAGTACCTGCCAAACGCCACAGAACAGGAGAAAGTGTTTCTGGTCAGGAAAACTACCAGCAGAGCTGTACATGAGTGGATGGCTAGGCAGATGAAAGAAGTCTGTAATGACTTTGAGCAGCTTTGTCATGCACTTATCGAAGAATACAGTGCGTTTATTGACCCGACTACCGCGATGGCCGCCGCACTTAATATTAAGCACGAGAGAGCAGAGTCCCCTCGCGAATATTACGAGAGACTTAGACGAACTTATTTTGCAGGGCGAAATGATGAGGGTTGCGAAGAGAACACACATTTCAAGGGTTTATTCATTGCGAATCTCCACCCATCAGTCAGAAATATGATCTTAATGCATACAGATGCACAGACCATGAAAATGACTGATATTAAGAGATTCGTGCAGAAAGCCTGGGAGTATGATGTCCAAAGTCGCTCTGAGCAAAAACCTGCTAAAGCGACTGTGTTCGCCGTCAGAGCCAGCAGGGTTAATTCCCCCCTGCTCGAAGGAGCACAGGCTCCTGAGCTGGCTAAGCCCCGTTCCAAAGCAGGCACACAGGACCGCACCCAGCGTCCTAAGTGCCATGAGAACACCGGGGGAGGGAAAGGGCTAGATAAAGCTGAACAAAAGGATTCAGTAGCCGCCCGCCTGGCCAGGCTTGAACAAGCTTTATTAGGACAGGGACAACCGCTCCCCAAGGCTGCCGGAAGCGTGAATGAGCTGATACTCTCCACTGGAGGAGGCGGAGACCCACCCCCTCTCCCTCCCTCAGTCTATCTGATTGAGCGGAAGGGTTCCTGCCTGGATGAGGTCAGCCACTCCTAAGTGAGTGCTGACTCCACCCCTGAAGTCACAGAGGAAAAGCAGGAAGCTTTTACCTCAAGTCTGCCATGGGAGATGTCTTACACAGTGAGACACTGATTGACACTGAGGTTGAAAGGTGTTTGATGTCACACGGCAAGCTCAAACAGGTAGAAAAAGAAAAGGGCATGCGACTCAGAGAGGAACCTTTGGTGGATCACCAGAAAGGCAAAGTGTGGAAACAGGTCAAGGCTCCTAAGCCTTCTGTACAGAAGGAAAGGGGGGCCAAGAGGCAGACTGTGCTCACACAGTGCCCACCGAACACAGAAGCCTATGTGGAGATTCCTTCTGTTCCCTCTGGACAAGAAATAAAAATATTTCCTTGTTCCCCGGATATACAGGGAAGTCGTGCCCCGGCTGAGGTCACAACAGCCTCCATGCCACAGGAGCGGTGCTCCAAGCAGCCACCTGATCCACCAGGTAAAGCACATCCCTTTTACATCCCTAAAGAGGAGCAGATCTCCCCACCTGGCGATGAAAAGGAGCTTTCCCTGTGCACCCTGGCACCCAAGAGGGGTCAGGAACACCACCCCACAGTGGTGGAAGGGATCCAGATGGCAGGAGAGCAGGTTGGTGATGTAGCCCTCACCCTTAGCCCTGAGAGGTCCTCTATTAGTGAGGATCTGCTTGAGCAGCTGTCGCAGGGCCACCGCCAGGTGCCCCTGGTGCAACATTCACAGGTTAGACAGGAGATCCAGCTGGACGCTGAGACTACTGCGCTGTGGACACACCTGATCCCAGATGCTGATTCCCTCTGCTGTGACCCAGGGAACCTGCAGTCAGGTAACATTATTTCTCATGACTATCAGGTAGTGAGTGAGACTGACCTTATTGTTCCTGCCTCAACGGCAGGGTTTCCAACACACCCAGTCCCCCAGAAGGGACAGGGAATGAAAGCCGAGCCGGTTTTCTCACAGCCACCAGCTCAGTCTGTCAGTCTGAGTTTGACAAACAGTGGTTCACCCAGACTGGAGCTGGATGGTCAAGTCACCCGTCTGCCAGTGCAGAACATCGCAAAGAGGGGTGTCAGAATCCCCGCCTGCACTGACATGGGCCTGGTGAGTGATAGTGAGTTCAAAGACAGTGAACTAGCTATCCCAGTGCTGGGGCAGCTCCCTGAACCCCTAGCGAGGGAAGGGGGGAGCGAGCAGGTGTCCTACACCTACCCCCAGCAAACGATTGTAAACATGCCGATAGAGGGATTCCTCAATCAGGAAGTGTGCAGGGTGGACCTGAACAGTGAGAATGGGATAACAATCCCAGATCACTCAGGTGCTCCAGATGACCACTCAGCTGAGGGTCAGGCATGCTCCACCGCTGCACCGCCCCCTGCAGGGTTCCTAGAGCACAGTCATGAACAAATCGAAAAAGCAGATGCCCTGGAAAAGGAAGAGCAGCATCAGCAGCTGCGTCAGATCTCCCCAGATTTCCAGGATGTTGGTGCCCAAGATGCAACATGGCATACTGAGAAAGACACCATGTACACGCTGCGCCAGCTTAGAAAGGCAACAGTCACTCAGAAGGAGATGACTGGGATCAGCCACCCGAAAAGACCTTTGGGGGGACTGATTGCTGCCGCCACTGTTGCACGTTTGCTATTTCTGGTAGGTTTGTGTGCTACTGGCACTCTCACCCTGACTGCCCCAAGAAGGCAGGTGTCAGAGAGGCCAGAGGGTAGTGACAGACTGTATCGACAGCAGCAAAAGTTGGAAAGCTTAGGGAAAACCCTACAGGCAACTTCCTATGCAACAGGGTTAAACCTTATTCCCCAACCAGTGGACATGATTGTTGGTGTTATACAATGGGTTTATGCTTGTGTGCAACAGGCCAGAATGTTGACACATTAACCCCATCGCTCATAGCTCACCCAGAAGGCAATCCAAGATTGAATTCGGTTCCAAATCTTGAGATGGGTATGGCTACCAAAGCTATCCATTGGCTGTGTCTAAACGATTCACCAATGAAGGGTGTAAAGCTACTAACGAGCAGAAGGAGGTTAATGAATCCCATGAAGAGCAGGTGGGAAGTAAATGGCTGGTCAGCACACCACATTTAACTGACACTGTGACTTGTGACAGGTATGATACAGCTACCACAATGCAGCTACCTAATCAAACGGTTTTCCTGCAAGTTCACGAGGAGGCCACAGTGTTCTTGAACTTAACACTGTACTGTCTAGAACCAGACAACATAAGACCAAACTTGAGGTCTTGGATGCCTTCAGGTGCCACACTATTGAATTGGATAGAAATCCAAGAAACAGTATGCCCTGAAGAGGTACAGGTAGTTAGTTTGCGTTAATGGAACAAACCTCCAAACCACCCTAGCAGATACCCAACACAGGTGTTGTGGTTTATCAGGGGGCTGGGAACAGGAACTGTTGTTATTGTAACACTGCTGCCGGGTAGCTGGATCATGACTGACAGTGTACTCTGAATGCTGTACTCTCACATCAAGATGTACTCTGGGTAGCATGAATGAGTCAAAGGTAGCATGTCAAAAGAAAGGAAGTGACTTCTCCCCAAATATCTACCACAGAGGTATCAGATATTGACAGTGAACTTCCTGATGTGTAATTCCTGGACTTAGATAATGTCTCCTACCGTGTTTATACATACTCCAGATGTTATTCATCCTGTTTGTATCCAATGCTGGTTCCGGTATGAATTCTCGAGGAGTAATGTAGACATTTAAGATTAATGTTCTAATGGCAAGGGACATCACTTAACTCTGTTTTGTTTTGAAGGCAACAACGCCTCAGGACCTCGTGACCTTCAAAAAGGGGGGATATGTAGCGGCGAGGCTAAATAACCTGTCTCAGTGTAGTCTGCACATCCTTTTCTGTAGCATTTGTCACATTAAATGCTTGCTGTTTCAAAGAAACAGATAAGAAGAATGCACAACCCAAAGTGTTGTGGTAATGTCAATAAAAATAAATATAAGAAATAAGGTGAGCTGGACTTACTCTTTCTGCTTCAGCTTTATAAGACCTTGTTAACATTTCTGCATATATCATCAAAGCCTTCACCAGAAAATCATATGTGCTTGAAACATTGTCACATTTGACAAGCTCTAATAAACTATTTTTAGTAGAGTGAGTGTGTGTCCAGCTTTATTTAATTTATTGTGTTTGTTGTTCTTATACATACAAAATGTGTCACCCAGAACTCATTTTGCTTTATGTTTTTAAAGTAGAGACTGGCTCTATGTAAGAATACATGTTTTATGCATTCTTTGACTGTGCCATCAACTGAAAATTGAACTTAGTTATACTGAAGAACTGAATTACTCTTACATAATGTACAGTAGTCCTGCATATAGTTCCCAAGACTGACCACTTGTTTCCTACATAGTGAAATCCTACCATCTCAAGTAAATTTTTGTTTTATGTCAATCTAAAACTTTAAACCCCAGTCATATTTGACAGTCATATTACCACCTCGTAACCTGATCTGGTCAGATTTCAGAAGATGAGCAAGGGTGGGTCTGGTCAGTATTTGTGAAACTTCAGGAAAACTAGGTTTCTGTTGTAAGTGATATTGGTGCACCAGAAGCGGAACTCTTCTTTTGTGGACCAGAATTTCCAAACCAGTGCCTTATTACAGTGACTGGGGACACTGTGCTGTAGGAGACTATTCATAAGAGTAGGGATGTTAACCCATCCTGGCAAAATTCCACTGTGGGCTTGCACAATCAGGTCTGTCTGTAACTCACCCTTAATTAAATTGGCAAAGCAATTTCTCACTTCGTTACCTTAATCAGTGTGTATTGGGGCTGCTGGTGTGTAACAGTAGCCACACGTAATACAGGTGTTGTGGCACCTCCATGGTTAATTAAATGGAAATCCTTTGGTTTTAGAATGAATAATATCCAAACTACAGTATATAAATACAATTAATTATTATATGACATAATTATTGAATTATCATTTTTATTTGATTTTGGAGTAGACAACAACAGTGAGAGGACAGAATAATATTTATTACTTTTAACCACAAAGGACAATGTGGTAAAGCAATTAGAAAGGCAACAAAATGCAAGAACAGCGTAGAATGGACATCAAGGGTTACAGTATGATCAAGTTACATAGTACACTAGTAAGGTCTCATTTAGAATAATGTGTACAATTTTAGTCAACAGGTTATAAAATATTTATTTCTGTTCTGGAATCAGTCCAGAAAAAAAGTAACCAGATACATTCCAGGGCTTCAGGAAATGTCCTACGTTTACAGATTTACACATTTAAACATTTTTAGTCTTGAACATGTTACAAATATTCAAAACCCTCAAAGGCATTGACAAAGTCAAACAAGCAGATATCTTTGGAATTGTAGCAGCGAGGCTTAATAATAAGGCAGAATTAAGTGTTTCTGAGCTTCCCAAATGAGGCCCCATTTCTCTGTTCATCTCTGTGGTGCAGCCACAGAGAGACCATTAGTGCAGGGTGATTTAAGGTCCTAGGACAGCTCCCAAAGGGGGATGCACTTAGCTAAGCCTGGCTATCATGATCAATGGTCATCCATTGGCGCCTATCTGTCTAGGGAGTGCCAGATGGACATCTGGACTGCATTCCTAAGTGTCAGGAGTAAGTGACTCATATCTCACCTTGATCAACCAATCAGGGACTGGTAGGGCCGAGTAACCCACGTGGGACTCTGATGCCCATGGAACTTTCAGCCAATCAATGAGCTGAAGTTCCTCCAGGTAAAAACAGGCAACACAGAGAGCCTGTGAGATTCAGATTCAACAAGATTCAGTAAGATTCAGAGATTCTGTGGACTGTTCTAAAGGGAATTCAAAGGAGAATTCCAGGGCAGGACGGCCCAGGAGCAGAAGGCTCCCAAGGGTAGGACATTCTCGCAGCGCGCCTCCTGACCATCCTGAGACTCAGCCCGGACAACCACGGAACGGCCAGTGTGTCCGAGTGCCAGAACTTTCCTTTGTTCTAAGAGTCTAGAGCGGAGGTTGCCAGAGAGTAACCAGAGGATCCACCCGAGGTTAGCACCAGCAGCAGGCCTCGTGAACAGGTCGGAACTGTGGACAGCTGAATCACTATTCAGAACTAGCTCTTCACCAGGAACGAACCGGTCCTCTTCCTGACTTGCTGGGACCCACAGTCATCTTTTCTCCTGTGCACAAACTTTGCTAGTTAAAGCCAACAGTGAGCATCAGCAGCGCACCGTCGCAAGCCGCACAGCACAGCCTGGCACCGAGCCAGAGAGCGCGGATTGGACAGCAACAGCCTGCAACTGTTTCTTTGTGCCCGCAGGAGATTTGAATCCCCAGAAATTGGATGAGTATTCAACTTCAATGCATTACAGCTTGAGAATTCAATTGTTATCCCAACCAGTTGATATCAATTTAATTCCTAAGAGTTATGTACTTGTTTATCTAATCTAGAAGTTATAACCAAGTTCATTTACAATACGGTCTTAATGAATGATATACTGAACGTATGTCCTCTTGATATGTGTAACACTTTGTAACTGACTGAATATATACCTTTTGTATTCTGATAACCCTCTCGATAAGATCTGTTAGTTTTACATGCATATTCTATGTATTAATAAATGTATCCTCGTGTATTAGTACCTGTGTGTGTGCGTTGTTTGAGTTATGTCGCATGGTTGGATTCAAAAGCCATCAAAAGAATCAACTTTGTGATTTACTGCTATAATTAATAATTGTCTCAGTAAATGCCCAAACCCTACAGAACTGGTGCCTTCAGAGAGCCACTTCTTACATATTTGGTGTCCCTGAACGGCTGTGAAACACTACAGAATGAACAGTGAAACATAGACCAACACACAAGTGAGAACTACATAGTAGTGCATTGAAAACTGAGAACAAGAGGCATTTTTTTACTCAAAGGGTTCTGTAAGTATAGATCAAACTACGCAGCCATATTTTTGAAGCCAATATCCTGGTTTCCTTCAAGAAACATCTGGATGAAATCCTTGGCTCAATCAACTACTACCTATCAAATGGGCTAGTTGGGCCAAACAGACTCTTCTCTTGCCTTTCTAATGTTGCCTTTCTAATGTTCTCTTTTCTATACCAGATTGACATTATACTTATTAGTACTATATACTAATTTATAAGATGCCGAGTATCAAATCTGAAGACCATCTTTTCTGTTGTAAACCTAAATTAATTGAGGCACAAAAATGTATTTTAATGAGCTACTTATGTAGTTAAGTAGCCTCTGTCAGTGTGCAATAACAGGATTTCAGAATAAACACACTGTCTCTGTAAGGCCCCTTAATCAGATTGTACATTTCAAGCAAAGATTCAACCATGAAGACAAAGAAGCTTTCAGAACAACTCAAGGACATTTAATAAATATTAAAATGTATTATATAAATAATATTTATATGATAAATATTAAACCCTTAATGTTCCTTTGAGCACGGTGAAGTCTATCATCAAGAAGTGAAAGGATCCAAGACACTGCTTAGACCAGGTGCTCTAACCCTCCAAGTTGAGGTCCAAACAACCGGATAAGGATGGCGCTATGAGGCAGTTGAGGTCACAGTTATAGAGTGAGGAGATAGGATAAGAGAAAATATCCCAGTCTCTCAAAAGGGGCTTGTATGGACTAGAAAAAACACACACAAAAACTAATCTCAAATCCTGGAAATCCTTGGGTTTGCAACAAAGAACCTAAGCGATACTGCAAACATGGGACAAAAAGATTCTGTGGTCAAACAAGACAAAAATTGATTTTTTCTTTTTCGTTTCAGTGCAAAGCATTACATTTAATGCAAACCCCACTGTCAAGCATAGTCAGCATTATGTTAAAACCAGACAAAAAATTCACCTTTCAACTGGACAATAATTCAAAAGCTACAGTAATGTGACTTATGAATAAGAAGGTAAGTGTACCTGAGTGGTTTAATCAAAGTTCAGATTTAAATTCCATTGAGAATCTGTTGAAAGGCTGTTCCAGACAATCTGCAAGAGACTTGAGGTACCTTGAGTAAATATGCCAAGAAGAATGCCACTATTGCATTAAGTTGCAATTGCACTAAGCCGGTGTGCAAAGATGGAAAAGCAGCCAGCAACCATATCACCCTGCAACTCATAACTGGCAATCCACTGAAGCTAAGCAGGTTTGACCCTGGTCAGTACCTGGATGGGAGACCTCCTGGGAAAACTAAGGTTGCTGCTGGAAGAGGTGTTAGTGGGGCCAGCACTCACCCTGTGCCCCATGTGGGTCTTAATGCCCCAGTATAGTGATGGGGACACTATATTGTAAACAGGTGCCGTCCTTTGGATGAGATGTAAAACTGAGGTCCTGACTCTCTGTGGTCATTAAAAATCCCAGGGTGTTTCTTGAAAAGAGTAGGGGTGTAACCCAGGTGTCCTGGCCAACTTTCCCATTGGCCTTTCCCAGTCATGGCCTCCTAATAATCCCCATCTTGAATTGGCTTCATTACTCTGCTCTCCCCCACACTGATAGCTGATGTGTGGTGGGTGTTCAGGTGGATGCTGCACATTGGTGGTGGAGGGGAGTCACCATTACCTGTAAAGTGCTTTGAGTGGAGTATCCAGAATATAGAAGTCTAAGCAATTATTATGATTATTATGACTTGGGTTGTAATTACTGCCAAAGGTGCTTTCACCAAACATTAAGTTTACAGGTCTCAATACGTATGCAAATAAGATATTTAAGTTATTTCTTTGTAGTTTGTTGTTTTACTGCAACTTATCTTAGAAGTCTTTAAGTTTCTCTGTACTGAGCTAGAAGCTGTGCTCACTCCTCCTTGTTGGCTAGCACTATGTCAGTAGAGAGAGGGCCAGCTGGTCACTGTGGGGCAGGAAACGCTGACAACAGGTCTCTCCTACTGCACAGCTCCTATATTGAGTAAATTTAGAAATGCCATCAACAGAAAACAGTGGGGAAAAAAGCAATCTGTGTTTTTCTCTGTGCCTTACCAAGGTAAGGGCCACTGCTATTTTTGATCTCGATGGTTTCATGTTTTATACAGTAAGTACAAGTAAAACAAAAAAATGTAGTGTGAGGTTACTAAATGATTCAGGGACTCCAGTGTAAGGAGACTGGAACTCTAATGCCCTTAATTATGTACCTGGAGGAATAAACCCAAATGAGTAGAAAAAGTCAGAAACAGGACATGTGGTTCCTCCATTTGCCCTCATCATCCATCTGGAGCAAACAAAAGTTTCAGGTTCCAGCGGCCCCAGAATGTCTCCATGCCAAAGATCATATAGGGGAGAAGTGATTATACTGAATATGGTAGTTACAGTACTGTTGACAGTAGAAAATCCAAGTTACAGTTCAACTTGGACCTGGAAGGTAAAAAGTGCATTGCATTGGAAATGAATCTGGATGGTGAATTTGCTAGTATATAGTTTTAATCAATGACAGGCAGATCTGTCATTTGCAATTCTGTTATCAAATATAGGGTGGTATCAAGCCACTTTACCATGAAAACTGTGCATTTTAGAATAATACAATCTGGTTTGGGAACCAGGGGATCATGTTCTGTGGACTATAGGACACAGTCTGGTGGATTAACCATTTTATACCCCAGGAACACACTGCACACTCTTAAATGAACACTGATAATGTCAGTGCCTTCTTGAAAGTATCATTGTCCATGGGTGGTAAAGATCTTGGCTGTGGTGCAGTATGGATGTGCACCAGGTTTCATTGCACTGCAGGCTATAGGGAGACTGAATTCAGGAGAACAACATCCATCTATTTTCTAACCACGTCTTCCAATTTAGCATTGTGAAGGAGCCGAGCCTTTCCTAGTAAACAATGGGCACAAGGCAGGATACGCCAGTCCATCACAGGGCACAAACTGACTCAAACACACACACCAGGTCCAGTTTTCCCAATTAGTCTACCAGTATGTCTTTGGTCTGTGGGAGGAAACAGGAGCACCCAGAGGAAATCCACGCAAACATGAAGAGAACAGTCCATGCAGATAGCACCCATTCAGATTTGAAACCAGGGAACCAGCAATGGTCACCACTGTGGTCAGCAATGCTAACTGTGCCACCTGGGCCACTTACTCAGGAAGACAAGTAAAAAATGTCAAGAAATAATTTTAAAATGTTTATGGTCACCTAAAAATTTATAAAAAATAAATAATCAAATACAATATGGAAGCAAATCCTGTTTAAATGGTCAAGATCAAGATCACTCCAGTGGAAAGACCACATTTTTAATTTATTCTATTATTAAAATAACATAAACATTAGCCATAAATACATTCATGTATTCACACCACATTGTGTTCTGAAGCTCCCCAGGATTATAATGCACTGATTATCAGATCAGACTTCAGCTTCTCTTAATATTCCAAAGTGCATTCAAGTAAGCAAGCATGTTCAGTACTGTGTTCAAGCTGTGCCTGCAGTACATGTTCCCACAAGTGTTCACCAGGCATCGGAACATGAACAGGACGCCTGGCTCCCACATAAAAGAAAGGGGAGAGTTCTGTTGGGGTGCAGAAAGGTGGCTAGAAACTGAACAAAACAGAAAAGGGGAAAGGAGACCCAGACTGCCTGAAAAACAAAAAAAGGGAGAGAAAGAATGAGTCCTAAAGGTCTAGAGAAAAAAGTCAGCCTGAGAGAGAACCCAGAAAGGCAGCAGGAATGAGGGCAGCCCACAAGGCTGGAGAAATGGGGAGAGGTTGAAAGCAGTACTGCAGTCAGAATGACGAACTGTTAGAAAATAAATAATGATGAAGTGCCGTCGAGCAGTGCCTTGACATTAAATAGATAAACAGCAAATAAATAATAGATTTGATAATTACTAATTAAAACAGATCACCAGAAGGAGATCCGGTCAGAGCTGCAAGCCCTGGAAAACTGTGAGCCTTCATGAGAATGCAATGGTTTTCCAGAGCAACCACTAGCCGAGGGATGCTGCAGGACAGAAGTGATAACAATTTGAGATTTCTTTCTTCCTTCTTAATGTTTTCCATTCGAGAGAGTAAGAACGGTTGTGAGATAACTGGTGTCAGGGGGTGTGTTGACACACATTCTGTTTTGTTGCATAGAATGACCAGTGTCTTCCTAAGGATTGATGTGTTTTAGCACTTGATCAGATACTAGTTAATAATGACAAGGCTCAGAAGTGACGTGTGGGATTACGAGACTCGTCTAATTAGGACTCAGACTAAGAGAGAGAGCCCATAGAACAGAATACGACTCTATAATGCATTCTTAAACCTGGCTATCTGTATACAGCCAGTCAATCAATTGGCCCTGAACAGTTTGTTCTGCCTACACCCAAGGCAACAAAAGGACACTTCTATCCCCATGGGAGATCCTGAACCCTGTCTAGTGGGCTTTTGAAGGCCCACTAGACAGGGGTCAGCATCTCAATTCACAAATTATTTTCTAAAATTCATTCACTTTATACTTAGAAATCCATTCTTCTTCACTCCAGGATATGTATCAGATCACAATGCTTTTTTCATTTTAATGTAAGATACATTTTTTATAAAATGAAGAGTTTTGGCTCTTATTTCAATCTTGGTTTGAGGAATTTCTATTTATAATGGATTTGAGGATCCCTGAATTCTCTGGGATGCAGTTAAACGTTTTATTAGAGTACTATATTGTTTGTGTCCAATCTCAATACATCTTGTCTAGCAAAATCAAGGAATCTGAATCTAAATTAATTCTTTTTGAATACACTGTGAAAAAGGACTTCTCTGTGACAATGGTTTGCCATCTGGAAATTACTTTTATATAAAAGTATACCCCCTTTTCTGATGGCATGCAGAATTCCTTAGTCATTCCTTAGGACTCGGATTTAAGAATTACTATTTATCATGGCAGTAGACCCAGTCATCTTTTGGCTTTAAGATTACAGAATAACGAGAGCTTTGCTAATATTACTACTATAAAGTAATTGAGGGATGATATCATCGCATAAAATTAACTAACTCTGCACTTAGCTTATTTAATGCACAACTGTACACTTTGGACATTTGGTGAAGATGTAAGTACATCCTCTTATGATTTTATGGCTGTACATATTGTGAGAGCACAGCCCTGGCAGGAACCACACTCTCCAGACAGCTCTTGGGGAATTAGCTGCTAGTCTGTCATCTGACCTGCTGCAGGAAGTCAATTAGTCAGGGGAAAATAGCGGGAAGAGAAAGCTTCCAGGGTTAGTCAGTGAGTGTAATGTTGTCTGTTGTTTGGAGGACAGGACTTTCCAGAGTAGTCCATCTATCTACAGCAATTGCTCCCATAGAAATCAAATCTACCAAACATCATATATCCCTGAATATTGATATCCTCTAATTCTTTAAAAATATAAACTAGTCATTACCTATTGTTCTTGACATTATTAACTATTTCAGTCAATTGTGACATTTAAAAAAATCAATTTGATTAAATCTGCACTACTTCTCTTGAATCCCACGTTGGAAAAACATTTTTTTCGCAAACATTCCAATATTTTAGGCATTTTAAATACTTACTTCTGGAAATCAACCTTAGCTTGAATACTATAGTCTCAAGTAACATCAAGGGGATTCATAGACAAGGTAAGAATGATTTGGAAAGACAGTCATAACTAACTCCTTTTATTGTTTTTTTCCTATGTGTCAAAGTCTATAGCTCAATACAACCCTCAGTCTCTAGTCAATAAGTTTGTATGGAGGAAAAGGCAGCCACATATTAAATCTCTTATGCTATAATGTGAGAGTAGGATGGTTATCATTGCCAAATTTTAAATTATATCTGTGTTCTTTTGTGGTGTTTCCAGTCACAGAGTCACATGATGGAGCTTCTGTGCTTCTTGCAGACAACTGGCTTCCCCACACCATTGTTTTGTTTTGACCCCATTGTTTCATACTATGAAACAATTTCATTCTAGCAGTATGGCGCCTGCTAGAAATATTGTATATATTAAAATCATTACAAAGTGGATCTCACACTATCCAATTTTTCATAACACTGGTCTCCTACAGTATGTGGTGGATGATCTTTACTTTGTCTGCAATGGTCAGATAAGGAAAGTAACATTTTATCTGATATTATAAGTGCCAATATCCAAAGTACCTTATGGGTGCGCATACCTTGAAGGGTATACAAGGTATACATACAAAAGTATACCAAATATTCCAAATAATTCTTTCTTTTTTTACTTGCGTCTCCATTCTCTCATGCGTGGGGTTCCAGGTCACCTCTTATGAACACCATAGACGCAAGAGGCAAGACTTCGGGAACACTGTCCTTACTCTATATTACTCTGTTATTAAGATACTCATATAAACATCTCAAAATTAACTACAACTACAGCTGGAAAATAAACCTCTTAAAGAAGGTAGCTTATCATTGGGAGTCTATTTGGAGTGATGCTTTGAGTCTCAATCACCAGCTCATCCATTTTAACTTTATTCATGGGGCATTTATTCCAGTGTACTCTGTGTTCCCAGGGAGCCTCAGGGACATTCTTTCATATGGCCTGGAAATACACCAATGTTTTAGAGTTTTGGGAAAAGGCACTGTATATACAACATACTATACATACTGCTGAACCTGAGGTCCTTGCTCCCCTTTTACTGTTTAATGACAACCTCTCAATTAATTTATAAGCACCAGAAAGGAGTTTTACCGCCATCAAAAGAAAGATTGCACATTGCTGGTAGCAACCTCACTCTCTTCCTTTGGCCAGTGGACGCTTTGTCTTTATTGATGTTACACAGATGGAGATGTCTATGGCTTGGGATGTTGGTGCCAGTGAAGACATTTTATGTATCTGGGAGACAAGAAAAAAAAGACATTAAAACATTGTTGGTCCCTACACCACCTTGTAGTTGCTGATCTGGTTTCACAGGACCCCTAGGACTGGTCATCTGGGATAGATTAGGTTTTGAGGAATGGTGGGAAAGGGTGTGTTAAGATAATTTTGTTGTTGTACAGTATGTATGTTCATTTTTTGTTTCTAAAATAAAAGACAAAGGTGATAACAAATTCTGTTCATCAAGATGATCACACTTACATTAGGGGTGCCCCGTGACTCATGTAAAGGCACTTGCTAGGAGCATATATTGTGCTCTATGACACAGACACCACGGGTTAATCACAACAATGTTGCTGATTTAGTATGGAGCTGTACATGTATATGTCACGGATGGTGACCCCCTATATGCAGGAACCGCTTTTGCTTTGTAGACTGTTATGCCACCTAGCAATTCAAAGGGTGCTAGGACCCTTTTACTTCCACAGGTTTCTTTATATCTCCCAAAACTACCAGTAGACCCTCAGACCACACAACAGTGTATCTACATAATTGCCCTTTTTATTTTCTAGCAATTATAACATTTGTGTTTCTTATATATGCTAATTATATAATGCAATTTGCTATTATTATAACTATTTTCTATTGTTTTAATGTTTTCTATACCTTCTATAAAATGGTTTTAGATGCTACTTTAAAATACACTATTTAAAGTAAAGTGTCTATTATGATCACTGGGGTTTCTGAAGTGTTCCTTTGCTGGGTGTGGGCAGAGCTACAGTAACTGCCTAGGGCTTATTGATGAACTGGCTGCAGATGGCCAGATGCATTGTGTATTTGTACCCTGTTCTAGAGTCCCCCTCTCAATCTGAGGCTGCATTAGATATTGTATGTATCGCAATCCCACATCACCTCTGAACCATGTGGTTTTTAAGAAATAACTGCACAAGGAGACCTTTTGATCAGTGTGAAGCCCCAGAACAAGGAGAAACGAATGCACCACCCTTGGAGAGAAACTTAAGGTCAGCATAGTTTCTGACACCTACTGTCCCACACCCACATTTTGTCAGTCTGTAAACTGAGTACTAGCTAGTACTATCCAGGAATTATCAATAGCTGCATCGATGTTCACTTGCAGCAAAAAAAAAACCTACATAAAGTTGGAGACCAGCTGATCCCGTCCTTAGTATGATACTAAGGGTAATACTGTTCTACCAAGCAGGAACTAAGGGGGGCTCAGATTCAGAATATTTAAATAATTTGTACTAGCAAGTTAATATGTGGGCTGACATTAATAAAGAGTATTTTGTTGTGTATATATAGCTGAATGCTTGTGATAATGTAATGTAATTTAATACATGACATGTAGGTTTATTGAATTGTGTCTGGAATTTTAATTAAATATTTCAATACATACATAATTTTAATTAAATATTTCAATACATACATCGATGGACACAAAATAAATTTGTAGTACTTTTTATTTTAGTAATAATTACAGCCACTGCATTTGTAACACTTTTGCTTGTGATCTATTGTTCTCCCTTGTATACTACTAAATTGCTTCATTTATAGCAAGAGTTGTACTAATATATTCCTCTACTTTAGCATCCTCTAGAGGGCAGCAGCTGTTATTTTGGGTTTATTGCAATTAAGAACACTTTTAGTAGGGAGACAAGGGCAAATTTTAGCAGCTTAATTAGTTGCATTTGGTATTAATCTAGCATACTGAGGTACATAATAACCATTGGATCATCACCAGTTAGTACACTGCTTTTCATTCGATGCAATTGACCCATGGAGTCTTATTTTGCCTGTCCTAAAATAATCAAACTACAATGATACCCTGTATCGCATTTCTATATTTCCCAGTTAGTAATAGTTTGAGCCTGGGCAAATGACTAGCCAAGTACAAACATGATTCCCAAAGTTGCTGGAAAAGATTTGTTGGGGCTGAGGCAGAACTGGGAAAAGTCACCCAGCTTGCAGTGATGTCAGTGAAGACAAGCTGCTCCTCCAATCTGTGCCGGCCAGCATGGAATTCTGGCATGGAATCATAGAATTTTGTATGTAGTGTGCTCTCTGAAGGCACCAGTTCTGTAGGGTTTGGGCATTTACTGGGACAATTATTAATTGTAGCAGTAAATCACAAAATGATTCTTTTAATGGCTTTAGAATCCAACCATGCGATATAACTCAAACAACACACACACACAGGTACTAATACACGAGGATACATTTATTAATACATATAATATGCATGTAAACCTAACAGATCTTATCGAGAGGGTTATCAGAATACAAAAGGTATATATTCAGTCAGTTACAAAGAGTTACATATATCAAGAGGACATACGTTCAGTATATCATTCATTTAGACCGTTTCGTAAATCCACTTGGTTATAACTTCTACATTGGATACTCAAAACAAGTACATAACTCTTAGGAATTAAATTGATATCAACTGGTTGGGATAACAATTGAATTCTCGAGCTGTAATGCATTGAAGTTGAATACTCATCCAATCTCTGGGGATTCAGATCTCCTGCGGGCTCTCTGGCTCCGTGCCAGGCTGTGCTGTGCTGATGCTCACTGGCCGGCTAGTTAGTGTTGGCTTTAACTAGCAAAGTTTGTGCACAGGAGAAAAGATGACTGTGGGTCCCAGCAGGTCAGGAAGAAGACCGGTTCGTTCCTGATGAAGCGCTAGTTCTGAATAGTGATTCAGCTGTCCACAGTTCCGACCTGTTCACGAGGCTTGCTGCTGATGCTAACCTCGGGTGGATCCTCTGGTTACTCTCTGGCAACCTCTGCTCTAGACTCTTAGAACAAAAGAAAGTTCTGGCACTCGGACACACTGGCCGTTCCGTGGTTGTCCGGGCTGAGTCTCAGGATGGTCAGGAGGCGCGCTGCGAGAATGTCGTGCCCTTGGGAGCCTTCTGCTCCTGGGCTGTCCTGCCCTGGAATTCTCCTTTGAATTCCCTTTAGAAAAGTCCACAATAGTCTCGCAGGCCCTCTGTGTTGCCTGTTTTTACCTGGAGGAACTTCAGCTCGTTCATTGGCTGAAAATTCCATGGGCATCAGAGTCCCACGTGGGTTACTCGGCCCTACCAGTCCCTGATTGGTTGATCAAGGTGAGATATGAGTCACTTACTCCTGACACCTAGGAATGCAGTCCAGATGTCCATCTGGCACTCCCTAGACAGATAGGCGCCAATGGATGACCATTGATCATGATAGCCAGGCTTAGCTAAGTGCATCCCCATTTGGGAGCTGTCCCTTATCAAAAGAAAACATCTTTAAATCAGCCTGCATGAATAGTTTCTCTGTGGCTGCACCACAGAGATGAACAGAGAGATGGGGCCTCATTTGGGAAAGCACCGCAACACTTAATTCTATCTTATTAACAAACATTGCCGCTACATGTAGAACTGCATCCGTGCAACAGAGGAGGCATTTCTGTGAGGTGCAAGAAACAACTAGCAAACCTTAATTGGGGGAGTTAGGAAAATTATGAGAATGAAACCATAATAATAAACATTTCTGGAATGGGTTGGTACTAAGATTTCACATGCAGTAGCTTCATTAAAGTTAATATGACATTGAACATTCTACCAAAATTTTCCTGCAGGAATTGTACAGGAATATAATTCAAAACTAAACAGTTTTGAGAACCATTTTGATGGTGTGCGCCCATTATCTCATTATAACAGGGAATTCTGTCCAAATCATATTTCTAGATAGAAATTGATCTGTTCTGTGAAGATGGCTGACATCAAATGTTTAAGTGCTGGGTATTGTACTTGTGGTGGGGTATACATTCCTTTTCTCTTATTGTCTAAATTAACAGTACAAAACATTACAGTCAATACAGTAAATCATACATCCTATATTATAATAGTTTGACTATTTCTGCAAACAGTAACATGATTTTATATGTGCACTCAATCAAATCCAGATTTCTTTAAACTAAGTCAATGCAGGTATTAAGTTACACATCCTACCAGTAGGAAGATGAAGCTGTCTTCATGCAGAAGAAATGCGTTTTGTGGTCCTTTAAGATCCAGTATCTCCCAATACATGCCTAAAGTGAGCTTCCAATGTTTGAACCTTGATGGTAGGATCAGTATCTCCTGTAAGATCACCACTATAATGAAGATATATTTCTAGTAACAACTAATATGCATACTTTTCCCTCTGCAGCAGAGTGCTTTTTAGCTAGGAGGATGTGATTGAAAGACATGGCTCTTCTTTCTTTCAGACAAGTGTAGTGATTCATAGCCGGTTCAGGGACGCCAAATATGTAATCATAGTGGCTCTCTGAAGGCACCAGTTCTGTAGGGTTTGGGCATTTACTGAGACAATTATTAATTGTAGCAGTAAATCACAAAGTTGATTCTTTTGATGGCTTTAGAATCCAACCATGCGACATAACTCAAACAACGCGCACACACAGGTACTAATACACGAGGATACATTTATTAATACATAGAATATGCATATAAACCTAACAGATCTTATCGAGAGGGTTATCAGAATACAAAAGATATATATTCAATCAGTTACAAAGTGTTACACATCAAGAGGACATACGTTCAGTATATCATTCATTAAGACCGTTTCGTAAAGTGAACTTGGTTACAACTTCTACATTAGATACTCAAACAAGTACATAACTCTTAGGAATTAAATTGATATCAACTGGTTGGGATAACAATTGAATTCTCGAGCTGTAATGCATTGAAGTTGAATACTCATCCAATCTTTGGGGATTCAGATCTCCTGCGGGCACAAAGAAACAGTTGCAGGCTGTTGCTGTCCAATCCGCGCTCTCTGGCTCCGTGCCAGGCTGTGCTGTGCGGCTTGCGACGGTGCGCTGCTGATGCTCACTGTTGGCATTAACTAGCAAAGTTTGTGCACAGGAGAAAAGATGACTGTGGGTCCCAGCAAGTCAGGAAGAGTACTGGTTCGTTCCTGATGAAGAGCTAGTTCTGAATAGTGATTCAGCTTTCCACAGTTCCGACCTGTTCAGGAGGCCTGCTGCTGGTTACTCTCTGGCAACCTCCACTCTAGACTCTTAGAACAAAGGAAAGTTCTGGCACTCGGACACACTGGCCGTTCCGTGGTTGTCCGGGCTGAGTCTCAGGATGGTCAGGAGGCGCGCTGCGAGAATGTCCTGCCCTTGGGAGCCTTCTGCTCCTGGGCCGTCCTGCCCTGGAATTCTCACAGAATCTTGTTGAATCTGAATCTGAATCTCTCAGGCTCTCTGTGTTGCCTGTTTTTACCTGGAGGAACTTCAGCTCATTGATTGGCTGAAAGTTCCATGGGCATCAGAGTCCCAAGTGGGTTACTCGGCCCTACCGGTCCCTGATTGGTTGATCAAGGTGAGATATGAGTCACTTACTCCTGACACTTAGGAATGCAATCCAGATGTCCAACTCGCACTCCCTAGACAGATAGGCACCAATGGATGACCATTGATCATGATAGCCAGGCTTAGCTAAGTGCATCCCCCTTTGGGAGCTGTCCTTGGACCTTAAATCACCTTGCATGAATGGTTTCTCTGTGGCTGCACCACAGAGATGAACAGAGAAATGAGGCCTAATTTGGGAAAGCTCAGAAACACTTAATTCTGCCTTATTAATAAGCCTCACCGCTACATATCCCCCCTTTTTGAAGGCCACGAGGTCCCGAGGCATTGTTGCCTTCAAAACAAAACAGAGTTAAGTGATGTCCCTTGCCATTTGAACATTAATCTTAAATGTCTACATTACTCCTCGAGAATTCATACCGGAACCAGCATTGGATACAAACAGGATGAATAACATCTGGAGTATGTATAAACACGGTAGGAGACATTATCTAAGTCTAGGAATTACACATCAGGAAGTTCACTGTCAATATCTGATACCTCTGTGGTAGATATTTGGGGAGAAGTCACTTCCTTTCTTTTGACATGCTACCTTTGACTCATTCATGCTACCCAGAGTACATTTTGATGTGAGACTACATCATTCAGAGTACACTGTCAGTCATGATCCAGCTACCTGGCAGTAGTGTTACAATAACAACAGTTCCTGTTCCCAGCCCCCCGATAAACCACAACACCTGTGTTGGGTATCTGCTAGGGTGATTTGGAGGTTTGTTCCATTAAAGCAAACTAACTACCTGTACCTCTTCAGGGCTTACTGTTTCTTGGATTTCTATCCAATTCAATAGTGTGGCACCTGAAGGCATCTTAGACCTCAAGTTTGGTCTTATATTGTCTGGTTCCAGACCGTACAGTGTTAAGTTACCATGCTGTACTATGACCTCCTCGGGAACTTACAGGAAAACTATTGGTTAGGTAGCTGCATTGTGGTAGCTGTATCATGCCCGTCACAAGTCATAGTGTCAGTTAAATGTGGTGTGCTGACCAACCATTTACTTCCCACCTGCTCTTCATGGAGTTCATTAACCTCCCTCTGCTCGTTAGTAGCTTTACACCCTTCATTGGTGAATCATTTAGACACAGCCAATGGATAGCTTTGGTAGCCATACCCATCTCAAGACTTGGAACCGAATTCAATCTTGGATTGCCTTCTGGGTGAGCTATGAGCGATGGGGTTAATGTCACATACTCCTCTACTGAGAAGAGTGGAATCAAGTGGGTTGGGAATTGTGCCATGGCTAGACTGGCCACAGTGGCACTAAACTCCCTTAACAGGTCTTGTGTCAACATTCTGGCCTGTTGCACACAAGCATAAACCCACTGTATAACACCAACAATCATGTCCACTGTTTGGGGAATAAGGTTTAACCCTGTTGCATAGGAAGTTGCCTGTAGGGTTTTCCCTAAGCTTTCCAACTTTTGCTGCTGTCGATACAGTCTGTCACTACCCTCTGGCCTCTCTGACACCTGCCTTCTTGGGGCAGTCAGGGTGAGAGTGCCAGTAGCACACAAACCTACCAGAAAAAGCAAACGTGCAACAGTGGCGGCAGCAATCAGTCCTCCCAAAAGTCTTTTCGGGTGGCTGATCCCAGTCATCTCCTTCTGAGTGACTGTTGCCTTTCTAAGCTGGCGCAGCGTGTACATGGTGTCTTTCTCAGTATGCCCTGTGGCATCTTGGGCACCAACATCCTGGAAATCTGGGGAGATCTGACGCAGCGGCTGATGCTGCTCATCCGTTTCCAGGACATTTGCTTTTTCGATTTGTTCATGCCTGTGCTCTAGGAACCCTGCAGGGGGTGGTGCAGTGGTGGAGCATGCCTGACCCTCGGCTGAGTGGTCATCTGGAGCACCTGAGTGATCTGGGATTGTTATCCTATTCTCACTGTTCAGGTCCACCCTGCACACTTCCTGATTGAGGAATCCCTCTATCGGCATGTTTCCAATCGTTTTCTGGGGGTAGGTGTAGGACACCTGCTCGCTCCCCCCTTCCCTCGCTAGGGGTTCAGGGAGCTGCCCCAGCAGTGGGATAGCTAGTTCACTGTCTTTGAACTCACTATCACTCACCAGGCCCATGTCAGTGCAGGCGGGGATTCTGACACCTCTCTTTGCGATGTTCTGCACTGGCAGGCGGGTGGCTTGACCATCCAGCTCCAGTCTGGCTGAACCACTGTTGGTCAGACTCAGACTGACAGACTGAGCTGGTGGCTGTAAGAAAACCGGCTCGGCTTTCATTCCCTGTCCCTTCTGGGGGACTGGGTGTGTTGGAAACCCTGCCGTTGAGGCAGGAACAATCAGGTCAGTCTCACTCACTACCTGGTAGTCGTGAGAAATAATGTTACCTGACTGCAGGTTCCCTGGGTCAAAGCAGAGGGAATCAGCATCTGGGATCAGGTGTGTCCACAGCGCAGTAGTCTCAGCGTCCAGCTGGACCTCCCGTCTAACCTGTGAATGTTGCACCAGGGGCACCTGGCGGTGGCCCTGTGACAGCTGCTCAAGCAGATCCTCACTAATAGAGGACCTCTCAGGGCTAAGGGTGGGGGCTACATCACCAACCTGCTCTCCTGCCATCTGGATCCTTTCCACCACTGCGGGGTGGTGGTCCTGACCCCTCTTGGGTGCCAGGGTGCACAGGGAAAGCTCCTTTTCATCGCCAGGTGGGGAGATCTGCTCCTCTTTAGGGATGTAAAAGGTGTGTGCTTTACCTGGTGGATCAGGCGGCTGCTTGGAGCACCGCTCCTGTGGCAGGGAGGCTGTTGAGACCTCGGCCGGGACACGACTTCCCTGTATATTCGGGGAACAAGAAAATATTTTTATTTCTTGTCCAGAGGGAACAGAAGGAATCTCCGCATGGGCTTCTGTGTTCGGTGGGCACTGTGTGAGCACGGTCTGCCTCTTGGCCCCCCTTTCCTTCTGTACAGAAGACTTAGGAGCCTTGACCTGTTTCCACACTTTGCCTTTCTGGTGATCCACCAAAGGTTCCTCTCTGAGTCGCATGCCCTTTTCTTTTTCTACCCGTTTGAGCTTGCCGTGTGACATCAAACACCTTTCAACCTCAGTGTCAATCAGTGTCTCACTGGGTAAGACATCTCCCATGGCAGCCTTGAGGTAAAAGCTTCCTGCTTTTCCTCTGTGTTTTACTGCCTGCTCTGTGACTTCAGGGGTGGAGTCAGCACTCACTTGGGAGTGGCTGACCTCATCCAGGCAGGAACCCTTCCGCTCAATCAGATAGACTGAGGGAGGGAGAGGGGGCGGGTCTCCGCCTCCTCCGGTGGAGAGTATCAGCTCATTCACGCTTCAGGCAGCCTTGGGGAGCGGTTGTCCCTGTCTTAATAAAGCTTGTTCAAGCCTGGCCAGGCGGGCGGCTACTGAATCCTTTTGTTCAGTTTTTTCTAGCCCTTTCCCTCCCCTGGTGTTCTCATGGCACTTAGGACGCTGGGTGCGGTCCAGTGTGCCTGCTTTGGAACGGGGCTTAGCCAGCTCAGGAGCCTGTGCTCCTTCGAGCAGGGGGGAATTAACCCTGCTGGCTTTGACGGCGAACACAGTCGCTTTAACAGCTTTTCGCTCAGAGCGACTTTGGACATCATACTCCCAGGCTTTCTGCACGAATCTCTTAATATCAGTCATTTTCATGGTCTGTGCATCTGTATGCATTAAGATCATCTTTCTGACTGATGGGTGGAGATTCGCAATGAATAAACCCTTGAAATGTGTGTTCTCTTCGCAACCCTCATCATTTCGCCCTGCAAAATAAGTTCGTCTAAGTCTCTCGTAATATTCGCGAGGGGACTCTGCTCTCTCGTGCTTAATGTTAAGTGCGGCGGCTATCGCGGCAGTCGGGTCAATAAACGCACTGTATTCTTCGATAAGTGCTTGACATAGCTGCTCAAAGTCATTACAGACTTCTTTCATCTGCCTAGCCATCCACTCATGTACAGCTCTGCTGGTAGTTTTCCTGACCAGAAACACTTTCTCCTGTTCTGTGGCGTTTGGCAGGTACTGCAGGGTATACCTGAGGTCTTGAATATAACTCTTGATATTATTCTCTGACACTGCGGGGTCAAATCTCTCTATGTCCTTCGCTAGCTCTCTCAGAGAATGGAGATTTATTCTAGCTTCTCCGCTGACGGAGATATGGAAGAGATCGTGGTCAGACCTGTCGCTGCTAGAGAGAGTGCTTAATAGCGACTCGAATTCAGACCTTTTAGCAACCATCGTTAAACTTAAAGAGTATTACTTTTAAGTATGAAATTACAGTTTTACCACAGAAAACCACAAGATCAAGTATGCAATCAACCCGGTAGATCGCAAAACAATCAAGCACTGCTTAAAGAGCAAGGGGAACTTTTTTTCCTTTCGGCTTTCAGCACACTGTATTGTCGTGTATGAAACCCGCGGCGTTTTATATGAATTATTCGCTTGGTTGACTCATTTCAGTCTTGCCACGCCCACCCAGGGACGCCAAATAAATGTAGTGATTCATAGCCGGTTCAGGGACGCCAAATATGTAATCATAGTGGCTCTCTGAAGGCACCAGTTCTGTAGGGTTTGGGCATTTACTGAGACAATTATTAATTGTAGCAGTAAATCACAAAGTTGATTCTTTTGATGGCTTTAGAATCCAACCATGCGACATAACTCAAACAACGCGCACACACAGGTACTAATACACGAGGATACATTTATTAATACATAGAATATGCATATAAACCTAACAGATCTTATCGAGAGGGTTATCAGAATACAAAAGATATATATTCAATCAGTTACAAAGTGTTACACATCAAGAGGACATACGTTCAGTATATCATTCATTAAGACCGTTTCGTAAAGTGAACTTGGTTACAACTTCTACATTAGATACTCAAACAAGTACATAACTCTTAGGAATTAAATTGATATCAACTGGTTGGGATAACAATTGAATTCTCGAGCTGTAATGCATTGAAGTTGAATACTCATCCAACCTTTGGGGATTCAGATCTCCTGCGGGCACAAAGAAACAGTTGCAGGCTGTTGCTGTCCAATCCGCGCTCTCTGGCTCCGTGCCAGGCTGTGCTGTGCGGCTTGCGACGGTGCGCTGCTGATGCTCACTGTTGGCATTAACTAGCAAAGTTTGTGCACAGGAGAAAAGATGACTGTGGGTCCCAGCAAGTCAGGAAGAGTACTGGTTCGTTCCTGATGAAGAGCTAGTTCTGAATAGTGATTCAGCTTTCCACAGTTCCGACCTGTTCAGGAGGCCTGCTGCTGGTTACTCTCTGGCAACCTCCACTCTAGACTCTTAGAACAAAGGAAAGTTCTGGCACTCGGACACACTGGCCGTTCCGTGGTTGTCCGGGCTGAGTCTCAGGATGGTCAGGAGGCGCGCTGCGAGAATGTCCTGCCCTTGGGAGCCTTCTGCTCCTGGGCCGTCCTGCCCTGGAATTCTCACAGAATCTTGTTGAATCTGAATCTGAATCTCTCAGGCTCTCTGTGTTGCCTGTTTTTACCTGGAGGAACTTCAGCTCATTGATTGGCTGAAAGTTCCATGGGCATCAGAGTCCCACGTGGGTTACTCGGCCCTGATTGGTTGATCAAGGTGAGATATGAGTCACTTACTCCTGACACTTAGGAATGCAATCCAGATGTCCAACTCGCACTCCCTAGACAGATAGGCACCAATGGATGACCATTGATCATGATAGCCAGGCTTAGCTAAGTGCATCCCCCTTTGGGAGCTGTCCTTGGACCTTAAATCACCTTGCATGAATGGTTTCTCTGTGGCTGCACCACAGAGATGAACAGAGAAATGAGGCCTAATTTGGGAAAGCTCAGAAACACTTAATTCTGCCTTATTAATAAGCCTCACCGCTACACAAGGATTTGTCCATACACACTTGCCAGCCCAGTCCATGCAGAAAATGGCCATATTTTGTAGAACCTGCCACACTGCACACAGAATTAGATTTAATCAACAAGACATGATGCCATGCATTACACTGGAGAGAAAGACTGAACAAACATAACATCTTAAAGACTAATCTCATTACATGGTCTATTAGAAAAAGTATTTTTCCTTCATGCTGTGAGAAGACCAGCGGATACACACCTGTTTAATTAGGTAAACATTGTCACTATACAGATTGCACTCATGGAGCTGGCACATAATATAGGATTTTATGCGAGGGGCCTATTATTTTCTGATTGAATCAAATGATCTCTTTCCAGTACTACATTCACTTCCCTCTCCAGACCTCAGATATCTTTTAGCTTTCATGGCACAGAGTCTTTGATTTTCTCTTATCGGTAATCATTACCAAGTACCACAACAGTTATTATGAAAATGGACACTGAATATGAGAAATTGTGTCAGAAGCACTCAATGGAAGCTGTGAAATCAAAATGCAATTCTGCTTCTTAAGGGAAAGGTAGGTAGGGAGAGTTATACAACCCAAGGCGTAATCCTTTTATGGAAAGCAAATTGAAGTTCATGCTTGAATAGTGTTCACAAAATAGTCTGAATCCAAGGCATCAAATGCAAGCTACAAAATTCCACGACAAGCAATTTTCTAAGACTTAAGGCACAATGCAGCACTGACCATCTTTCAGCTAAGATGTACAAGAAAGCAATATAATTTTAAAGCTAATAAGAAAGTCTGACACTTAGAGAGAGATTTGGAATTATTTATTTAAAAAAGGGCAACTCAAATCTTTTCATATTTAATCTCTCATTTTAAAAAAATGTGTTATATGTTCTCTTTAATATAACAGCATATCATTGGCATAGCAATAGTGTGCTTAATACAGTAGTGCAAAATGACAAACAACATTTGAAAAAAGAAATTGTGGTTAGGTACTGTAAATGCAGAACTCTGGTGACACCTCGCACTGAGGTCTGTTAATGCCAAGCACTACAGGAGGTGTATCCATCAATCTCCCTGCAGATTTTAAATGAAAAATGACATTACCAGAAGGAAACAAGGGGAATGCTAGACAGCAAAAATACCAACAACACAGCATTTAACCTTTTGTGTTGTAAACAATACGATATGTACCACCCAGCTGACTTCAGCCACTCCAAAGCTCACAGTACACAACCAACTGACTATATCCAGCGGGGGGCAGAGACTGAATCCCAACCAGCAGCTACATCTTGCATGGAAATAGAAGAATATGCAAGTCCCTCTTTCACCCGAAAATATATATTGGTTCTTGTACAAATATGGAATCACTGAATGCCTTCATTTTTATATAACTTGAAATTGCCATATATTGATCAGTATTGCTTACTGCTAGGAGCAATCAATTCTAAAACAGTTAATATATGTGGATTAACTGTATAGGTTATATAGGTGGATGCTGCACATTGGTGGGGGTGGAAGGGATTCCCCAATACCTTTAAAGCGCTTTGATTGGAGTGTCCAGAAAAGCGGTATGTAAGTGTAAGCAATTATTATTATTATTATTATTATTATATGAAAAACCGAGCATGGCTGGGTCAGAGGAAGGCACACAAAGTCCTCACTCCCTAATCATGATAAGATCACTGCAATATAAGGAAGGTTAGAAACCAGAGGAGAGCATTCAGCTAAACTAGTTTGGTGATTAGGAGGAGTCAGCTACAGGGATGTTGACCAACAGCCAGCAACAAGTGCCATAAACATAGCTGGTTAAGTTATTCTAAAACCCCCTTTTTTTTTTAAGAGAAATGAAAGATTGCAGGATGCCAAATGGCATCTTCCTGTCCTGTTTTGTTTGACTTCTGACACTGCCCCTTTCCCTGTATGTTCCTTTGATATGTTAAAGTCTTGCCTACTTTTAATGTATAAAAAGGAAAGTGTAACTTCAGTCCAGTGAGCATGTCTTACTGAGTGCTAGGGGAAACCCTTTCTCTGTGATATGCTTCCCTTCAGCTGATTGTATTAAAGATCTGTTTGACAATCTCCCAACCTTAGTGAAGACTGAGTTTTCTTCAACACTTATGTAACATTTTACCATAACTTCCTACTGCAGTCGCAACAGTAAAACCAAGCCGATTAACAACGCGGAAAAATAATTGGAAACTAAACACAAAAAAATAAAAAAAATGCTTCTACAAAAAAATAAAAGAAAAAACAGGATTCGAAGGTTCAGAGGTTGACACATTAGTTCAAAAAGAAATCATTGTAAGGCACTAAAAATACTTACTGCATTTACTACACTTAAAAAAACAACAAAAGCATGGAAGTGTGGAAAAGGTTTGCTTTTGTTATTTTTTTATTTAATGCATTCTCAATTACTATCTGTAATACTCTCAGCATGTCCCCACAAAGAATGTGAATTTCTCACATTCTCAGTCTTTTCAGACATACAGATAGACAGACCTCCTACATTAAAAAGTTGCATCTTCATGTGATAAATTTTTAATCTGTGATGGACTGATACTGTGAAAGTTGATTAAGAAAAAATGTCGGTTTTAGCTGAAATACTGATGCTAGTAACAGACAACACACCTGCTGTGTGGCAAGTTATCTTCAACAAATTTGTTTGCAGAGGTTATTCCTGTTGTGATGCCATAGCTGCACCTGATGAAGTGTGGCCACACTAAATAAAGTTTTGGCCTGGCTTTCGCCCAGTCTTTTGACAGTCAACTTTAAAACATAAAATAGTCAAGCACATACAAGATGGGAGGGTACAGATCAGGTAAAATAATGGATAGAATATGTTGACTTCTACTATACACTAAGAATGGTGAGATGAGCTCAGCTCATCCTTGGGTCCCAACTGAACTTTAGTATATACACATAGTAAAGGAGAGGTGAAAGGATTTTCCTACATGTTGGCACACACTTCAGCAAACCAGTACATCATTAACAATACCTGATAAATTCAGCTCAACGGTTTGGTAACATAAAATATTAAAATGAGGTTACCAGAGTCAACTTCTACAGTATATGCACCACACTTACCATACATCATGAATATCAAACTTTGGTATGTTATAAAATAAAAACTACAGAAAGAACAGCTAACAGATTAACACAAGTTGAGTCAAGTAAAACTAGCCACTTGAGGAGTGTAAGTAATAAAGCACATCAGTAAAAAACTGGGGGTTAGTGTTATATATACTGTAGTATGTAACCTGTTCCAGTTATTTACAAGAGAAACCCATTGTAGTCATAATGCTACCAATGCCACTCGTATTACTATGTCTAGGATGCATTTTTATTAATATTTTCAAATAAACGATTATCTTTAGTTATCTCACTTGTAGGTGCTTGGAATCAAAATAATAATTCGTTATAGTTATACAATTTAATCACAGTAAAACTAAATATTGAGATATCCTGATATCATCACAACTAAAAATACCAGCTTTTTCGGGTAATTATTAATAACGGGGCTAAACTGAGAAGAAAGCAGAGAACTGAGAAGGGGGCATGTGGTACCAACACTAGACTGGTTGCATCTCAGTAAGATCCAGAGGTGGGTATTGTGTTACCTTTCTGGTATGCCCCACTCATGCTAGACTCAATTTTACTGGTACTCAAAATGTTGTATTTTGTATGAAAACAGTGTTTGAAAACATTTGTACTGCTTACCTCCAGTTTCATGGTCTAGGTGTCAAGAATGATGAATCATACCTCTTCTCATTACAGTACTAGTTTTCCTTCCAAATCTAGAAACGTCACTCAAAGCGCTTCTAACAGGTAATGGGGACTTCCCTCCACCACCACCAATGTGCAGCATCCACCTGGATGATGCGACGGCAGCCATAGTGTGCCAGAATGCTCACCACACATCAGCTATCAGTAGGGAGGAGAGCAGAGTGATGAAGTCAATTCATAGATGGGGGTTATTAGGAGGCCATAATTGTTAAAGGCCAATGGGAAATTTGGCCAGGACGCCAGGGTTACACCCCTTTTCTTTTCAAGAAACGCCCTGCGATTTTTTAATGACCACATACAGTAGAGCCAGGACCTCGGTTTTACGTCTCATCCAAAAGACGGCGCCTGTTTACAGTATAGTGTCCCCGTCACTATACTGGGGCATTAGGACCCACATGGACTGCAGGGTGAGTGCCCCCTGCTGGCCCTTACTAACACCTCTTCCAGCAGCAACCTTAGTTTTTCCCAGGATGTCTCCCATCCACGTACTGACCAGGCTCACACCTGCTTAGCTTCAGTGGGTTGCCATTTGTGAGTTGCTGAGTGAGATGGCTGATATGAGTGATATCACTGGCCACAATGTAGAGTAACTTGTATCCAGGCATCTTTAACTTTTTACTAGGTTCAACAAGTACACCGACCCTCTGTACAATAGGGCTATTACTAGCGTTGCAATCTTTATGTTAAATACAGAACTTAAAAGAGAATATTTTTAAACATTTTACATATAGTAGTAAACAAACCGTTCATGAAACTAATAAGAAAAAACGACAACAACTACTAAGGTTGGTAAAGAGGTTTAAAAACACAAATGTTTTAGAGAACAAAAATAAATTAAACCTTTCTCCAGTACATTAATATTTTGTGTTGGGAATAACAGCTCAGTCCCTTGCAAGGGTGTGACAGACTGAGCCATCTCTCTGAACCGGAATGTCAAGCTGTAAATTGAAGTGGCCCTTTTATCTCAGCATCGTTTTATCTTTCTGAGCAATCTAAAGGACTATCCTACTTGATCTGATGTACTTTGACCGTGGAGCAAAGCTTCACTACTTCAGGTGGGTAGCTGCGTCAGCATGCGTAGACTGCAAAGGAACAAGTACTAGGTTAATTCCATGCTGAAAAAAAGAAGAAAGAAAACACGTTTCGGCTGTGGAGCCTTCTCCAGGTGTCAAAGCTTCACTAAGCTTCACTACTGCTAAATTTCTGAGATCAGCTCTCCTTGGATCTCAAATACATCCTTTTGCTGCTAACAGTTGAGCTCCGAATGCTGCATCCCATCTTACATCACTCAGTCTCACACACCAAGTGAACTAGGCCTCTCCTCTTCTGTCCCCTTTAAGGACACATAGGCTAGCATTTAGTTTCCATCACCTGAATAAAAATGCTGGGACTGTAACTAAAGACTCGGATATTTGCTAAAAGGCAAGAGAGAACCCTTATTCCCTCTGTCTTATGCTTTCTGTTCATCATACAGCATATGTTGTGTGTTACATGTTTTCAAATTAACAATGACTTAATAAAAGCATTTCTAAAATAATACAAAAAGATATAAGTAAACAGAGGCAGTCTATTCTGGCTCCTGTTCCCTTCAGTACTGGAAAGAAATGACAGTGTTGACTCTGTACACATGGTACGAGAGGTTCCAGAAGACTCTGGTGAAGTAGTTGGTGTAAGGGGAGTAGTTCATTTTGATCTCGTGGCAGAATCTTCCATACTTTGAAAAGGCATACATTTCTCCTTTCTCATAAATCACCTTCAAGGGATTAAACAAAAGAGAACATAAAAACACAGATGACATCAGTAATTTTAAAGAGAGCCAAGACAGAATTATATTTATTATTCTTTGGGTAAGGACTGTTCTTCATAATATCTCTTCTGCTTTAATGTTGTCTTGCTGCCATTCATATTATTATATACCGTACATTTCACGGTGCGGGCTACCAATTGGTTGATTTTTGCATTCAGATTGCTTGGCAAACCTATTTTTAAGTCCTTCCTGAACTCAGAAGCTTATAGGCCAGAAGCTTATCCCAGTTTCTGTTGAGTTAAGGGAAAAGTAACCTGCTGAGAGCTGAGTAAAATAACATGCTCACAAAAACAATGGTTATCCACCATTGAAACTCATTATCTTTTAGGTTCTATTTTGACTTTTGAAAAATAATATTTCTGGTTGATTTTTGCACTCAGATTGTTTGACAAACGTATTTTTAAGTTATACCCTACCTGTGCAGGTTTGTCAACATCCTGTTATGTAAGAATGTTTTTAGAAGACATAAACAAAAGCACAAATTATAGATTTTACAACTGTTTGATGATATTTGAAAAATATTTGAAAATTCATTAAAATATGCATTTAAGAGGAACAATAACCTATTAACCATAGAATTTCCCTTGGTGAATCTAACCTGTTTAAAAATGAATTAAATTTGTTTTTTTTAAGATAGATAAAAAAATAGAAAATAGATTTTCAAAATGAATCCACAGAGTCTGACTGTCATTACAGTGCAGGCTTGACTGGCAATGTCATGCTTTCAGCAATGAACTCTGGGTAGTAGCTACAATACTGCAAGGCTACCAAATTTAAATTTCAGAATTTGTTTAGCACATTTTCCTTTAAGCTTATGCTTTCTGATCTAGTTTTTTTACCATAAACATATACATTATGCATGCGTTTCTAATTAATCTAATATTAGTTTTATAATTTGTACATCCAGTAGTATCCTTATCCCCATAATGCATTTCCAGTCTTTTAACTGGGTAGCACTTGATGAAATGTACTGTAAGCAGTTCAACCTTCATTTTATATAACAGGACATTTTCTGGCTATTTGAAATCCTTGAAAATGTTTTTACATGGTTAAATAAGGAACCCTTTCAAACAAATTCTGTAAATCATAAATAGTGAACAATTTTTTAATGAAAACAAATCATCACAACAAGGTAATATTTCCTTGTTTTTAGTGTTTGGCCCACAGTTCAAGAAGGTAATGTGGGATACATTTTCAGCAAGAGAAATATGCTAATACTCAAAAATGAAAACCACTTTCAGAGCTTTTTCTTTTTAAAAAAACATTCAACTGTGAAATCGGCATTATTGATCTCATAGCCAGAACTACTTCATTTTAATAACAGTAATAAGAGTGATATCAGTGATGTCTTTGAAACGAAAAGCCAAACACACAGGCTGAAATGACTCATAAATACAAATAAATGTTAAATATTACAAACAGGCCCAATATATGAGGCATAGCCCAGGAGCAGAGTCCTGTAAAACTCTGTTCATTACAAGCTGTTGCCTAAGCGAGTGTCTTCAGAATACAATGAGGTCATTGGCTGGGTGCCACAGTATCAGACACAGGCAGAATATTTTTTGCTTTATCACGAGATCTATTTAATCTAACCTTTAAACAAACAGGGCTTCTATTTTTGCTAATCATAAATGACAGCTCCTAAGCTAGTTGAAGAGGTCAGAGCAATACCCTAGACAAGGGTGACTCTAACTACATTAATATGATACATTTTGTATTGTAAAAAGTAACAAAACATTATCTTCAGCAGATATGAAGACACGGCTGAGGTGTAGTTTAGTAGGCTCAGCTAAAAAAAACATATTTATCAATCCAAACTCCCCAACAAAGTCTATTCCTATTTACTACACTCCACTATCTGCCTCCTGCTCTTTGAATCATTAACTTTGCACTGCAAGGATTTCCTTGCCTAGAACTCTAACCCCACAAAAGTAGTGGAGATAAACTCCAGGAGCTTATAGGCAGAGGGATTT
Organism: Lepisosteus platostomus; assembly: GCF_059453375.1. NCBI lineage: Eukaryota > Metazoa > Chordata > Actinopteri > Semionotiformes > Lepisosteidae > Lepisosteus > Lepisosteus platostomus. Next base: position 29,696,761 of record NC_142622.1, on the reverse strand, counting down.
CAATACATGCACACAATTTTAATGAGCAGTTCCTCTCTCTCCCCTTCTAATCTGTGCAGGAGATGCTAAATCAGATACTTCAGGATGGCTCTGTTGAAGACATTCTTATTTCACTCAGGAAGCTGTGCCTTTTTTGTGGCACTTCAAATGTGTTTCCTGCTGCTTCCCACATTACAGAAACTGAGTGTGCCTCAGGGCAAGCCTGACCTTACATGAAAAGTCAATGGCAAAAGAACATACCGATGGCAACCTCCATTTTGATGTATCCTTTTCATTTTTTTTTAAAATGCTAAGGATACCTTGGACATCACACACTAGCGGGATTCAGCCAACTGAGCACTGAGAAGTTATCTCATATTTTAAACACCAAAATATCTAATCTGAAAACCAAAGCGGAGGAAGGTTTTTAGTGCATTTTCAATACTTTTGTTGCTTTTTTTTCAGGCGCTGTCTGCTACTCACATGACCATTTGCAACATCCAGCAGGTCCTTTATTCGACAGCCTTTTGCTTGACTCATCTCACTGCAGAGAGCCTCCTCTATAATTACATAGCTAGCTTTGTAGGCTGTGAGGATCTTATAAATGTCCTCAGCTGGGCGCATTGAATAGACCTGGTAAACCTGTGGAAAAATAACAAGAGATGACATTTCTCTAAGAAACAGCACTACATGCATTTGCAGCAAACTGATCAAAGACATTCTATTTTTTTGGAAATGCAAAGACCACAGAAGATTTTTAAAATGTTTAATAATGCATTGCAACTCCTACATTTCAAAGTTATGACAAAAGTATTCTGCACCATACAATTAAAATATTCAATCACACACAGAGCACGTGCATACTGGGATACATGCTCTGCATTGTCAGGACATGGCAGATTCAACAGCTCTATCACAAGCATTTACTTAGTCAACAGCTCTGGGGATGAGCAGGACAATTGCTATTTGTGTGCGGTGAATTTCCATTAGTGTCCTCTTTTCAAAGTTGTAATTAAGAAACTGCTCTCTCCTTTACATTTCAATTTTGAATAAAAATCTGCCTGTGAATATCAACTGTTACTACAACCCTGTGTTGACAAGGACACTCCACCCTGGACTCTGAGGCATGGTCTGCCAGTCTGTCCACCATGTTTGGCTCAGTAATTCTGAAACCTAAAAAACATGGCTTACGTTAGCTGGAGGACAGAGACAGCTGCCACTCATATCCAGCAGGTCACACAGTAACACTGCCAGGCAGAGGGACCACTGGTGTATGATACAAAATGATCCACTCCAATCTGGCCAATCTGAGTTTATTTTATCATTACATCTCAGGCAATGTACAATTATAATACTGCAATCTAAAGCAAGTTCAGAAAATCCCATCTGAGTAATTCTGAATAATTTAGAGAAGCAGGATGGGACAAAGGATTCAACCTGATTGTTTTTCACCACAACCTAACATAAGGAAAAGGAGATTTCCTGAATTTAAAAACATGAGCAGAGTACCATAAGGTTTTTTCAAGTCAATTAATTCTCTGTAAAAGCATCCAAATCTGCAGTTTTTGAACTGGGCAATTTTCAGCATATAAATGTTTGATATAAACAAAATAAATTCTGTCAGGAAGTTCAAAACAATTTAAGCATGTAACATGTTATACAGAAAGGTAATACACAAAAGGAAAAAAAGAAAGGTGCATGGATCGAATGAGTGCACATAACATTGCATGAAACAAGGCAGAAGGACCAAACAAAGAGAATCACATTGAAGTCTATTAAAGAAATAATGTGTTGCACCTCTTCTGTTGAAGTGAGATGTTTTGGTAGAAAATATGAAAATCTATATGTTGACAGGTACGAGTGTTTTTTTATGTCCTGGGTCACCAACACTGACCCAAATCTTTTCACAAAGAGACAGCAGTAGCAGAATTACCTCCAATGAAAGAAAACTGACACAATGCTATCAGTAATGGAATGGATTCTGTAGAGCACAGGCAGCAACCCTCAAATCAGTAACCATGGAAATGTCTGCAGTCACATCATTCTCAATACAGCTTTTATAAGATGCAGGGAAGCTGCACTGTTCAGTAGGAATTAATCTGTACTACCCAAAAAAATTATCCACTATTCTTCCACTAATTAGAAAAATAGAAAAAATGAAAACATAAATGTCATATTAATTTAAAAAAATAGATGTACTGTGTTATAATTTGAAGGTGGTTTAATTTCTCCTGTTACCATGTGAAAAGTGAAGCAGACTGAGCCTTGAGGTGCATGCAGGAGTAATGACCAACATGTCAAAATTTCAAAAAAGGGTCTTCAGTCAGCCATAGCAAATCTGGCTATGTCTCCCTCTACTGGTTAAAAGAGAATTAGGAAAACACAAGACCAAGAGATTTAATTGAGATTTCACTCAACTAGGCTGCCCTAACTCTGCAAGACCCACCTCGTGAGAAGTTTCGATGAAGACTTGTCAGTCTTATTTTTCTGACCACTTACAAAATTACTGTGCTACAAGTCTCGCGTTCCTGACTTAACTGGTGATAAAATTGTCTCTTTCACTAGATTTAGAAAGGCCTCCTGGAATTCCACTTACTAGACAAGTGTTGAATACACATACATATTTTACACTCATATGAGCCAGAGATTATGAACATCAGACTCCACTGAAACTGGCTGCATTCACATAAGGACTCAAAACACCTTCCAGGGCTGTGAGGACTCACTCGGGCCACTTATCTTAACCACCTGCCTCCAATTAACAGGTGAATAATCCATTAGTCCAGGACATTTAAACCCCGATCCGCATATGGTCCAGTGCTCTGTAATTGAGCTACCTTCTGGCAAGGGTAGTACTCACAGCACAACTAGCCCACTTCCAAATAAAAACAGCCTGACTTTAGCTCAAGTATTTGTCTGTCTCGAACCCGCTCTGCCTGTCAGCACTCCATCTGTCCAGCCAAGTGCAGGACCAGTGGCATATAATCATACCTCTAGCCTTATAGTCCTGATAACTGCGCTTGCTATCAGTCTCGGATCAACCTGTCTGCTATCGTCTGTCCTGTTCAGCTATCTCTGCCTGCCTACGTACTCAGTCTCTGAGCCTTCACTGGATCTTCACTGGGATCAAGCATTTGGATTTCTCAGCCTGTCAGCAAGACCTGACTTTCTCCATCTACTCGCAATGTCGTAACATATATATTACAGTACAGCTTGTACAGGCTTATTAAAGGCATCTTACAAAGCAGTTGACTGGGGGTTGTGATTCAAACCTCATCTTGATAGCCCCCTGGTATAAACACTTAGATACATTTTCAACTTCGCACATTTCACACTTCACTATGACAATGATAACTCTCTTCCCAACTACCCCCCAAAAATCTGCAACACATTTAATGATTGTACTAAGCAGCAGTGAGACACTTACATTTTCATTGCGTTTCATCAGATTGACGTCAGTGTAGAGGGGTAAACTGGTCACAGTCCATCCTGAGCACAGCTTCACCACTCCCATTAGCTGAGGGCTTCCTGCAAACACTGTCGCAGCTGGAGCCTGTCTCCTAGCAACAGAGGGGGATGGGTGAGGGCAGACAGTCTCCACTGGGCATCTGTGTCCCTCAGGGTGTACTCACTACTTTACACAAGGTTCACGTGAACACAGAAGAAAACAATAAAAACCATGGCGGAACAAAGATGGCTGAACTGACACCATCATTGGTCACATACACATGGATTATCTAAATGCTAAATAGACCCATTTTACACTGTAAAAACCTTTTTTGTTCAGTCAATACTATTGATGTACAGTAACTTTAGGGTCTGCTGTTTTTACACACTGTTAAACACTTTGGCTAGCTCCTATGCAGATGATAAAAACATTCTTAATAATTTAAACAGAAATATGGCAAAATAATGACAGCATGTAATTGAATCACTTCTAGGTCGTATTGGGGACTTGATGCACAATGAAATTACATTTAACAAGACCCAGCAGATTTTGAGTTGTGCTGATCTTAGATGCAATAAATATTATATAAAAAAGGTTTGCAAATTATAGTGTTCTTAGGGTTTTTTTCAAAGGGGGGCACTGCCCAGGTGTGTACAGGCTTGATATTGTGTTGATTTGTAACACTAATTTGGAGCCCTGATGAAGATGTTGACTGCAATGAAGCTGTGCTTGTTACATGTTTTTATATAATCAAATAGTGAACTGGTAAATAAAAAATCGCAAAGTATTATTCTACATTCAAAGCAATTTTAAACTAGAGATTCCGGTCAAAGCTATAAAATACAAGGAATGGGGACTTGAAGTTACATATAAAATTACATAAAAGATTAATAGTCTGAGGTTTAGAGGCATCCAATTTCAGCTTTATGTTTCTGCTACCTTTTTAAATTTGACAAATTTTGAAGTATGATGTAAGTAAATATTTTGTAAGGAGGGACAAACTACTAGGTCACGTTTGTATTAAAAGTAGTGCTTTAATGAAAAAAACAAACAAACAAACAAACAAACAAACAAACAAACAAACAAACAAACAATGAGCATCGTTCAGCTCTGCAGTCTGAATGTGTTTAACTATTTGGTAAACAAATGTACCTTCTAAGTATATGCCTCTAAGTCACTTAATGCAGTATACTTTGTGTCTATTGTCACACTTTCACATCACTGATAAAAGATAAAAACAATAGCAGAAACATTTAAAAAACAACAGAAAATATCTTGTTGGAGGGAGCAGTAATATACCCATCATCCTCTGGAGGATTTCATGGCAGGTTTATGCCATGAAACTATAAAATTCCACTGAAAAATAAAAACATGGGATTAAAAAAAAGTCTGGAGGTGGGAAAGCTGACTGACTTTGATGTCCTTGAAAGAAATGTTAACATGAGAACATGCACAAAAAAACCAAAGTTGTTCGGAGACAAGTTAGCTCTGAGGAAAGGAAAGATACTCCAATTGATGTGCACTGTTAATACCTCCAAGGTTTAACTAAAAACTCTGAGACTCCCAAGAGAATCTGCTCCATCCATGACTTATGATGGAGGCAGAAAAAAAGGAATACAATAATATTAATCTGAACCAAAATTTGTGACAGCAAAAAGAAGATATTTCAGGCTCTTCTTAAAAAATTCAAGATTTTCTTTTCCCAGAAGTAAACTTTCTTAACATCTTGAAAGCAGCGAGGAAAGTAAATTCTTGGAAAAACACTCACTGATAAAAAAACAATAAAAAGGTGGGCACTGGTCACTGGTGTGATGTGATCTTGGAAATTCACTGCTGTTAAGACCTAGGGGTAAAACACTTGACTTACTTGTTCTGTTCTGAAAATAAGGTACCAGTGGGACCGGTAGGCAATCTTAGCAAAAAGCCTCATTTAAAACCATTTAAGAGCAGTATAAAAGATTAATGGCACACTGCAAAATGATTTTATTTGTCATAGAAGGCAATTCTCCCTCCTTCCAGTTCTCTTCATGTTAGCCCACACTGCAGTACTAGAAGCCCTTTCTTCTTTTTTGACATAACTAGGGCCCTGTGAAAAGCTTCTGGGAATCAGAAAAAAACAGATTAACTTGGATTTTGACTCATTGCCTGAATATGTCAATCAAGCCTCCACAATGAAACTGATCTAAAAAAATAAGTAATCAACACACCTACTTGCTATTTAGAGAACTCTTCTTTTATAATAAGGGACAGTGACAGCCATCATGCGTGGATATATTAACTGCAATATATCGAAGGATTCTAGACTTGATCATTTGTCTTGGCTCAAGTAAGCCAGCTTTTGCCTTTTTTTTCCTAAAAATAAAAAAAAACAACAAAGATGACAAGCTTGCTTACCTTATCCAGTTCATCAGCTCCACCGTGTCTGGATCATAGACCTCCTGTAGCTCCGAGAGCTCCGTTATCACCCTGGGAAAATACTGACAAGGGGGAGAAGGGACACGGACAATATGTCAATTATTTGGAGAGCTACAGTATTAACCTGAAGGTGAACAAGAAATGGGAAAACAAAACTCAATAGGAATAAAAGCAGGAATTTATTTTCAGGTTCTTAACTGATTATAATAAAAATAAGATAAATACTAGACAGGCAGCCCAGAACTATATTAAACAGCCCATGACAGAAATTTAGGAGTTTAAGGTGTCTTATAATTGTTTGTTTCCTGCAAAATGCTGCATAGTGGCAGCGTACAATTCAAATTTTAAGATTATACTGTACAAAACAAAAGTCAAACCTCACTTGTGAAGAATTGTTTCCACTGGACTACAAAAAGGATATTACTGCCTTAGAGTTTAAAAAAGACTTTAGGTTTAAAATTAATGCAATTTAGGAGTGCAATATACAAATAGATTAAGAAGTCTTACATAGAGAGAATTTTTATGGAAGATGAAACAAGTTTTCAAAACCTGAAAGACAATCCAATGGACTATTTTATACTAAAGTGAAACGAGAATGAGACCACAGCTGGATCTCCATGTTCTAAATATGCATCATCAAACCAGGAGAGAGAATTTTTAGTCTGAAGATTTAACAATGTCAAAAATATAAAGACAGCAATCTCTCTGTAATAATATTTAGATTAACTGGTCAGAATCTGGTGTCCAGGACTGATCAGAACAATGTCCTCTTGTATGACAAGAGCTTTAAGGAAGAGGAGGATAATAGTGATGTTCCTACTGGGGCGGTGTGGTGGCTCTGTGGCTAAGGATCTGTGCCTGTGGCTGGAATGTTGCTGGTTCGTATCCCGTGGCCGGCAGAGGAATCCTACTCCGTTGGGCCCCTGAGCAAGGCCCTTAACCCCAACTGGTCCAGGGGTGCTGTATAAATGGCTGACCCTACGCTCTGACCCCAAGCTTCTCTCCCTGTCTGTGTGTCTCATGGAGAGCAAGTTGGGGTATGCAAAAAGACAAATTCCTAATACAAGAAATTATATATATTATATATATATGGCCAATAAAGTGATATTACTACTCTTGGTCTTCTCCTCTGTCTCTCTCTCTCCCCCTGTCTCCCTTCCTCTGTTCTTTTCTCTTCCTTTCTTCTGTGTTCTATACTGTATATACTCCGTGAATCGAGTCTAATGATTTACCATGAAGTTAATTAACCAGAGTAAATCATCAGAAACAGCCTGTGTGTACCTGCCTGTGTTCAGTTCTGTGCTTACCTGTCTCTGCAGATAAAACAATATTTTTTTAAGGATTTCTTGAATAATAATAATAATAATCATTCCTTACACTAATACAGAGCTTTTCTGGACACACCACTCAAGGCACTTTACCGGTAATGGAAACCACCATCATCCACCAGGATGATGCGACAGCATCCATAGTGCGCACAGTACTCTCACCACATACAGTATCAGCTAACAGTGGGGAGGAGAACAGAGTGATGAAGCCAATTTATAGATAGGAATTATTGGGAGGTCATGACTCTTAAAGGCCAGTGGGAAATTTGGCCAGGATGCCAGGGTAACACCCCTACTCTTTTCGAGAAGCACCCTGGGATTTTTAAAGACCACAGAGAATCAAGACCTTGGTTTTACGTCTCATCTGAAGGACGGCACCTTTTTACAGTATAGTGTCCTTGTCACTATACTGGGTCATTTGGTCCCACACAGACAATAGGGTGAGCGTCCTCTACTGGCCCTTCTTACAATAGCAGTCTAAACAAGATTTGGACTGCAAACTTAGCTAAACTTTGATACCATTAAGCTCATACCAGGGAAGATCTAGGTTATCTAAAAAAAGATGGAAAGCCATGATGTTAAAACTGCCTCCTTTAGAACCTTCAAGAAAATGATGGAAGGGATCCACTGATCAATACGCTACAACCAACCAAATCAAACAAGTGGAAAAGCCTTATTTGTAACTTTCTTATGTAGTGATTAAAACAAGACACTCCGATTTATCATATCTGATGCTGTTTTAAAATTTCTGTTTTATGCAACAAGTCATTCATTGTTCAGCCTTTCAGATCAGTAACTCCATATATTCTCTAAGCTGCACAATTACCAAGCTTAGAGTTTCCAAAAATCAAATCACTGCCAACTATAATTAATCCTAAAACTGATAAAGGTCATTGCTTCATTTGGTACATGATGCATCAACTCAGCAAATTACAACACAACACAACATGGGCATGCCTTAATATTAATCTGCATATTTTTTAATCAGCAGCATTAACACCTCAGAAGGTAAGCAAAGCTGGGTCTAATCAATCATAGAATGAGAGACCTCTTGGGAAAACCTCTTTGTTGTAAGTAATGTAGGCGGCAATCTTTCCTCTGGAAGAGATTTATAAAACGAATACCCCTGTATGGTGAACTGGGACAGTAACTTTTTGGTGCAGTCCTTTAGGGGAGATGTTAAACCAAGGTCCTACCTACTTGATCATTACAAATCCAATGGCACCACCCAGAGTAGGGTTGTTTTCCTGAGGTTAAATTGTGCTTTGTGTTTGCTTAGTCTGGCCTATCTTAATTTCCTCCTTAAGTAGTGAAGTACAGATAATGGACAACTGAAAAACCAATGTAAAGTCGGTTAGTAGTGTGTTGTGCCTACTAGCTTCTGGAATTCTGCAGGAAGGGTGCAACACCATTCTTCCATGAGAAGGTCAATGATCTCATGTCTTGTTGATGAAGATGGAAAATGCTGTCTCAATGTTGTTCTAGAACATCGGATCTGGTGACTGGGAAGGCTGTGACATATGGATAACACCAGGTCTATGGTCATCAAGCCAATGGATGACCACATGTGGTCTGTGGATTGGGGCTTTGTCATTCTTCCCCCTGTTGATCCTGCCTTTTATGGGAATTAGTGCACTCAAACCATACCAGGAAAATGGCTCCACAATATTACAAGAACCACCAGAACCCTTTGCTGTTGGGATCTATTGATCTGCACTTGCTCACCAGTTTTGGCTAGCACTTTGAATAAATAGATAAATATTATGATCCTGGACTATGCACTTTTGCCCACTGTTGGCCTTTGCTGATGATATCTTTCCCTTGGATTTCCACAATCACATTTGCATTGCTTCTGAAACATCAACAAGCTATCTGGTTCACTGAAGCTTCAGCCAAATGAATCCCAACAACCACCCACCTATCAAAGTCACTGAACTCTTGCTGACATTTTATATAAAATTACAGACCACCAGGCCTATCCAGCATATTTATGCATAACCCTAAGCATGATGGGACGTTATTTTTTATTAATAGTTGAAGAACACCTGTATGGAACCCTTGCTTTCAATATACTTGGTGTCCACCATTTACCCAGGTGTTGCAATTTTTTCCCCAATATTTATATGTATCATTTTCCACCTGATCTGCTTCTTAGTGGGGATGCTGCTGCATAATGGTAGTCATGTCACCCAAGAGTGTGCTGCACTTCAGTGGTGGATTCAGTATTTTGAAAAACGCAATGTTCCTACAGACACATAACCTTAAAGACGCATGAAGTAATTGGCTACATATGGCAATTCATAAATTCAGTGTCTTATAATGGGGCATATAGTGTCTTCCAGAAATATTAATATCCTAGTTGACATACTGTAGGAATGAATCCATAAATATTTCTGCTGTATGAAGTTTTTTGCTTCTATCTCATCAGGGTAATGACTACTGCTGCTGTGCCTCAATAAAATAGAAAAATAATCTGGTGGTAAAGACAAAATAATCTACACTTTTAATTTTTTGTGTTGTTCTTTTTAAGTCCTCTCGTAATATTTCTGCGTTTATATTAAAGGAAAGATAATAGGTTTGAAATGTACAGCTCTGTCAGTTGCACTGGACCGGAAGAACTGCCACTTTGGCTATGAGTAATTCCAGAAGCATTAATGTGAGCTCACGTTGTTCATGTCAAAATTTGGCCTGCGAAAGGCAATTCTGACAAAAACAAACTGCATGCATGAAGTATAATTTGATTTCTAAAGCTTCTCTCAAGCCCCTCACACTCTTTTTTTAAAGGGGCTGAAATTACTTATTTGACACATTTAATACAGAGTGAAAAGATTTAAAAACATCTCGTAACTACTGTGCTCTATGGTTTAAAAACTAATTAAAGTAATCAAAGTAAGCACTGCAATTTAGCCTCTGTAAAAACCAAAAATAGCCCTGCGCATTAGGCAATATATTTGTACAACCTCAACAGTACGCTAACACCTTAAGAGAGACGGACAACATTAAATATAGGAAATAAGGGCTGACAACTAATTTATGCTCTAGCTGCAACTTTCACGCTAATGTCTAAAAAAACTTGGAAAAATTGTCCTACTAAATGAAAGATGAGCATGTATAACATTAATTTTTCTATGCCTAGAGCTTTGGAGAATGGCCGCAATCAAATATTTGATTTTGGTGTTCAATACAGAAAAAAGCGTGCTTTAATTAATGCTTGCCAAAACCTAGATACAAGTCAACTAAATTGGAATTTTAGTTTATTTTTTTGGGATGTATATTTGTCTTAACAATATGTCATCATAAATTTTATTTAATTTCCTCTGCAGACAACAGAACAAACATTATCTCTACAAATTACAGTGATTAACTGATTAAATCACAGGAAATTCAACACAAAAATTTAACTAAAAGAAGTATAATCTGAAGATATTTTAAAAAGTCCTTGGTCTAAAAAATGCCAGGGGTCTTTTTTGCAAACAATAATACAAAAACTTTACGTTGTAGCTTAGAATATTCACTTAAAACCATTGCAATCACTCCAATTGCACACTGCTATTGTTAAACAGAACTGTGCTAGCATATCTGAGTTGCAGCAGGATAAAGAAATCTTTGGCAAAAACCACTGCTGAAGTATCTAATCTTTGAAATGGTAGAAAAGCCCCCATCACAGAGTCTGCAACTTTCAATGATGGCACTGAGAAGGTCACAGGGGTCAATGCGGTGTGTTGAGTTTCCCACCCAGCCTCTGTGGTGTTTGGGAATCACAGTCACATCTGACTAATAACATAGTGGTTCCTGTGGGTGCTATTCACATAATTTTAAAATACTATTGACTCTGGCACAGTACTCCAAACAAACCAAAACTGAATATTGCCAGGACTTGTATTTTTTCATGATGTGACTTAGTTGGCAATTAAGGTGGGTTTTACTGTTTATTTTCCAACAAACATGATGACAAGCAAGGTGTGATGACTAAGACTACTTTCAGAGCACAAAGAGAAATGTAGTTTACCATCTTATTTTCTCAGAAGATTAAGCTTGCAGCTTTAAATCATCTTTTAAATTTAAACATTACATTTGCTTAAAACCTTGAATTAGATGAAAATTGAATTTAGGAAAAGGCTGGTGCTTAAACACATTACAGTCATGGATATTTGACATTATTACTACACTGTATGCAAGTTAGGAATCATTTTACTCTTTCAAAAATACACTCATACCCCTGTATATATTTTCGGTAATCTGAACCTGAAGAATTCGTTATAAGAACAAAATTGTGCTAATTCGAATTTTGAAGTTCGAAAGTGACCAATTTTGGCCGAGAATCTTCTGCGAACATCTGAATTCAGTGCCACTGAACAGCTGCTTGCTTCTGCGTGGGCGATAGGCATTGTGGTTTTGGACGGTGTGAGGCAGCAGTGCTTTGTTTACGATCACAACAAAAGCTTGTGCTCACATTTTCAAAGTGTTTTTTGTGTTTGTTTTGTAGTTGCTGTTCATTATGGGGTCTTAAGGAAGAGAAACAAATTCTTTAGAGTAATAGTCAACAACAGTATGCACATTGTTCTAGCTAATAGCTTGGATAGCGATCTATTACAAAGTAGCTGATGTGTGGTGAGCGTTCTGGCGCACTATGGCTGCTGTCGCATCATCCAGGTGGATGCTGCACATTGGTGGTGGTGGAAGGGAGTCCCCATTACCTGTAAAGCGCTTTGAGTGGAGTGTACATAAAAGCGCTATATAAGTGTAAGCAATTATTATTATTATAATTATTATTATTACAAAAGAATGAAATATGTAAATATGATATAATTATTTTACAGCTATAGTTGGCTTAATTGAGTAGAACTGCATTGTGCACTAAGCTTACTATAATGGTCTATATCGTATTATATGTTTAGGGTGGTTTTTGAGTGAACTTGTCTTCAGTTCAGAACGGGGTGGAATTTTCCCCATAAGAAATAATGGAATTTTACAATCATCCGCCTTCCAAAAAGATTTTCAGGAACGAATAAGGTTAGTATACCAGGGTATGAGTGTACTAATGAACTCAAAAGTATAATTATACTTGATATAAAATTTACATTATATCAGTAGTTTTGCACAAATATTAATAGCAAAAGCATAATAGCAATAGCAAAATACCCCTTGCAATCTGTTAGGAACACTGTGGTCCATGGCAATTTCATTTACCTGCTGAGGTTTTGTGGTAGAACTTACCTCCCTCCACAAACTGAATCCAATTATTGTTGGGACTGCAGTACTCAATATAAGAGCCTGTTTAAAAAATAAGAAAGGGGCAAATGTTAAGAATTTGTAATTGTCACCTCAAGGAAATTCTGGTACATTCAAAACTCTGTAATAGCTTTACAAAAGTGCAACAGTGAACCTTCAATTTCTTCCCATTTTAGGATTTCTAACTGCTACTTTAATCAACTAGTAAACTAAAGATTACATAAATAACTCCGTATTTGCAAGTGATGATTTTAATGATTGACCCATTGACCACTCTGATCAACAGAGTGCTTTAGTGAAGACACAAGGAAGAGATGGCACATTTGCTGTGGTTCCACATTTAAACCTAGCTTTTCATGAAAATCACTTACTTATGAGCTCACTCGAAAAGCTAAATTGGTAAAAGTTCCCCACTGAGCAAAAATTAAGCTCTATGATCGCAGGTTTGAGTAAATTTGATGCGTAAAACAAAAAAGTGGCAATTCAAGATTTTTACAAAATATAACTTATTTCTCATTAGTCATTCCCCAATGTTAAAAAAACTAACAATATAAGCATTTTAACCTACTTAACTGCTGTTGCGCTTCACAGGATCAATATACTGTATGTTATCTAGTGTAATATATGGGAGAGAAATTTATTTCTATTAATTAAGAGGGTAATGCCTTATCATCTCTGACATGTCTGTAAAATGAAACTCTGAACTGTTGCTATTGACATGACTCACAGGAAATGAATACATCAGATCTCCTATTAAGGCTATAAATAACATTACAGGTTTTGGGTGCATTTTGAATAAAGGCTGCAGTGACCCACTTCCCTTTGCTTTGACTGTAGATGGCTTATTGAAGTTTGAGTGGAAAGGCATTTCTGTGTTGAAGTCAGCACAAATTATTGATGGTCTATGAGAAGTGGCCTCAAAAGCTAGGGACAAAGTGGTAAACAACTCACAGCCCTGATGGAAACAGCACCCTGTGTGTTTGTGATGGCTGAGCATTAAAGCTGGCTGTCACAAACTACAAGGCACAGCAATCTAACTCATGACAGCAATCAAATTGCAAACAGGGTTCAAACTGGGACTTTGGGAAGACAATCAAACGAGAAAACAGAAGAAAAACATTGTGTCATTTGTGCCAGGAACTCAGAAATAGGTGGTAAAATGTCAAAAGGTGATGGTTGCTCACAATCAGGAAAACATCACAATTCATACTGCTATGAATCTGTGTTTCCCAATTAATATAGGAGAGATGCTAAAAGCCCAGTTAGATGCCAAAGTCAGATTCCTAACTTTGCTGACTGATGGTGCTCAACAATCCCATCTGTAGATTACAGACTAATATTTAAAATGCACTGAAAAGCAGAGAATCTTCTTTTGCCATTTGACTTTGGAGTGCCAGCAGAGCACTAAAATACAAATGGCTGTTGTTTTTGTATATATGATCAGATAAATGTGACAGAGTTGTTGCTTCTTAGTTGGCAAGTTCATTTTCATAAGAGCCTAAATTCCTCTGCAGAAGTGATGCTTTATGACCCAAATTTATTAATGAAACCCTGAGGCCGCGCTGTGGCTTAAACACCCACAAGGAAAAAACAGTGCCACAACAAATGTGTGCACAATAACATGACAGTGTTCAATAAATCAGAACAAATAATCATTTTAAAAATTAAAAAAACAACCCTGAGAGTGCTATTAGGTGATAACACTATATAGTTTTAAGCTAGAGGTGAATTTCAGTGTTAGAATATTATAGTGCACTTGGCAGGGGCTGCTTTGTGGAGAAAGGAAATTTTAGTGCACTCCAAAGCAGGGAGCTGTACACCATTTAAAATTACATTAAAAAAATTAAAACAAGCTTAAGATTGAGTACATTTCTTGTGTTGTAAAATGGCACTGGGCACCTGCTCATATTGGTAAAATAATTAACAATTAGAACAGAGAAAAATTACATGATACTTTAAGGAGGTACTAAAGTGAGTGTTGACAAAGTCTTTAGCGGTCTTTTTTACATAAATAACAATGTTGGTATAAGTAGTTCAAGTAGGTAGCTGCGTCAGCATGCGTAGGCTGCAAAAGAACAGGTAAAGGTTTATTCCATGCTGAAAAGAGAAGAAAAGCCACACAATGTTTCAGCTGTGTAGCCTTCTTCCAGTGTGGAAGACTGTGTGACACTTAGTAGGGCATGAAGTAATTAAGACGATTTAACGTGATTAGTTCTGCTATACAGAGCATTACAGTATATTTCTAGGCTGGCATTCTCTGGATTCTTAACGTGCTTGGAAGAATTGTTGACTAGAAATAGCTAGCAGTATATTTACAATTTACTGGTTAATTCTAACAACCTTATGGTCATCATTCTCACTGTACAGGCCAAGGCATGTAGACCTATGAGAAGCTGATCAACAGTTGCTGATTCCAAACTTAGAGGGTGTAGAGCAGAGGAATATTTGGCAAACTTAACATGTCTAAAAAAATACAACCAAAGGAACATATGTTTTCATTTTGGGGTCCAAAATCCTCATACCTCTAGACCAAAAACAACTGACAGAACACAGGTTTTGTAAAGCGATATTTAGGTTTCTTTAGAGTCCTTAAAAGTAAAAATTAGCACCAAGCCCTGAAATCTTTTTGCCACAGTCAGGGGCCTTTTGGTTTTCTTTAAAACAAGATGACAGTTAATAATCTACCGTACTTGTGTGTTTGTATAGAAAAATCTACAGTGCCATCCAGAAGTATTGGCACCCTTGGTAAAGATGACAAAAAAAGACTATGAAAAATATTTTTGTTGTTTATCAGCTTGATCTTACACTGAAAATATGAGAGATCTAACCTTTCAGTGAGGTAAAATTATTCCAAAGAAAAAAATCCTTATAAAAAAAAAACATTTTTCTCAAAAACACGTGACAATTATTGGCACCCCTGCATTTAGTACTTTGTGCACCCTCCCCTTGCCAAGATAACAGCACTGAGTCTTCTCTTATACTGCTGGATGAGGTGGGAGAACACATATACTGTATAGAGATCTGAGACCATTCCTCCATACAAAATCTACCTAGATCCTGCAGAGTCCTTGGTCCTTGCTTGTGGACTCTCCTCTTCAGCTCACCCCATAGGTTTTCGATGGGGTTTAGGTCAGGGGACTGGGATGGCCACTGCAAAAGCTTGATTCTGTGGTCAGTGAACCATTTCTGTGTGGATTTGGTTGTATGCTTTGGATCACTGTCTTGCTGGAAGATCTAACCACAACCCAGTCTTAGCCTCCTGGCAGTGGCAGACAGATTTTGATCTAAAATCTCCTGGTATTTGATGAAGTCCATGATGCCATGTACCCTCACAAGATTCCCAGGCCTTTGGAAGATAAACAGCCCCACAAAATCACAGACCCACCACCATACTTCACAGTGGGGATAAGGTTCTTTTCTGTATGACCTTGACTCTTTTTATGCCAAATCCACCTTTGATGTTTGTTGCAAAAAAGCTATATTTTTGTCTCATCTGACCATAGAATCCAGTCCCAATCAAAGTTCCAGTGATGTTTAGCGAACTCCAGGTGCTCACGTTTGTGGTTTGACAACAGCAATTGTCCAACTGTGATCCCTGGAGAAAGTTTCTTCCACACTGTGCGTTGGGGCAAAATACACATGCGTCCTCTTCCAGGCAGATTCACACAGCTCCAGTTGTTTGAAACTTCTTAATTATTGTCTTAATAGTGGAGATGGGTATTTTCAGGTGTGAAGCTATTTTTTTATAGAAACTGCCTGATTTATGAAGGTCAACAACCTTTTATCTCATTTCATTTTTGTATTCTCTGGTCTTCCCCATGTTGATGGATGACTAAGGGTGTTTGGCCTGCATGTTACCTCATATTGATACCCCAGTGAAAAAGGAGGTCATGGATGTCATTAGATGTCATTAGATTTTGTTCATAGGAATTTCTAGGGGTGCCAATAATTGTGACACCTGTGTTTTTGAGAAAAAAAAAATTATAAGGATATTTTTTTCCTTTGAATAATTTTACCTCACTGAAAGGTTAGATTTCTCCCCTATTTGCAGTGTAAGATAAAGTTGATAAACAATAAAGACAATTTTTCATAGCCTTTTTTGCTCATCTTTACCAAGGGTGCCAATAATTCTGGGGGGCATCTCACATATCCTTAATAGTGCCTCTTTTGTTTTGTATAAGATACAGTGGCTATCAAAAGTATTTACCACCCCTTGGACTTTGTCATATTTTATTGTTTTACAATATAGAATCATAATGTATTGAAATTTTGTATATAGTATACTGAAAGCAGGTGCTTCCACACAGTTGTGACTCCTGCGTTAATGAAGCAATTAACATCCCATCATGCTGAGAGTTATGTACAATGCTGGGCAGGCCCACTTGCCCATTATTTTGGCTATCATGGCTAGAAAAAGGGATCTCAGTGAGTTAAGAGAGGGGTGGTTGTTGGGACTTTATTGTCAGGACCTTCAGTGAAGACTGCTAAACTCGCTGATCTTTTATGAGGAACAGTGGCTAATTGGGATGGAAGTCTGAGGGAAATACTTCATTAACTAGGGGACAACTGTGGACAAAAGCACATATGCCTCAACCTTAATTTCTTCACATTGATTTGAGATGCAAAGCAAAACAGATAAGCAACTCTGAATCAGTTAACTGCTAAGGCATGAGCAGGCAGTTTCATCAATAACAGAAGAGAAGAATACTATGGATGGGTAGCAGTGCATAAACACCTTATTACACCATAGATGAAGAATAACACCTTGGGGCAGTGGCACAATGTAAGATTACTCATTTATTTATAAAAAAGCTTATCGTATAGTCTGCCGTGAGTGTAATGTTTTTTTAGGATTACATATGCATTAAAATAATTAATATTTTGTCTTAATGCTAATTATACAATGTAAATGATGGAAGGAAACCAAAATAAACATGAAAAGTTTGTTCTTTCTTTTTTGTGAAATAAATTACAAGGGACAGCAAGTTCATGCCTAAGAACATGTTAGGCAGGTAAAGTCAAAGTCATACTACAGCATGACACATTTCATGCTTGTTATTATTGTTATTGTTATTATTATTATTATTATTGTTATTATTATTGTTATTATTATTGTTATTATTATTGTTGTTATTATTATTGTTATTATTGGGAGTGGCTGGTCTGTTGCAGTTGTGATTTCATCTGAGCATTAATCCAACAGACCCTTTAAGCTTCACTCACCAGTACAACTGGATGAACTGACTTCAGCTTCAACCACCGGAATACGGTCACCCAGAGCTCAGGAGAACACACTCCGAATGCCGTGAACATGCATATGTAGGGGGTCCACAGGTACTTCATCCTGAAGATGGCAACATTAAGGGAAAGTCATAATTCTAAGTAAATGTGCATTGAACACATTTTGAAAAATATTTCAGCTTCCTGAATTTAATGAGCACCATACTGTACCTACAGTACCAGGTCATAAACATATAAAAAGCAAGGAATGTCTCCCTGTTTTGCAAATTAGTGCAACAGGTTTTTTTTTAAAGTTAGACAACTAAAACCACAAAGCCTACTTGTTATCTTTGTGTACACAACACAAAGCTAAAACAAAACTGGGTATTGAGAAATCAAGTATCTGCTGCAGGATTTCAACCAGCTACTGCACTATATAGGCAGAAGATTAACATAATTGTCATCAAAGAGCTTATCATCAATGTTCTGACTTCCTTGAAAGTGTTGGTTACAATAATATTCTATATAATGGCATATTACTGCCTTATACTTAACTATAAAATTGTCTATGCAGTGTGGTTTTTGCAGGACAGTAGGGATGCAATACATTACTCAATTAAAAAATATAGTGTAACCAGAGGAAATATGCTACCAGATTACAATATAATAACCTTTAATTGCAGGCAAAGTATACAAGCTTAATAAAGCAGACAATAAATGGTGCTTAAGATCTGTTATTTTAAGATCTTCAAAATACAGTTTAATTACACCTGTGCTACTGAAAGCTATCATTGTTTTCAACAAGTATCTGCTTCCCCCTAGTGGCCAAAGAGGAGATTTATTATTTTAGAAATCGCACAGAAGTGGACCCTGTTTTTTTGTACAATAGTATCTCTTTCTTTGAGTTTTAGTAGCAGCAAGTTTAACGTACCCCTCAAACGCCATAGCCAGTGCACCAAAGAGAAGGGTATGGAACACATGGTAGATGACCTCTGGTTGCTCTCCTACTCTCCCATCTTCCAGTTTTAGGTTGGTTTTCATTGGCTCCCCACTGCCACAGTCAAGTTGTACAGTCATTTAGCTCAGTCTTATTACAGAAGAAAACAAAGCACCAATAGCAGTACCACAGTAATCTAAAACATCAACTCCAGGTGAACTATTAGAAGGGCAAAATGATGACAAATTACTCAATTTGTTATTTATAACTGTTTTCTGACCTTAGTGCTTTGTCCTAGAAACACCCTGATTTTGCTAGGACACTTGTGTTGCCAGCAAACACATCTCTGATCTGTTAATTCTCAATTTGTCAAATTTCATTACTTAGCAGGCAAATAACAATAAATAAAAATATACAAATGAAATGTGGCTCTCCTATGCTTGTATACAGACGTTCTAGTAGATTGACAACTATTGACACACAAGAAACTATCTTGAGTTTCATGTATGTAATTAGCACTGTGAATTATGTATGAATCAAACTGCTAAAGCAACACCAGTAGTCATTATACACATAAATGCATTGTGTTCTGAAACTCAGAAGATTTAACAGATTTAAAGCTAATATCTAACGCCAGAATATTTTGATTAAATGTGAAATTGTTTATAAAAAAGGTCTTTTCAATCTGATCATTTAAAGTGATTGGTCTGTAAAAAACAAAAGTCAAAGGACACAGTATACCACTGAAAAATCCCTCTTCTTTTCTATTGAAGCACATGTGCTGTCACCAAAGACAGGAGTTCCCTAGACAAAACTCTCATCTTTTATTTTCAGATTTCCTTTTTTCAGTACAGTAAAATTAAATGACAGTAATGCATAATTTTAAAACTTCACAAGTCATACTTTGAGTTTGTGACCTACTATTTGTCTAAATATGCCAAACCATACCTTAATCTCTTGTAGATCACCTGCACAGCAGACAGAAGACAGACCAGCAGCACCAGTATGTAAAAGGGAAGCACCGAGGCCTGGGTGAGTCTGAGGAAGAAGTCCTGAGTGGGTTTCTGGAAAGCCTCCTGACACAGCAGCATGTTGGTAATGAAGTCTCTAAAGGAGAAGAAAGTAAATATCAAAGTCACAGTTAATGTAATGAGAAGTATAAAGAAACTTCTAATGATGGGAGATTTAAGATTCCATGTTTTGGAGTACTCTTCCTCCTTCTGTATGATTCAGACATTAAAAACATTAGTATCTCTCAGAAAAAAGGCTTGCAGGTTTCAGAATAATTTCTATTACTTTTATTTATGAATAATCCAAAATCAAGTGTCAGAATGTAAAAACATACACAAATATACAACCTTCAATCCACTGAGCTAGCTCATACTCGTAATATTGTATGCAAAAGAAAAATATGTCAAAAATTCCTTTAAGGTTTAGCAACTATTTTACTTTTCTTAATTTCTGACACCAATTTCTTTAGTATTCTTGACTGGGAACTAAATGAAGTAGGAAAAATAGTTAACTTACTTAACATATTAAATATTAGTTCTTAATTATTTTTAAAAACAAAACTTACGTTGTGGTGTTTAATCCAAATTTCACTTCAAGAAATCTGAATATATGGTCACTTTCATTGACAGGAATAATTCTCTAAAATTATAAAAATAAAACAACTTTGACTACAAATCTAAAATATAGGATAAAACAGTACAGAATACATATGCTAATGGTTAAAAAAATACTAGTGTTCTTGCTCTATGGTAGTAAACCCAGCCAATTGTTTAAAACATATATGCACATATCAAGCTAGAACTCCATTTGCAGTCTGCAACTCACTTCATTCATAGTTTTACAGGCATTGCATAAGAATTCTTCTGTCCCACTGAGTAAACTTTCACACCGTCAAAGCAGAAAGAAGGGACCCAGAAGCAACACCTACTAATAGCATGTAAGAACAGTAGAACCCTGTTTACCACAATCTCCGAGTCTACTAGACCAGGGGTTCTTAACCTTTTTGAGAGTGAGATACTTTTTTGGGGTTAAAACAATTTTGCGACCCCCTCCACATATACAGATTTAAAAATCGTCACGTTAAATAAACTATAAGCCAACTTCACTTAATAATAACAATAACAATAATAATAATAATATTGTAGCGCCACGGAGTGTGCTTTAGCCAAGCGCACGCAAGGCGGGCTGAGAACAGCGCCTGGGGGCGGGACGACTGGACTGTATATAGTGGTACGGAGGCTGGGAGACGGTCTCTTCCCTTCGTGTGTGTGTTAGTGTAGGTGCAGCGCTGTAATCCCTGTCCCTGTGTGAGTACCTTTCCCCGGTTCGAGTTAATAAATGTGTTGTTCAACCCCATTCCCTGAGTCCTATGCCTGCTCCATTTGGTACCGAAGCCCGTGGTCGTTACATTAGTAACATTAGAGCGGAATGGAGTGGAGTGTCAAGAGGCCTGGAGCGAGTGGTGAAAGAGCCATAGCCGAAACGGAGGGTCCTGGCACGGACGGAGAGCCTGCCCAGATGGAGGTCCCTGGCCTAAACAGAGAGCCTGCCAAGATGGAGGGTCCTGGTTCAGACGGAGGTCCCTGGTCTGGACGGAGAGGCTAACAGGAGGAGCCCACGGAGCAGCCTGCCTTGCACGTACAGCCTGGAGGGACGGTTTGTGGTCGGCAGGACACTCGACTCTTCAGACGGGGGCAATGTAGCGCCATACGCGTGCAAGGCAGGCTGAGAACAGCGCCTGGGGGCGGGACTATGGGACTGTATATTGATACAAAATAATGGAATAATCTTTAAAAGTCGTGCGCTTGTTGCACTGTCTTTGATGGAACTTAAAGTATGAACAGCTTCATCCATTACTTGTCTGAGTTCGGGGGGCATTTTCCACATGGGCTTGGCTATGAATCATACAATGCATCCACAAAGTGAACAGAGCAATGGCCTGTACTTTCGTGACTATCCCACTGTGTTTGCCAGTCATAGCTCGTTCACCGACTGAGCAGATTTACACACACTTGTTCCAGTCAATTTCATCCTCACATACACTTGTCCAGCAAAACAAAAAGTTGATCGCCAGTGGCACGCTCGGAAAGTGGACGACAGAACAAAAAATCATCATTAATTTCCTCCTCTTTGTGGTCTACAGACTAGACTTTATCTTAGCAATCACCTTGCCACATGTCTCTTGCCACATGCCCAATGCAGTTAGACATGGGATCATTTGACACCTGTATCAATGCTAGCTGCTCTGCAGCACTTTTCCCCACTCATGATTGAAATCGTTTCCTTAGCACACAGTAAGAAAAAAGTCTCACCAAATGTGTGTGGCTTCCCAGTTTTGACAATCCAGTTAGCTATGACAAAAGACGCCATAAGTGCCTCCTGGTTCACAGTGGTGGCTTTACGGAGGGTAGATTGTTGGCCTCTTAGCTCCTGTAGCTTTGGTTAAAAAAACTCAACAGGTTTAGACTGTAAGGTCAAGTGTCTGGTCTGCAAGAGTGGTGTAGCAGTTTGGAGGGCTTGAGGCTTTCCTTAGCCAACACTTCGTCACAAACCACACATACCAGTCGTGTGTCCTCTCCGTACTATCTGTACTAGGTACTTTTCGTCATTTTTTCTCATTTTCTTCCTTTTTTAGGAGTTTTCTGCTGTGTGTTTCTCCACATTATCTTTAGCTCTCAATCTTTAAACGCCACCTATTAAAAAACACTCCATTGCTAGGCTAATCACGACTACCTAGCGGAAAAGAAAAAAGTGCTAGAAGTATAAATGCAATCATGGCCCACTGATAGGCCATTAATGTAGCGCCCTTGCCAGGCACACAGCAGAGCAGGCTGGGAGTGGTAGCCAGGTCTGTGGGTTTCTTTTCTTCTCTGTAGACCTCTAAGTCACCCAGCTAATGTAACCATCTTAACCGTGCAGGTGTATACAATCGTTAATTGTTTACCTCTGGTTGTGTGTTAACTTTTGGTTGATTCTGTCTCTGTTGCCTATTGTCGTACCCCCCTGGGACTATGTTGCGACCCCCAGGTTAAGAACCCCTGTACTAGACTGATCATTTAGAAACAGAAAACGGCTCACAGAGTTAGCTGGCCTGTTCAAACAACTGCACCAGGGAAACTGTACACTGTGGATTAATGGCATTTGGAACACACAGAAATGGGACTACTGGAAGCATAATCTTATGGAAATGACAGGACAAGCCAGAGGGCACTATGTTGCCTCAATGTGACAACCATTGGCATCCCTGATGGCCTGCACATCTCATGTATCTCGTGATGGTAGTGCCCTCCAGTATGTTCTGCTGTAGAACCTGTGTCTTCCTTAATACATGAACCAAATTATCCAATTCAGTCCATAGTTTTCGCAAAAATGTTGCATAACACCCCATCTACCTTCATTGTCAACCTATATATCATCTACAAAACTGAAGTCTTGCTATGTAATGCTTACCTTTACAACATAATGGAACATGATGCTAATTGTGAAGACCAAATAGAAATGAAGCAGGATTTTTATCAGTCTGGTTACAAGGGGGCCCTTCTTCATGTTTTGCTGAAAAAGAAATCAAATTTCCACTTTGCATGCTGCAAACAAGGCATTAACATGGAGCTCTACAAGTCTAAGAATTATTCTAACTACCTGCAAGTACCTCGCAAGCACAGATCCCATCATGAGACAAAGCAGTGGAGAACTCAGCAAACTGGGATTCTGGAACTGCATGATATATCCCAGAGCCACTGAGCATAGGTAGACCTTGTGCACATCAGCCACCTTCAGAGGACATCATGGGGGGGAGTAATAAAAAAAACAATTTAGATTTCAAAATAATTTATTCCAACTAAAGCCAGAAAGACAAATGAATATGATCTGATGTAGAGATCTTAGAGTGTTACACTGAAATCTATAGATTCCACTGTCACTAACAAATCGTATAACTTGGGACCCCAACCAAAACTGTCTCAGGGTCTCAACCAATATGGAAGTGCCATCTACTAATCTGATCTGCTTACAGTTACAAGACATCATCAGAAAAATTAACAAGACTGCTTTAGGTGACAAGGAGCATCAGAGCACTCAGTTAATCATTGCTTGACTCACTGCATGCTCTACTCTGAGATCCAGGGAAGTTAGCACCATTTGGAGGAGCAGCACATCAGATTGCAGATGCCCTACAGGTCCCAGGAATAGCTAATTGCACTTGGGCAACAATAGCCAGATTACAGCCACCAAACCAATGGTGATCAAAGTTATCTAATGACATAGCTCATTTTTCAAACTAGCATCACCTGAACTTCTTAGGGCTGAATAGGGATGAATGCACTATATGAAAAGATATTTAAGTTATGTTATCACACCACCTTCACTTCATATTCAGTATCCTGTCTGACGTGCACTTCACTTGCATTAGATGGCCTTCAATTCAAATTCTAGGACACTGGATATAAACTTTATATATAAACTTTCTCAGGCCACAATGTCTTGTAGACGGGCATAAAATACTAAAGTCAATAATGCCCTTTACACAAAAATAACTTCTTCCTGACTTGCTTTATTGCAACATCAGTCTGTAAAGCTTAAGAATTGTCTTGAATTGGGACTTGAATTTGACTTCTCACCCTTGCATTCTTCTTCCTATACCATCTACGACTCACAACTACGCTACAAAGCTAGAGTATGCTCTTCTGTTCACCTAAATGCCAATTTCAAGTGAAAGTGGAGAAGCCCTGTGAGACAAAGAAGTGTCAAATCCAAACAGTGTCACACAGACTAATTGCTCAGGGCAAGAGAAGGGTATTTTTCACTCCACAGGATTTATTCCATCTGTGAATAAGAGCAGACAAAGAGGAAGACAGATTTTTGAAGTAAGACAAGTCAGACCAGTACTGCAATATAAAGGCCAATATTTATAGTACATGCATTTCATGTAGTAACAAACTTGCAAACTACTGCCTGGTATGTGTACAGTCACAAATGTAAAGAAAAGGTGCCAGCTTTATGCATTTAGTTTAGATCTCATAAAGCCCCTTTTAAACTGTTTTGAGTAGAATCACAAAGCCACATAAATATTGCAAATTAAAAAAAAAGATAATTCTACCTTATGTTGTCATGAAGACACATGCCTGTGCAATGATAAATGACTTAAATTATTCATATAAAAACCTGTTTCATTCTAATTTCCTTTTCTAAACTACTACTAACACTATCTTGTCTTTTTGTATTATTTTACTTTCATCTGTTCCACATTATTCAACACCATTTACACCACAGGGCATTTTAATGGTGTAATCTGAGCAAAGTACCTTGCTCAAGGAGACAACAACATTGGCCCACCTGGGACTTGAACCCATAACCTTGCAATTATAGATCCGAAGCCCTACTCCTCACTACTGTCGATCTATTGTAACATGATTGTAACTTCAGTTTTTTAAAGTGCTTGTATGCAATCATATCTATTGTTTGCTTTAGCCATATAATTAATGTACGTCTTTTTATACACTGTAGTAACCCTGGATAAAGGATTCTTCTAATAAATAAAGAATAATAATGATCACAATAATTTCAGAAAGCATCTCTTTGAAAAATAAATACTAAAGATCCTTTCTTAAAAATGGCTTCTCTCTGAACGTGTCAGTACCTTGCGAGGTGGCACCAAATCAAAGCTGTCTAGTAAAAACAGCGCAAGGCCCTGGATGAAGAGCACATAGTGGCTGTACTCCCAGATCATGATAAAGGTGAAGGTGGAAGCACTAATGAGCAGGTAGCAGAACATCTGCAATAAAAGACAAGTCACAGACAAATGCAAATGATACTCCCAATCATTAAACTAATCTCATTCCTGCTATGGTTCTATTCATCCTATGGTTGAGGCGCACTGACTGGTGTAATAGTAACTTTAAAAATAAGTTGTGCAGAATATACTGCACCTGTTCTGCCAAAGGCTGCTCATGATGTAGTTTTTAACCCCCAGCAAGAATGGCGTTTTATATCAGGTTTGCATTAAATTCTATTTTTTAGGCTAAAATTAGGAATTTATCCTTTATTTGTGGAGCTTTGGTTTATAAAACGTGACATACTTATGGAAGAAGCAAAAGTCATCTTCCTACTTTATTATTATTAAACATACTACATAGTCAGGCTTTCTTTGTACAGGTTGAAAATCCTTTATCCGAAATTCCAAAATCCCAAAACCTCCAAAATCCGAACGTTTTTTGAACGCTGACATGACAGGCCACAAATGGAAAATTCCACAAATAACTTACCGAACTTTCTAGCTCACAGTGATCATCGATGACATACCCTCTCCCTCAAGTTTCTCGGACCTGATGTAGTTGTAATGTCTGGGGCTGCATTTATCTTCAAGTTTGTAAGCAGTGATCATCATGTTTTGTTTTGTTTTCTTTGTACAGCAAGTACAAAACGTTATTTTTACGTGAGATCTGAATTTCACCTCCATGTATGAGTGTAACTTGACTAGCGTCATTACCTGTACTTGTACATTACTTTAAAAATAAAATGCGGACTTTTTTCAGTTTTCATTTTCTTTACCTGTAATCATATTCAATGTTTTGTTTTTATACCTCACATAAAACTTAATACCTGTATAGTAAAAAATAAAATACAAATGGCGTACATGTACTGTAACCTTTTAATCAAAACATGACATCAAGGTGGAGACTGATATCTTACCTTTCTGATGGTATTATGTTTAAAAAATATTAAAAATTTATATAAAACTACATTCGGGGTATATGTATAAGCTTTATTATGAACTGTAAATGGATATCGTGTTTAGACTTGGGTCCCATCCCCAAGCTGTCCCATTTTATAGATGCAAATATAAAAATATTCCGAAATCCGAACAAATCCTAAATTCGCAACACTTTTGGTCCCAGGAATTTCGGATAAGGGATTCTCAACCTGTATTTCATTATTAGTACTATATGATTCCAAATATAAAAGGAAAATTGACTACCTCGTTCAAATTTAAAAAGATGAGTAAATTAAAAGAAAAACATTTAAAATGTCCATTTAATTTTTTCATATTTCATATAACAAGATAAACATTTGGACAAAATAACATTAATACAGTATTTAAATAGAAGGCTCTTTATCAATTTTGAGACCATTAAACTTTAAAATTGTAGGATGAACCACTACACTACAGTACATTGATATTGATATTGCTCAACAGCCTCATATAAAATCCTGTACCTAATGCAATACATTTTGAGACAACTCTACATGATTTGCCCTAGTAATCTGGCCATCTATACATTTAGTGATTCCAAAGCAATTAAAAAACAATATTATGTTGAAGTTTTTTTAAGTTTATTGTCTCATTTATTAGCCTGTTTTCCCAAAATTAAAAGCAATTAAGTTCACTATATTGTAACAGAAGTCAGCACAAGTGTTTGCCATGCTTCACCTCTGTAGCTGTGCTGATGTTGTTCCTCAAGAAGCCGGTTAAGGCAGTGACCTGGCAGGAGAAGTAAGGCAAAGCCCAATTCTCTCTTAGGGGAATGGCATGGTCTACCTTGGTTGTGTCAGGCCTGAAAACACAGTTCAACATTTTACAAAATAATACATTATAAAACACAAAAACAAAAACTTATATTGATAAAAAGACTGTAATTGATATTACAGCTGTTTTTAACCAGGAGTCCAGAAACCTCTATGGATTTTCGAGAAGGACCCTGGAAACAAATGTACAATTCTCAAACCCAGTGAGGGGGTGCACAAGGGGTGAGCCCCGTTTCCAGAAAAAAGCACTCGCACGAGTAAGTTTCAAGCTCTATGAAACAGGCATTTCGGACTTGGTCATGTCATTAGCCATAACCATGATGACAGACTCCCAGAGGCCTCCTCTGATCAGCGCTGAACTTCCAGTATGAGGCTGCTTTGCCTGTGTTGTGTTAGAAGACAAGCAGCTTGAAGGAGGGCAGGTCGGAGGAATCTGCCTAGAGCTCCTCACCCTCCCCCCTGTGCAAATGTGGGGATCATTGCTATGAGCTGAGCCAAGAAAAAAACACATAATTCAAATTGGGTAGGTATAAGAATAATAAACTGCAGATCTTATGAACCTCCTGAGCTGTTATTCTTTCTCATGTATGAATTTGGTTTGCTATGTCTTACCTTAAAATACTAAATATTGTATAAGGATGTGAAGTGCAAACATATAGAACAGTAGTATCTTCTACAAAAATGTATTTAATGTATTACAAAACAAGACTAACTCTCAAAAATAAGATGAAACAAAAAAAATGCTGATTTGAAATGAAACTGCTACAACTTAAACCCACTTGGTAATAAAGTGGCTTCTTTCAGCTATGCAGTTTGATGTCCAGAAAGTGATTTAGAAGCAGAGAAGATAAGGAACTGCTGTACTTTGATTAGTGTTTCTGTTCTTTCCAGAGCCTGAAGAGGCTGAAGTACAGGAAATGGTGCTGTCTGGGAGTCTCTTACCTGTTAATTATGTACCATGCAACAGCCAACATTCCTGCCACCCACGTTCCACTCATCACCCAGCTGGAGACAAACAGGGCAGTCACATAGATGGCCTGCAGGCCAAACACCACACCAATGTAGAAATACACAGGCTCTATCACCTCCTAAAGAAAAGAACATTTGATTACAATCCTAACCACAGTTTTCATGCTTTCACAAGGAGCATACTTATCAGAGGACAATTGCATAATCATCATTCCCATAAAACGGCATTTGAGCTCTAACAAAAATCATTTTATATAGTACAGTTTTAAATACTCAAGTTGAAGAAAATAACAATAATAGCTTTACTCAGTAACACAGTAACACAACTTTTTACCACTGCAGTTAGACTTTCTTATGTGTGCATCAGCAGTATACTATAGAATTCTTTTATATTATTATATCAAAGACAGCATCATGGTGCACTGGCTACCGTTTCTGCCTCACAGCACTGGGGCCCTGGGTTCAATTCCTGGGATGCTTTCTGCATGGAGTTTGTTTATTCTCCCAGTGTTCACGTGGGGTTCCTCCAGTGCCAGATATTGGCACTGAAGCGAGTGTGTGTTTGTCTGACTCTGTGTGTGCACTGCAATAGACTGGCATCGAGTCCAGGATCTATCCTGCCTTGCGCCCTTTACTTAATGGTATAGGCGCAATCTCCTCCGTGGATTGGATAAAGAAATTAGAAAATATATGGATGGATTTTTATATAAAACTATTTAACAATACCACACTCTCTGCTTTGTTTTCCTTGCTTAGATATGAATGTGTTACAACAGATCACCTCTAGGAAGAAAAACCCATTTAGGATTTCAGAATGTATCGAGTAAGAGGGATTGCAGATCAACATGGCAAAGGAAAAACTCTGAATTTGAGGAGTACCTGGCTTCCAGTAATTCTATATAAAAGGCTAGTGATGAGCTCTGGATACAGTGACAGGTGCTCCACTGCATTTATGGTCTGCATTGATATTGTCCGGTTATCATGCGTCAGCTCATAAACTCCTGCAACAGAACAGAAGTTCATGCCTCAGTGACCTGCTCCTTAAGAAGAAAATCACTGTTAATATAGCAATACACTTAATGCTATAAACACAGCTTTGGTAGCAGAATAACTAATTCTACATCAAGGACTGATAATACTGTTATAGCTTTAGGTAAAGCTGTAACAGCTTTACCCAAGAGAAGTGTCTCTTAGATTTTAGATAGTTTGTGACACCTGGCAGAGTAAACACTTCTAACTTCAAAGCAGAGAGGATGTTTGCTGAGGTCTGGGGTCCCTTCAGAAAAAAAACAATTGTAAAGTTCACCTTAGTTTACCTAGGTAAGTTGTGTGTTAATGATTGTCAAGGAGCAGTACAGACACACACAATACAAGATCACAATTAAGAGCACAAAGAGAGGAAGAACAAGAAGAAGCAGTGAAGAAGGGGTGGAGAGACAAGAGTCTGAAAGAGTGGGGACTTGAAGCTTGCGCCCGGTGAGAAGCCCTTCTTCATGATCTCCCAAACCAAACCTTACTGGAGCTAAGTATTTGAAACTTGCTAGAGAGAGTGTGCTATTCTGTACTTGTAGGGAACTTGGGTTCCATTGGTAAAAGATACCTCAGTTAGAAATGTCTTTTGTGCTCGGGGTGCATTTTTATGGATAGGGATATAGGCTCCCATATATTTTGTTGCATCCGGGGTGCAGAGAGACAGATTTAACTGCAGGTTGTATTGCATTTAGTTAGAAGGCAGATGATCTCCTATGTGGCCTCTGTAGGCATTAAGAGTTTAAGTAGTTCAGGTGGGTAGCTGCGTCAGCATGCGTAGGCTGCAAGGTGTTTCAAAGGCCTAAAAATTGTGGTCACTCAGAAAACCCCAGACTGCTCCTAAGCATTAAAAGCTTAATGGAATAAGTAATAGGTTTATTCCATGCTGAAAAGAGAAGAAAGAAAACAAAATGTTTCGGCCATGGAGCCTTCTTCAGGTGTGAAGACTCTGAAGAAGGTTCCTGAAGAAGGCTCCAAGGCCAAAACGTTGTGTGAAAATGTAACAAACCTAATTATTACCCTCTCTAGATGTGATATTTTTAACATTCATAGTTGTGATTATTTTAAAAATATAATCATTGGGATTATTGGACACTATATAAATCTCTGTTCTGTTGAAAATCATCTGAACATCTCGTTCAGTAACTGGTGAAAATAAATAAGCAACTGTATATACGCGCTCAATTACATGAATGTTCAACATGTAGATGTAGGACTGTACAAAGCTGCAACAAAGCTGATTCACTTCGTCCTTGCTTCCCTTGTGGTCTTGCTTGCTAAGTGTTTTTTTATTGCACAAAGATAATAAGGAAAGCATTTTCCCTGGCTGTAAATCTTTGAAGTGACAGAAATGGTGAGAAAAAAGGTTCCTTCAGTTGAGCTACCTATGTTCAACAGTTTGCAATACTTTAACTACTGTAACAAGTTTAACTGGCAAATGATCATACACATGCGATAATGTTCTTACTTTGAAAATTCAGGACTCTTTAAGGTAGCATTGTGTAATATTGGGAGCTTTATCGAGTTGCAAATGTGTTATAAGGTTTTACATCTAAAGTAAAGGAAATGTAATTTTCATTAAATTTTTCTTTACTTACAGTCTTTTTATGAAAATCAAAAGAATTATCTTTTCAAGGGGTGATCTATATATCTAAATCAACTAAAAAATTGCAGGTCTGAAATGCAAGTTATGTGGACTCTGTGATTAGAGATCCAGCTTGAAAACTTTGCTTGAAGGGCTGATAAGACTAATACAGTGTGATGATAACAAGCAGCTTGCTATGTTTCATAATCAGCAGTTTGCATTTTTAACTGAGAAACAGAACAGTGAAAAAGCAAAGACGATACAAAAACTGCAAAAAAAAACTTTTTGTGATCATTAATTTCTCTTTAGCAACAACCTACTATACAAATCGGCTTTCTACCGGCTTGAATGAACAGAAATTTTTCCATTTCTCTTGAATCACGCTATTTTATTTTTCTCCTTTTCAATAACAGTTAAGATTTATGAAATCATAAACATTAAGTACAGTTTCAGTGAGTGAATAACTTGTTGCTCCAGAATTTGGAGGAGAAAGTATGAGCAAAGTCTCAATTTTTCTTAACCATTATCATGCAAAAACACACAACCATCCAACTAGATCTGTGACTTCTTCACACATGAGCACTGAGATTGGATAGAGGTAGAGAACAAAAAGGAGCACTGTGTATGCGAGACTTAAATTAAAATCCCAAAGGTGACAGCTTCGTGTGTGGCTAATTGAATCCCCGAAATGGAACTGATGGCAACTGCCTTGTTGGCTGGACAAATGCACTTGGACTGAATGTTTGAGATAATAAGCTCCATGTATGACATTTGTAGTGGGCTTCATGTGGCTCCTTCATTTCAATTTAGCAATCTGGCAATAATTCTGGTGAGTCTATTTAACAACAGTGATATCCCCCTTACTATATGACTCGATAAGATCCCAAGGACACAGTCAGGAATACATGCCTATAGTCTGTCTATGTTTTGGGAATACTACTGTGATGACTTACCTCTTTCAAATGAGGGCACAGTCAGCAGGTGTTTGTAGTAATAGTAATACACTCCACTGCCACTCTGAAATGTAATTTCGCGTTCCAGCTCCTAACAGACAGAAAAATGCAATTTCAGATATTTAACGGACCTTTAATTTTTCATGAAGCTAAAAAATGTTATCTTTAAAAATTAGTATCCCAGATCTATGGCCATTACTGAAGACTGGGTTTTAAAATAGGAGTTTTAAAATAAAAGTAACACTTATCACTTATAACTGCAATAATAAAGAAAATGACACTATTTTTGAGGAGCACTGAAGTTCTATTGAGCAGACATAACTTACATAAATTTATAATGGAACAAGCTAAGGTTTATTGAATGCTCAAAAGACAAGAAAATAAACAATGTTTTGGCTGTGGAGCCTTTATCAGGCGTGCACCTGTAGAAACTACTTTTGTGTTGTGCTATGTACCAAGTTTTAGATGCTACCTAATGCTATTCTGTCCCTTTTCTTTCCTAGAGCTATGACAAGTAAATGCCTATTCACTGATCACAGGGCCTCAGATACCACATGTCATCACGGCTCATACCATCAGTGCTCAACGGGACTCAGGTCTGCTAAGTATGGCATCCACGGCGTAACTCTCAAATTCTGATCTTGCAAGAAAGTCACTGTTACATAAGCAGCACAAGGATGTGAATTGTCCTGCTGCAATGTAGTGTTCTCTCCAAAGTCTGGTAAATTAGTAATGAAATTGAAGAACTACAACTTTCTCCACAAACCAGGATTAGTCTCTTAATTCAGCACTTTGCTGTATTGAACCTTGGCGTGGAACCTATATTCCTGATTTATAACTGCAGTTACCTGGCTATTTAGGGCACATCTGATGCTAACCTCAGCAAGAAATCTAAAGGTGGCAGCTTGTGTATTTATTTGAACAAAAAGTGGTCTAACAATGTCCCTGTTCTTTCCAAAAACTGTTTTTCTTTCCTAAATTACTGTATATAGGCTGCAAAAAATTATATTCTCCCACAGATTTTGCATCTATTATTCGAGAAAAAAACATTGAAATTCTCCATTTATTATTATGAGGGACTTTATCCATACTAACCATAAGTGACCTCCCTACTTACCATAACCTGTAACCATTTGATTAATTGTTCATCTAGGGAAGGTAAAACCCTTAATTACAATAAGGGATGCACACTGTGCTTTCATCTGTGTTTTATTGTCGTTTTGAAAAACAGAGGCTCCTTAATGATAAACATAGTTCATAAATTCTGCAGACATCTTCAAATTCTACTACTTCATTGTCTGGTTGCTTCACTCTTCCCTTTACCTGAAACCAGCTCTCGCTCCTCTCCTCTAATATTAAATAATGGACAATTTAAAAGCTCTTTGCAAGGTAGAACCGTGGGAAAGCTGCCGGACTGGTCTCCCCTGTTACATTAAAGCATTAAGCAAAGCAGTTAGCCCCAGTGTTTAATCAGTATATTTAATCTGTTTCCAGGTATATAGTATAAGATTTTCTCCCTACTTTAATAATAATAATAATAATAATAATAATAATAATAATAATAATAATAAACTTTATTTTATATAGTGCCTTTAAAGGTGGCATCTCAAAGCGCTTTACAGGATGACAATAACAACAAATAAGAAGAGTATAACAATAAATAAGTAGAATACACAAGATAAGACACAATTACAATATATAGAGGAGACCGTGGATGGTGGTACTAAGAAGAGCAGAGGGGTGAAGAAGAACCAGTTAAGTAAAGGCTTTTCTGAAGAAGAGGGTTTTGAGTCTGGATTTGAAGGAGTTTAGAGAAGGTGACTCTCTGATATCCTTGGGCAAAGAGTTCCAGAGCTTGGGGGCATAACAGGAGAAGGCCCTGTCACCCATACAATGTAGACGGGCTTGGTGGACAGTAAGGAGGGCAGAATTTGAAGAGCGGAGGTTGCGAGGTGAGGAGTAGGGCGATAATAGTTCAGACAGGTACTGAAGTGCCAAGCCATGCAGAGCCTTATAGGTGAGCATGAGGATTTTAAAGTCTACACGGAATTTGACCGGAAGCCAGTGCAAGGACTCCAGGACAGGAGTAATGTGAACACTTGCACTAGACCTGGTCAGGATTCTGGCTGCTGAATTTTGGACATACTTTAAATCATCCATTATTGTTCTTGCACCAAAGGCAGACAAACTAGCTTGTGTTAATCAGATTAATCATTATAGACCAGTGGCTCTTACTTCTGTTATAATGAAAACTTTTGATCGCATGATATTTCATTATCTCAAGATTATATCAGATTTATGACATTCTACAGTTTTCATATAAGGCCAACAGGTCAGTGGATGATGTTGATAACTAGGCCTTGACTACATTTTGCAACATCTACTGAAGAATTATTTTTATGGATTTTAGTTATGCCTTAATACAATTATTCCAGAACTCTTTTAATTGTTATGGTCAAATGTTCCACTTTCCTCTTCCAGTGGGTTTTCAACTATCTCAGTGATATAAGGCATTGGATACAGCTAGGCCCTTATTTATCAGAGTGTCCAGAAAAGCGCTATATAAGTGTAAGCTATTAATAATATTATTAATAATAATAATAATAATAATAATAATAATAATAATATTACTACCAGTATCACAAACAAAGCACGGCAGAGAATTTACTTTTTGTGCCAACTGAAAAACTTTGGTGTCTCTCATGCAACATCCATTCTAATACAGTTTTACAGAGCCATTATTGAGAGCACTCTGACTGCCTCTGTAACAGTTTGGCAATGTGTCTGCCTGTTTCAAAGGCAGTTTTGTTTTCTCTGCGGAGAGGAACATTGGCTGTCATCTGGCCTGCACTTAAGAATTGTACAATTCCAGAGCAAAAATGTGGACAAGAAAGTTTGCTGATTAGCCCTCCCACCCAGGTAACCAATCAGAACCACCTGGTATTTCCACTGCTTCTTTCCTGTGTTTCTGATTAACCAGAATTCCTAGGTATATGTACACTGTCTTTATGATGCTTGTTGTCTTGCTTATGTATGATATACAGCGTGTATGCTATTCTTACAGCAACAGGTACACCAGAATAAATTCATTGTACATTAAATGGACTAGCCGAATAAAGGTGATTCTGATGCTAAAAGAAGTCCCTGGACTTGATAACTGTAGCACAAGCTGTAGCACTTGACACTTCTTCCCAGACCACCACACTTAGACCTTCTCCTGATGTATTATTGTACACAAAATTAATGCACTGGTTTGCAATTCAAAGCTACACTCACTAACAGAGTGGCCTACAACAAATAGCAAAAGAGGACTTGGCTCACTGCTGGCAAATCCACCTTATGGCCCCTCCAACATACAGATGGCACAATGGCATTGTTCTCTTGATAAATGGGACATATTGCTTATTTTAATATCTTGATTTTCACCAGACATGACATTCAAAGGATTAAATCATCCTGTGCAACACTTAATCCAGTATAATAAATGTTATACCGGATGCTAAGTATAATTTTGAAAGATGGACATCTAATATGACCATTCATAGAGCATGTGATGTTTGGGACTAATCCACATCTTTGGTGCACAAAACACTTGACAGTACAGTTTTAAACAGATTTCTTGATACCCATGATAAAGGATTGGCTTGGCCATTCATTTCACCTTGTCTGAACCCCCCAATTTTAACCTGTGGAAACTGCAGTAAATTGGATAAAATGGATGTAATTAAATTTGCATAATTACTCTAATTATTTGCATATTAATTTAGAGAAAATTACTATAACCACGTGTTTTGGTCAAATTAATTTTAAAAAGGCTAAATAATCTTTTATGGTTTTGTTGTTGCAATTTGGTATGAGTTTATAAATTAAATACAATTTCTGAGCAAATCTGTTTTAACATTTTTTCCAGATAATAGGAAGGGACTCTATCATAGGATTGTACATAAAACAAGAGAGAAAACTTACTTGTCTGCTGGAAAACCAAAATTTCCTTTCATGGTAGGTGGAGAGGTATACTGCATACATCATACCACTCATCACAGCTGCCAGGCAACCAAAGAACAGCTTTGCCAACTGCTGAAAAAGGACAGCTGCAGAACAGAGAAAAATGTGGACACAAATTTTTCCCTGAGTTTCCACACAGGCATTATATCACATGAACCATCGTACGTAACCATGATTACACTGTGGGGCTGAAGGACTGCTTGCAATTGCTTATGTTCTTAATCATAAATCCATTAAAAAAAAATGTAATTGCATATGACTATTAGCAGAATAACTTGGCTGTTGTGGCCATTAAATCAGTAGCCCTATAGTATACTTGCCAAGCTAAGATGACTGCTGTTCAGCTATAGAATTACATTACACTTTTCATCACTCACTTTTTTAACAGATGTTTTGCGCATGGATACACTTCCATTTTAGTTGTGTATTCCCTCTAGCAAAGAACTATGTTTTAAAACCGAAAGAAAAATTATATGGAAAAATAATCAATGGAAAACTCTAAAGTCTTTGGAATTCAGCAATTGTTTGCATTACAGCATCTGATTAAAGTACTTAAAATGTCCTTTTTGTAATTCCCATTCTGCTGTGTGTCTAATCCAAATCACATTCTCCTACTTCAGATTGCTTCTTTGAATGTTAATGAATAAAAGCCTATGTATTAAACATTTTTAACATCTAACAAACAGCAGAAGAAGAATGCAATCAACGCCTAATCACAACAGACCCTTTATATTTCATCCAAAGGATAGTTTAAATTGTGGTTTTAGTTGTGGTAAAACATGTGAATACATTGCAGTTCAAATTAACAGGCTCTCTTCCTTAGTGTAAGCCACCTAACAAGATTGCAAAAGAACAAGTATTAGGTTTATTCCATGCTGAAAAGAGAAGAAAGAAAACACAACATTTCGGCTGTGGAGCCTTCTTCAGGTGTGAGGGTTCTCACACCCGAAGAAGGCTCCACAGCCTAAACATTGTGTTTTCTTTCTTCTCGTTTCAGCATGGAATAAACCTATTACTTGTTCCTTTGCAGTCTACACATGCTGACGCAGCTACCTACCTGAACTACTTCAACCTAACAAGATTGTCTTGTCTTCTATCGACAAAGAGTCAGGAGTTTTGAGTCATCCCCTACAAAAATGCAAACTAAGAGTAGGTAAAATTGATCCTACTCACATCTGCCACTCTGGGACCTTCTGGATGATGGTCTCTTTTGATGATCTGTATTTTCCTCTTTCTTTGGGTAATCAATGTCTGCATCTTGACATGCGTATTCCTCTGTCACTTCATCTTCTGGAAGTGAACATTGCAACATTGCTCTTGAACAAAACCTTCCACTTCAAACCCCTCTAAAACAGTAGCATTTTTCAAAATCACACCTTCTCACTATGGATGTACACTGAAAAGTAAAAAATATGGGTGAAACAGAGAATTGATACCAGCATTTTCTGTCTGGGGAAAAAAGCAGAAGTGACCACTGACAATAGAAAAAAAGGA
Source organism: Lepisosteus platostomus (assembly GCF_059453375.1). Classification (NCBI taxonomy): domain Eukaryota; kingdom Metazoa; phylum Chordata; class Actinopteri; order Semionotiformes; family Lepisosteidae; genus Lepisosteus; species Lepisosteus platostomus. The sequence continues at coordinate 29,659,635 of NC_142622.1, read as the reverse complement.
GACCATAGTGGAACCACTTGTCATAAATGATCAGGATAAGACTCAAGATTTTTACATGTTTTTAGAGGATTCTCTCAGACTCAAATGGAAAGGCAAAATCAATTGTACTGTGATGATAATGTGCACAATGACAAATATTGCTCTTCAGAATGTAGAAAGTGCTTAGCATGAGAGAGAAATTTAGTACACATGATAAAATGTGTTTCTAGAAAGTCATGCAGATTTCCTTGAGTATGCTGGCTATTTCCACTTAAGTGAGGGAACATTTCCTAGTGCGGACCTGGCCTCTATTTTAATATCCATTTTCAGTAAACATTTACCCTTTGGCCAATCAGGAGAGACTCTGTGAGTGTAGGATCATTGCTTAGGAGACTTCACCATTGTTTGAACTCCTGCTACAGTTTAAACAATGAGAACTTTTGACATTTGCTCCTTTCACATCAAGGGAGGCCATTCAACCCATTTTATTTGCTTTATAACTAACTAAAATTACATTTTGGTCTAGCTGTTTCATTAAAGAGCCCCAAAATTGGGTCCCAGTCACCCAGTTGGGTAGCCTGTTCCAGATAATATTAACTCCTTGTGTTACTTCCAGATCTATCCTGAATAAATTATCTTTAAAGATCCATCACTTTTTGGCATTTTTTGCTAAGACTAAGTGAAGTTAACATCCAATTCTATATACAGTTATCAACCCATGCCCTTATTTCATTTCTTATATCCACTTTTGTTACCCTGTCAATAGCCCTCAGATTTTATATATACTTGGGTCAAATCTGCTCAACTCCTTAGTTCTAGACTGAAGACATTAAACTCCCTTAACATGGTCTATATGACAATCCTCTAAAACCACAAGCACTCTTTCTGTCCATCTTTGAACTCTTTCTAATATTATATTTTTTCATATGATGACCAAAACAGAACACAATGTACAACATTAGGTCTTACTAATACATTGTAAAACTTGTGAATAATTTCCATGTATTTAAATAACACACTTTTTGCCACCCAAAGTACACAAGCCTATCTGTTTTTCTATTGCTTCCCCACATTATTCTGACCCGTTTCCCTGCTTCACTAGTGGATTTGAAATAGTCCCAATTCACCCTGGAAATTGTTTAGACATTTCAAGCAGATCTCTTATGGTTCCAGACTGAGGAGATTTATCTTCCTTAATCTGTCTGTACATGACATTTCCCAGGGAACTATTCTAGCACAGATCTATTCTTTTTGATCTTTGTGCACTTTTTCTTAGGCTATAATATCATTTCGGTGGTGTGAAAACGGATGAAAAAATTGTAATTACATTATAAAGCCTGAGCCCAACTTCCCTAGATTTAAATTCCATTAGCTTTCCTACAGCCCGTTTGTAAATGTATTTTGATGCTCCATTTTGTTGAATTACTAATCATGTACTGTACACACTTTTTTTAATTTAATTATTTTCACTCTTGACTAAAAGTAGTCAATGTCAGCAAAAACTGCTAAAACAATCAAAAACTAAAATATTTTAGTTTTATACGGTTTATAAAATATAAGCCAAAACATTGTTTTCTATTTCTTTTTACTTTTTAGTATGAAAATAACCTTTACTTGTTCCTTTGCCGCTTCACAGCCTAAGTATTTATCAATTTTGCCACAATTTAGAAACCTTACATTACCAGTAAATCCCCTCTTTTCTGCTTAGACTACCTGGGTTTATTAGCTAGGGACCGCATTTTGACTGTTAAAGCAATACTGAGATGTATAATGCCTTTCAAAAGTATTCACACCCTTCCATTTTGTTGCGTCATAAATTATATATATGATGATATGTACATTTTTAAAGTGGATATTTTTTAAAGAAAATTGAATTCTCAAACATTTTCATGGGGGAAAAGTTAAGTCTGCAAAATCTGCAAAGAAAAATTAAAATCTGAAACTGATTACATACATTATCAGACCCTTTTCTATGTTAAACCTAAATTAGCTCAGGTACAAGGGTAAATCATTGCTTTGCCTCTGTGTGCAGTAATAGTTTATATGACTTCAGAATAAAACACCTGCACCTTCTCTGTAAGGTTTCTTAGTCAAGTAGAGATTTTCAAAGATTCAATCACGAAGACCAAGGTGTAGGAGGAATGATTCCTGCATGCTCCTAAAGAAGACCGGAAGCAACTCCCTGGAAAAACAAATATTTTTGTACAGAGACTAACACAAAACTAAAAAGCTTAAAAAAGGAACAACAAGGATCAACAATCAAACAGGAAACAAACTCCTCCTTCACCTAGCTACTTCCTGTCTAGGTTAACCCAGTCCTCATCTCCACATTGGGAGACATATTCGTTATTTTCAATACTGGGGCATATTATCCTGTATGTACTGGTAATTTGGCAAATAAAAGTCCCCTTTTCTGACACTTTTTCTTAAACAGTTCTTTAATAAGTAACAGCAGGGATTACCACAACAACAGCATACTAGCTCAGGCTTTACTATTTTTTAGTTGGCTTTTGATCCTTGTGCAAGGTTATGATAGTTACCACAATCACCCTTTCCATTCTGTCTTAAAAAACAAGTCAGAACTTTTCTTAAAAGCTACTTAAAAAGAGCTTCTTATTTCTCTTTGTCTAGTCAACTAGTATTACAACTAATCCAAGCAAAAGCAAAGAGGAAATAGTCAATTAGACATATACAGGAAAAACAGAGAAAATCATTTTACATCTCTTTATGGATTTCTAAAAGTAAAAGTATTGAGTGGGAGAAAAAAGAAAGCAATACTGTTATCACAGCACCAATAATGCACATACAACAGCTGGGTTCAAAACTAGACATGTGTTAAAGGAAAAACCCAGTATAAGAGGAAGTCGTGTTTCCTGGCTAAGAAGAGCATGATTGTTTAGATTGGAATTGTGGCATTATTCTGTAGTGGCATTACACTACAGAATACAATAATGAGGACATTCAGGAGTGTCATAACACCAGCAAAAGAACATCCTTACAGATTTATACAGACTTCTGTGCTTTTCAGGGTCTATTTTATATTGTTTCCCATAATCTACAGTGTACAATCCCAAACTGGTAGCTCCTGTAAGGTAAAACATTCACAGGCATTGTTCTAAATGAAGAAACAAGTGCATTTAAAAAGTAATTAATGATTTCCAACTCTCCACCCCAAGCCCAGTACACACAAGCATTTCTTATTGCTTTGTGCACAGCATGTACTGCTAGCATTTGAACAGGAGGTGGGTGATGAGGGTAGACACATTCATAAATGTAGCTGGCTGGCTCAAGTTATCCTGGATATACACCAACCGCAGTGTAGGCATAGTGCTCAAGCACGCGTGGCAGTTGTTCAGAAAGCAGTGTTTACTAGGGGGGAATAACATTTTCCTGGAATCCAGGGAAGGAAATGGCACTGCTGTTTACTGTGAGCTCAATCTGCCCTTTGCCGAGTCTATTCCACAGTTGGCCCTAAAGGGATTAGTGAATGCATGGTGGACAAAATCCCCTCTTCACTTTTCCAAATTTTTCCTTGTTTTATTGTAACTAGCTGCGGAACACTGCTGCATTCTTTTCCGTTTACCACCTGAGAGTGTTACGGAAGAGTGTCAAAAACAAGGACTGCACAATGGTTAACAGAGGCCATGACCTCATTTACTTTTTTAAAGGGGCATGCACACAAAATGATCAATGAGAGTCAGAACTTCATTTTGAAAATAAAATAGTGTAACATTATAATATGTGACAATAATTCCAGTGTATTTATACATAAAGTAACACCTTTCTCACAAGCTCATATTAAAGATGAAATCAAGAAGCATGAAGGCTACTAAACCAAAATTCATATACTGAACATCAAAAGAAACATACATTCTTAGAGTGCTGTTTTTAGAGAAATGTAGTCTATGGGTTTTATGAATTTATTAAATGTTTTGGTATCATTTTAATTAATTGACCATGATAGCAGTAAATTACCTCATTTTGAAACGGTGAGATGCTTTAACCTGTTGAATGATGTGGTGAAAATCAGGAAGATTTGCCACTTGCCAAAAGAAAGTCTTTGTTGCATCTACATGCACAGCATTCCCTGGGGCTTTCATGGTCAGTAATTTCTAACTTGGCAAGATCTGACATCATAACATCTCCATCAATGACAGGTCATGATCTAAGTCACAACACCTCACCAAGATCAATGGGGAGGTTCAAATGAGGGCAGGATTGTCTAGTTAGAAGGCAATTCCACTTTTAGTGATTGATCGCAACTGACTGCACAGCGCTATCTTGAACAAGTCTTGTGACGTCACTTAGTGATCTTGCTGTGGGCTCATCTTAATGTGACAACAACGTACAATTTCATGCTGCTTATTTAATACCAGCTTTCTTGGTAGATGAGAATGGGAGTTATACCTTTGATGCCCTACATGGCAGACCTGAGTCTTATGGAACATGGTGCAAATATCAATGAACAGGCAGATATGTGTGCTGGCTCTACTGAAGGAATGAGACAAGACTCCAACAAGACAGCATGTGAAACTACAAAAGCATACCACACAGGCATATAACTTGTATGTCCACACATGAAATACATTAACAGAAAATAAAGTACATAAAAGGTGTGCATGCACAAATTGGGATTAGCAAACACTATGGTAGCAGAAAATTAAAATCAAAAGGCTTTAGATATAGTTCAAGACTGGGAAAATAATCCTTAATGTAGACTAGAACATGAGACTAGTAATGTAGACTATTACATGCAGAAAATTAAATTAAACACAAAATACCAAATGAGATAGAAGAGACTGCTTATAAAAAAAGACTTAGGTGTTTACTTAGAGACATCTTTTTTCAAGAAATGGATGGATGAGATCCTAGGAACAATTAGCTACTAACCACTAAACAGGTTATATGGCCTCCCGGGGCACAGCCAGGCCATTCAACTTCAATACCAAATGTCCAACTTGTCCAGTTTAGAAGGATTAACATGGTGATAAAAAGGTACAATAACAGTCACGTTGTTACTTAAGTAGTTCAGTACATCCCAAAAAAGGATTCTTAGATTGTATTAGACTGTATCATGGTAGCATATTAATCATTGATGCCATTGCCAGACAACAACTCCTACACCTTTTTCCATCATATTGAAAGAACAGACTGGCAGAATTTCGGTAAGAGGAACATGACAAATGAGAAAATATTATGTCAATTTTTTTACATTCTTTATCTTGTTTTTTTTTGCTATATTAAAATCAGTAGGATTCATCTCTGATGACAGCTGATTTTACTGGTATTTTGAAAAATACCAGCCTGTATTAATCTACTTTAAAGAGCACAAAGCAACAAATCCACATTTACCTACACTCTTTATGTTAATTAATTATGTGACACAAGAAGTATTAAAAAACTAAACTATAAAAACCATCAAATGTTTTTACAAAGCCCAGATAAATCTTATAGTCTCAGTTACCTAAGGTATCATAATGCAAATTTAATCTGAAAAATATTTAGTTATCAAAATTACAGATTCTTCACAACAGGAGGTGTTGTAAAAATTGTGCTGGGGAATGTGACCAAGCTTACACTCATGTCCTTTGGAAAAGTCTCCGAATCCCCTGTAAACACAACAAACAGGTCTGAAATGCAGTGCTTGACCTGTGACGAAACTCTCCTCAAAAGTGGTGTCTTCCTTCGCATGTATTCATTTGAGGGCAAGTTTTACTATGGACACCCCTGCAGACTGGGCCAATTAAGTCTGTGGTGAAACAGGCTGCTGCACAAAACATCAGATAATGTAATGTTTCATGGAGTTTACTAGCACTTCTTTCCCCTGAGCACACGTCATTTGGCTCCGTTAAATTTAGAATAAGAATAGGGATTCTACATATTTTTTTCAACCTGAACCCACCAAGTTGCCATTTTCATCAAAATTGCAATGCTAATCATCATGCATGACTAATTTTATTGCTTAATTGTTGACAACTTCTGTGATGGACTGGTGACCTATCCAGGGTCCTTCCTTCCTTGCACCTGTTGTTACCAGGATAGACTCCAGCTCCCCCACGACCCTGAATTGGATAAAGCGGGTAGAAAGTGGGTGAGTGGGTGCTTCAAACTAGTGGAATTCTGAAGAACTGCCCTATTGTATTCCATATTTTATATCATTCACCACGTGACTGTTTAATTTCTAGTGTAATAACATATATACATACACCCAGTATGGATAATAATTTATAATGATGGTTTCTTACTCCTAAGCCACTCCAGTGTAACTTTGGCCTTGTGCCTTTGGGTCCCTGTCCTGCTGAAAGGTGAATTTTTGTTCCAGTTTTAGATCTGAAGCTGGTTTTCCTCTTAAGATTTGCCAGATCTATCTGTGTTTCCAGTTCCAGTTTTCAGTTTTGTCTTGTCTGACAACAAAACGATGCACTATCACTTAGGTGCTTTTTTGCAAACCTTGTGCATAATCTGAAATGTTTTTTCAGTCATATACAAGCATCTATCATGGAGAGTGAAGCAGGGTATTGCTGACCCATTGATATCTTTTAAAAATCAGCCACTGAAGTCTATAAAGATTTTTATAGTCGCCTTTGACCTCCCTAATGGCATTCCTAACCCGTTTCTTCCTTGCCTGGCTGCTCAGTTTGGAGTGGCAGCCTTATCTAGGCAGTGACTGGGTGTATTCCACTTCTCCATGCTCCAAGAGATATTAAGATAAAAAAAAATAATAATAGATTTTAATTTTAATAATACATTAAAATCTTTCTATACCTTTTTCCTCATCTGTGCCTGGGATACATTTTTATCCCAGGCCCACGGGGAATTTTCTCTAATCATCTCAGAAAAGGTCTGCGGTACGTTTCCAATTTCAAATACTTTAGTTCTGCCAAAATATGACCCTACCTTTTAAGACAACAAGAAGACAGATTCCAAAGCATGCTTGGCAGCATTTATACTTCACATAAGTACTGTAAGTACTGCTTGCTCAAGAACATTTGTAATGGTGTACATGCATCTAATATCTCTGCTTTGTATAAACTCATGGAGATATACAGTACAAAGGAGGAGCCAATATTGCTCTGTGAAATCAGTTCAGTTACCTAGTACTTGCATATAAAATCTCAACTTTAACTTAAGGTGGAAGGTTAAAAATGTGGAGAAAATCTAAACTTAAATTAGAAATCTAAAGAATACAGTGCTCATCCTGCTCTCAGATTTGGGGCTTTTTCCTAGGCATTTGGAATGACTACATTCTATTTTGCAGTGAAAACAAAATGCAAGTCATACTTTTAACAATACTCCACACATATAGAAACACAAAGGAAGGGATCAATTTGTTGTAGGAAGACACTTTTAATAGACTAGTTTTTGGTCTATAAGATCTCTGCTTACAGAAACAATAAGTTTGACACAGAAATATCTTTATGGCCATCTCTTTGTCAATAATGTTTACTGGTTATCATAGGAAATTATTCTGTATAGTATTCTCCACTAATTGTGCTTGAAGAATGCTAAAGACTACTTAATTCAGATCAGTCATAACACAATCTTGTATAATGAAATGAATGGGGTGAATGCGTAAAGGAAGAAATGGCTGTCATGGAAGATTATAACTTTCCTCACTTATTTGGGAAAAAAAATCAATGGGGATGTCAGAAACTGAAATTTAAATGGTACACAAGGCTAACAATAATTCTTGTAGTCTGTCAGAGCATCTGCTAGAGGCAATATGTTCAAATCGCTAAGACAGAGTGAAGAAAACAGAGGTGAGAGAACTGTGGTTATCTTCAAAGCATAATCGAATTACAATTTGAAACCGTATAATTGAAACAGATACAGTCCAAATCAAAAGAATCAGACTACAAAGAAAAAATCAGAGCTTAATAAGCTGAATGGAACAGGATAAATAATCATTAGAGAATGGATAGCAACAGGTTAAACATATTCTTCTGGAAGAACAAAACAGATTAATTCCACAAGGAAGTAGCTCAAAGTCAGAGGCCCAAACAGTTAAGTTAAATATAAAATGAAAAAAGCACCTAGTAATATTAAATAAACAGGATTCAGTTGAAAAAAAGGAAATATAATGACACAAGCAGAAGCTCAAAAGTATGTTAGAAAGATCAAAGCAGAAATAGAAAAATTGCAAATGGAGGTTATAATAAATATTACAGTATTACAACACCTAAGGAAAAATAAAGGATAAAGTGGGAACCTTTAGACAAAGAAAGGGAAAAAAACTGGTTATTAATTTAATGTCTTACAAAGTCACAACGTTCACATAAGAAAAAACTTATAACATGCTGTAGGCTCAGGAAAATTTCAATATTAAATAATATTAGCATAGTGAAAGATGTGTTACAGGTACTAGAAGCATTTACAGTAAACATCTCTAAGTCCTGATGGTATTCTACCAGCTGTACTTAATTAAAGTAGATGTTATTCACAGGCCATTAACAAACCTTTTCAGGCAGTTTCTTTAGACATTGCCTGCAAAACTGATAACTAGTGCCCATCCATAAAAATGGTGAGAGATCTGAACCAGGTTATTATAAATAAGTTATCATTCTCTTACTCAATTTTGAAAGGTGGGTTTTAATTAGCTACCTTGTTAAGAGTTATTTGAACAAGCTACAGCAGTAATGGATACAAAAACAGGATATGATATGGTTTATATAGATTTTCAAAAGGGTTTTGATAAAGTTACCCTTGAAAGATTAATTCTTAAATAGATGTTAATTATTAGTTATTTAAGGTACTTGGAGAAATAATTGGTTAGTGACCAGGATATGTTTTACTGTATATGTACTGACCAGCAGCCATATCACTCTGCAACTCACAAGTAGCAACCCACTGAAGCTCAGAAGGTGTGAGCCTGGTCAGTTCCTGGAAGGGAGACCTCCTGGGAAAAACTAAGGTTGCTGCTGGAAGTGGTGTTAGTGGGGCCAGCAGGGGGCGCTCACGCTGCAGTCCAAGTGGGTCCTAATGCCCCAGTATAGTGACGGGGACACCATATTGTAAACAGGCGCCGTCCTTCGGATGAGACGTAAAACCGAGGTCCTGACTCTCTGTGGTCATTAAAAATCCCAGGGTATTTCTCGAAAAGAGTAGGGGTGTAACCCCGGCGTCCTGGCCAAATTTCCCATTGTTCCATTGGCCCTTACCAATCATGGCCTCCTAATAATCCCCATCTATGAATTGGCTTCATTACTCTGATCTCCTCCCCATGGATAGCTGATGCGTGTTGAGCGTTCTGGCGCACTACGGCTGCTGTCGCATCATCCAGGTGGATGCTGCACATTGGTGGTGGTGGAGAGGAGTCCCCATTACCTGTAAAGCGCTTTGAGTGGAGTGTCCAGAAAAGAGCTATATAAGTATAAGCAATTATTATTATTATTATTATTAGTTTGACACTTCTATCCAAAGCAGTTCACAGTTACACCCAAGTGCCACACCTAATGTAGTATATGAACACAGAAATTTAGCTGCAGTACGAGTCTAAATCTAACCAGTGTTTGACACTGTAGTCCTAAAATAAAATAATTTACCTGTTTAAAAAGGAGAAAAAAAAAACTAATTGTATATAGTGTTTATACAAGATTTGTTCTACATCCTGTGAAATATTAATACTGTGGATGTGGATGTGATTTTGCTCAAGATTTGTCCTGCTAAGTGTATGTCTGGACATTTGAGTCACGCGAGCTGAAATATTTCCCCGTTTGAGTTTGCCATCCTTTCATTTTTCTATCCTAAAAGGTGACATTGATAAAAAGTGTTTGGAAACTGATGTATATTGATGTAAATTCATATTTTTTATGGCTGCGAAGAACAATACTCCTGACCTCTGTAGTCTGGAACATCCACCTGAAGAGGCTGCACATATGAATTCATATTGCGATTTGCAATGTCACAGTTAAAATCGCCATTTGTATTAACACCACTGACGCAACCTAACATTGTTGTCAGTGTTAAACTCCCCCTGAAAAAAAACAGTGCTACTATATTTAAAAGAGACTACTATATTTACATACAAGGACTCAACAAGATTTCAAAATGTTGCTGGAGCTGGTTACTATTGAAGGTCACAGACTTATTCCTGCAACTGCCAGGGCAGGACCAGGAATGTTTTGTAGAGAGTGAGTTAGGTGACCCAGGGATGCAGCAGGAAATCCACAGAGGTAAAGAAGAGAACAGGAAGAGCTTCATCAGTAACTCAGAGAGCACTTGCATTTAGCTGTTGCATCCTAGGGCAAATTAGAGCAAAGAGTAGCAAACTGAGCAACAGTGTGCAAGAGGGATGCACTTGTTCACTTTTTTGTCAGTATTTTCTTGGCAAATACCATTATCGAGGATAACTTACAATGATTATGAAGTTTACATTTAGGTAAGGAAAGTTAATTAATAACAACAATTTCCTAAATACACTTTTAACTTCTTCCATGTTAATTTCACACTGTAGCTTTGAAAAAAAGAGCAGTGGAACCGTAAAAAAAATCCACCAGGTTACCTGTGAGCTTGTTCTTCTTATTTGCTGATGAAAACATACACAAAATGTTAAGCTTTTGTCATCCTTTTTCCAGTTTAAAACTGCATTTTTTTAGACCTAATGATATTGTGCCAACAAAGATGGGAAGATAAACACAGAAATATATTAAAATCTATATTAGTTTGGTCGTTATAGAAAGATAAAGAAACAGTAAATAGTCTCCACAGAAATGTTACTTCACCTGTACACTCTTTCTGTAAAGCTGAGGGAGACTTCAGATCCTCCTTGTCTGTGGATTCTTGACATGTCTGCTCCTTTCTCTGTCTCACCTCTGTCATTTCACCTCTGGACAAAGAACCAGGTGCCACACCAAAAGATAAACGTCACACTTTATTGGCAAATACAAAACTGAATTTACTACTGCATAATGCTCTATTTTAAACTTGATCCCTTTTAACTTCTTTTCAAAAGATAATTTCTGTTTCTTTTTAAGAAACATCATGAATACATCTATATATATTTTTAATATAATGCGATATGACATGCACATTTAGAAATAAAAAACATCATTTAAATTTTTTGCTATTATTTTATTTTGCAAATTATAAGATTAAGAATGAGCAGTTCACTAAAAAGCAGTTCTTTAAGGAATTCGGGAACAAGATGAAAACCATTAAACTGTGTAACTTATTGACTCAATAATCACACTCAAGAAGTTGTTTCTTTAACTATTCTACCATGAAAATTTGCAAGTACATTTTTGAACATATAAAATGTTGTATGTTCCTGTTGTAAAAAGATGACTTATGCCCTCTAGATACTCAACCAAGGTGTTCTGAATTAATGGCTTAACGTGATTACAAACATTCTGATATCAAACTGTCCCCTGCTCCTTCAATCGGCGATTTCTACTGACAGATACATTAGATCTGAAACTATCTCTTTTGTCTACATTACTATGACATATGAGAAAACAGATCAGGCATTTCTTCTACTCTGTGAATTATAGCTGGAACCAGAGGCTACAGTACACATCTGGATTTTCTGTTGAAAACAATACTCTGTCTCTGACAGAAAATAATCAAACTCATTAGGAATATTAGAACAAACCAGATTGCAGATATACACAGGGGATATGAACAGGACAGTTCACTTTCTTTATATTGGAAGTAGCAATGTTCAAACACAAAAATGTGAAAGGGAAATACTGCTGTAATTGAATTAGACAGATAAATAGCGGTGCCGTGGCTCTTTGGATAAGGATCTGCGCCTGGGGCTGGAAGGTTGCTAGTTCATATGCTGCAGCCGACAAAGGAATCCTCCTCTGTTGGGCCCCTGAGCATGGCCCTTAACCCCAACTGCTCCAGGGTCGCTGTATAAATGGCTGACACTGCGCTCTGACCCCAAGCTTCTCGTCCTGTCTGTGTGTCTCACAGAGAGCAAGTTAGGGTATGCGAAAAGACAAATTCCTAATACAAGAAATTGTATATGGCCAATAAAGTGATCTTATCTTATCTCTTAATATAGTTAATTTAATTGAGTGGCATGGTGGCACAGTGGTTAGCATTGCTGCCTCGCAGAGCTGGGGCCCTGAGCTCAATTCTGGACCTGGGGTGCTATCTGTGTGGATTTTGTATGTTTTCCCAATGTTCTGATAGGTTTCCTCTCGGTGCTCCAGTTTCCTACCACAGTCAAAAGACAAACTGGCAAGTTAAATGGCTTCTGGGGAAATTGGCAGTGGGGTGAGTTAGTGATTGTTTGTGTTTGTGTCTGCCTCAGGGTGGACGGGTGTCCTATCCAGGGCGTACCCTGCCTTACGCCCATTGCTTGCCAGTATAGACTCCCCCCCTCAAACCCAGAATTGAAAGAAGCATTTAGAAAATGTATGGATAGTAAATCATTACTGTATATTAACAGCAATAAAAACCATTTATAATTCAATATATTTGTGGGAAAATCATATATACTATCATTGATACTTAGTATCAAGCTGCATGAACGTAATTTAAAAAGTACATTTTGACTGAGAAAAATAGTTACACTATTTCTAACAAATTTCTCTTTCCTATACATAGTGTTTATCCAGATTATTCAATCTGTACACAAGTACAGCTGAAAATACATGCATATTAAATAACGCTGGATACAATGATGATATATGTAATTAAATTATTCATGAAATCAACAGCTGATTCATCACTTTTGTGAGATAAGTCTGATAAACGTTTTATAAAGTGGAACTGAGGCGAAGATAACAGACCAAAGACAAAACAGCCTGTGGTTCTCTGTTATGCCGAAAGGTTCAGAAACAGATCTAGTGTACACATAACTCCAGCTGAAAAAGTAATCAGTGATCAGAATCAAAGAATCAGTGCCAGATTAACACACTGAGGCCCTGAAGACAAGTATTTTTGAGTATTTATTTTTAGAGCTTGTGGACTGGACTTTGGTCACCCATATTCTGTATAAACAGAACACCGTGAGACTGCATCAGTGCTCTAAAGCCACAGAATTTCACCTGTTCATTGCACTGCTCTAAATTACTTAAATATCTGCTATCAGTGTCACAACCAAATCAGTGCTCAGGGTGATAGCACATTCTCTTGCTATGCACCCATACTGTATGTTTGAGATACTTCCTTTTCAAAATAAATAAATTAAAAATAAATATTACAAAAAACAATATACCTATTTTTCTGTCGGGGTCATAATTTCACCTTCACCATTAACATAAACACATATTATTAAATCTGATTACATTTTTTTCAGGCATATGTTACTTGAATCCATGATTCAATTAACTTCAATGTTAACTTCAATTATATTTCTAACACAAATATAATTTCTTGTTTCCACCACAAACGAATGTCTATGTGAAGATGCTACAAAACGTGATATTTTTAAAGCAATTTCACAGTATCATCGAACAGGTAGTTCGAACAGGTAATTAGCTACATCCCCAAACTCGACTCTCGTGGGAAACGTTCTGTAAACCTTGAGACCTACCAATGACTTATTGCACTATGTGCCATAAAGCTAAACAATTACATAATACAGATAACATTTCACATACCAAATGTCGATAGTTCCAGCAATAAACAGACAATTCTACAATAAACGTAGGGTAAAATATAGTTTAACCTTAAACTGTGTAAAAACGGAAGCGTTATTATGTACTTAAATGCATTACATTATTACCACCCGGGGCGTCCACAACATGGCTAATTATGTATATGTTAGTTCAGGTGGGTAGCTGCGTCAGCATGCGTAGGCTGCAAAGGAACAAGTAATAGGTTTATTCCATGCTGAAAAGAGAAGAAAAAACACAACGTTTCGGCCGTGGAGCCTTCTTCGGGTGTGCTTCAGGTCACCCGAAGAAGGCTCCGCGGCCGCAACGTTGTGTTTTCTTTCTTCTCTTTTCAGCATGGAATATACCTATTACTTGCTCCTACAGTAATTATGTCTATTCCTCGCAAGCCAAGTCAACGAAATACATTTTGATGAGGTCAACAATAAAGAAAGGGTTTAGCATATCACCTTACCTGGGGCGTAGAAAACTAAAACCTATTCCATGTAGAAAGCAGAGGTTAAAAAAAATCTAACAAGGAGCCCTTCCTGTGGAAGTTTTGCTGTAAAAAGATGCTCAAATTCCAAAATTCCAAAAGCTGTCTTACAAAAACACAACACAACACGGTGACTTCCGTTTCGTCCTGTGCAGGTTCTGCCGGCTGGTGTTACACTGAACTGTATCCGTCTGGATATGTCACACGAGGTTCCACTTTCTGTGTTCAACACGCTTTATTTAGATTTATTAATTAACATACTGCAACTTGCGGATTTAATAAGGAACCATATTAGGTTAAGTACTAGGTAGTGCGATACTAATTTGGGATCATTCCCAGTAACCTGCTCAATTTCAATGAAAAAACTTGTGAAACAAAGTTGAAGGCCACCTGCTCCGGTGCAAGTATGATATTGTAATGTTTTCGGGTTCGGCGAGTACTAACATAGTGATTCAGACACTCATTTGAATGAGAAACGACGCTTTTATTTTTCGGACGAGCGTCCGGAAAACCAAGCTCAACCACAGCGCCCAAGCGCGAGTAGAGAGTATGCAATACACAGGGGTATTTTCGGATACAGTTACATCAATATAGGGTGGCAATTGGGTACAAGTATAAAAAGGATTGCGAAACCAGGGAACTATTTACATGAATCCAGGCGATCTCACCACTCTGTACACCCGTTTTACAATTGGTCAGTGGCTCTCCTAGTCCCCGCCTTGACCACTACTACTCCCGTCCTGCCCCCCGTCGCGTACCCCGACCGGGCGCTCTTCGGCCGCAGCGCCGGGCGAATGCGCTACAATAATATGTGGGTAGACATTTATACATATGTATTACTTGTCATGTATATAGCCAAATGCTATAAATAAATATAATTAAATGTTCGTTTTTAATAAATATATACGTAGCTACACCAGATAGATTTTGTTATGTAGCCTTACATTTAACTACATAAAGTACCATTTTGCGTCCACTGTACCCCTGTTCCTCAATATCCTCAGTCCCAGCACAATATATAGCTGAGCACTCAAGTGACACCCAGATGTGACTGCATATATAAGGTCACGACCCATTTACTTATATTTATTTGACAGAATATTTATCTTAATATATGGTTCAAAACTCAATCGCATACTGCAGGTCCTACGTACATTAGTAGTTGTAGTAATGACATCTTCCTTAAGATTAAAACATGAGACTTATGTATATTGTGTTGCGATTGGAATGCAATTTTAATAAATAAATTTATTATAAAAATAAAAATACATTTCACAGCGACGGACACTTAAAATACGTCGTAGTCACGATATCATTTATATTAGTAATAAACTGCTACTGTAGTCGAATTTTTCCCTTGCGATCCAGTGTCCCGCTCAGTACGGTGCTGAATTCATACATCTATAGCAAGAGTTGTACTAACATTGTCCTGTATTTTTAGCATCCTCAAGGGGGCAGCAACTGTTACTTTGGATGTATTGCAATTAAAAAACGTTATTAGTCCTGAGCTGGAGGACTCTTAAGCAGCGAAGTTCGTTGCAATCGGTAAGAACCTAGCGTACAGAGCTGCGTATCGACTAGTGGATCATCCCCAGTTAAGTACTCCGCCTTAGTTCGATGCAATTGACTCATATAATTTTATTTTTAGTGTGCTAAAATAATAAAATGACCATGATACAAAGGAAAAAGTAAAGGTTTATTTAATGCTGAAAAGAGAAGAAAAACAGCGTTTCGGCTGTGGACCCTTCATCGGGAGTCACTGCTACATAACTAATCTAATCATATGCAAAAAGGAAAATTCACACTTCACACCCACCCTATATATTGATCAAAACTAACAAAAATCTTATTAGTTATATGAGGAAACTGAATTTACTTATATTGAGCAATATGATTTTTAGAAGACTTCTTCACCTTTCTGTCATCTTAACTTATAGCATGTCTATAAGATTAAGGTTTCAACATATTGTAACGCAACGCAAACAAAGAGATCCAAAAATAATTAACATTTATACACAGTCTGTAATTATACAGTACATCATCTTTGAAGTCGACTACAAGCACTACACACTGTTATCTACCTTAAACTCCCATAACTTGCAAATAAAAAAGCAAACCGATAATAACACCTATCTTGTACAGAGTACACAACTAGGAGCACTAACATCACTAAAGTGCTGGGTGTTTAAACCCAAGGAATGAAGAGCATGACCTCCTTAGGGTACCCTCAATGTTATGATACATCCTTCTTGTGGTCATGTAGAGGTCTATTGCATTTGTGAATTCCATGTGTTCCCAGTGGATTCAGCTGAATATATATCAAATGTTATCGTTTTACAGCATACAGTTTTTAAGAGCTGATCACTTTGTAAGCATATATAAACTTTTGCAAAGGCACATTCCTATTTGAAAGTATTATTTTAAGCTTTTTGGGGGTTTAGAATGGTATTGACAAGACTCACAAATAACAGGTACATGACCTATGTGGTTTTAAAAACAAGTAACAACTTTAGATTTTTTCTTATATATTACAAAACATATGACATGAGATACAGTATAGTATTTAAACCAGTGGCTGGAAAAAGCAACATGCTTGTAACATGTACTCATGCTTTTACACTGAACAGCTCAATTGTGGTAAACCTGTGATTTATTGTAAGGCATAGAATCTATGTTCTTTGGATTTTTCAACAGCCACTGTGTTAATAAATGTAGATCCTAGTGCAGTGAGATTCACTTTCTGTGCAGATACAGTACATTACTTGGTCTCACACTGAGCCACACTGTGAAGCTTTATTTTCAATATTAGCCTTTAAAGATTGAGGTATTATTCCAAGAGTTCACACCACCTTTTAAGTTTAAATAGGGCTGTCTCTGCAACACATGTCAGCAGGCAGTAGAAAACACATATAACTACTGTGAATCACCAAGAAATTCTCTCTGAGGCATTAACTTCCGGTTGTGTTTTTTTTCTACTATCAGCTCTATGCACAGAAACCGTGCTTAGACTTCCTTGAATTCTTCAGACCTGTACAACCTGCAAATGTTTTTTTTTCAGCTGACTCAAGTGTTAGAATGAACAACAAACCACAAAGCACTTCCTTGCACATCAGTGATCGCCCCAGATACAGTGGCTGCAAACTTCTAGCATAGTTTTCATGACCACAGCCTCACCACAAAGAATAAAGAATTAAATGTGATATAGACTGAAATGACACAATAAATCAGGAAAACATAAATTTGTCACCTAATACATATAGAATACATATAATATAATACCCAGAAGTAACATAATTACTACAATTATTAAGATTTTTTTAAAAAGAGATGCCCATATCATTGAAGGGCAATGATACACTGAGACTCACTAGCTCTTTGAAGGCCCAGTGTGAAACTAGAAAAGAGCTTGGGCGAGAGGCTTTGCCAACAGTGTGTGCTCTTTTCAAGCTCATGCTTCTGTTCTCAGGAGTTAACCTTACTAAGGCAATCTGTTAACCTTACTGACAATGATTTAAGGTAAGAGAAGAAAAAAGCATGTGAATAGAAAAAAGTAATATAAATCCTACAGAAGTATCAAACTGTAGATGTGTTGATGTGAACTGTAGTACTATACAGAGTTGCTATATGACTCCCATGAGGGAACCAGTTGAATTGCCTGCTAATGATTTACTGTAAACTTCATTCAGTAATAATAATAATAATAATAATAATAATAATAATAATAATAATAATAATAATAATAATAATAAACTTTATTTTATATAGCGCCTTTAAAGGTGGCTTCTCAAAGCGCTTTACAGGATGACAATAACAATAAATAAGAAAATTTCACAAGACAGGACACAATTATAATTACAACAATACAACAATAACAATAGAGGAGACCGTGAAAGATGGTATTAAGAAGAGCAGAGGGGTGAAGAATGGAACCAGTTAAGTAAAGGCTTTTCTGAAAAGGAGGGTTTTGAGTCTGGATTTGAAGGAGTTTAGAGAAGGTGACTCTCTAATATCCTTGGGCAAGGAGTTCCAGAGCTTGGGGGCATAGCAGGAGAAGGCCCTGTCGCCCATACAATGTAGACGGGCTTGGGGGACAGTAAGGAGGGCAGAATTTGAAGAGCGGAGGTTGCGAGGTGGGGAGTAGGGCGATAAAAGTTCAGACAGGTATTGAGGTGCCAAGCCATGTAAAGCCTTGTAGGTGAGCATGAGGATTTTAAAGTCTACGCGGAATTTGACCGGAAGCCAGTGCAAGGACTCCAGGATAGGAGTAATGTGAACACTTGCACTAGATCTGGTCAGGATTCTGGCTGCTGAATTTTGGACATACTGCAGCTTGTTCAGAGTAGATTTAGATACCCCAGGGAGCAGAGCATTGCAGTAGTCAATTCGAGAGAATACAAATATGTTGATCAGCTTTTCAGCCACAGTTAATGATAGCATAGGGCGTAGTCTTGCGATATTTCTAAGGTGAAAAAAAGATGTTTTGACAGTATGCTGTACATGTGGGTCGAATGTTAAGCCAGAATCGAATATAACCCCAAGGTTTTTCAATTTTGATTGGAGCTCAAGTACAGAGCCATCTACAGTAATGCAGCTAGCCTTCTGACAAAATGCTGTATTCTGTTGTTTGTCTGAATTTTATAAACATTTTTTTACATATTGTTTGCCTTATGGATTTTCTGTTGGTTGTAAACTTATACGAACAAACGCTTATTCAGAAGTGTATTAAAACTCCAATATTGCAATTTACATTTATAACAAAACATTTCCTATGTACAAAAATACTTTTAAGGTTCGACTCAGGGAATGAATCAAATAGAGATGTGATATCAATTAAAAGTGTTGACAATGAGTTGACCAATGCACAACAGAGTTAGTCTGAGTTGTGACTTGTGTAGCTTATGGTAAAACTTAAAACACATACCCTGCAAATGCTAACACGTTTTTTTGACAAATACATTGTCATTATTTGTCTGTTCTCAAACTTGGATGCATTTGTAAATGGTAAATATAGTAGTCCAAAATCACCTCAATACAATTTTAAGAACATAAGGTTACAAACAAGGCTGTTATGGTTGGTAGTAACTGATTGATCTGGGATTAATTATTGAGGGATACTAGTGTATCAGCTTCAACAGCATGGCTGAGTAGATTGTTCCAAGCTCCTACAAACCGTTGCATAAATAAATGCCACCTGCTCTGAGTATTAAATGCAGTTCCTCTTAGTTTCCTCTGGTTTGTGTTTAATTGTTGATCCTATAGAAATCCACTATATTATCTTTGTCAGTAAATTAAAGGATTTAAAATTCTCAGAACATAAACAGTAGATCACTCTCATACTAGTCATTGCCATAACAAAGCAACAGCCGCTCATCAGGCCCAAGGTTATTCTGGTTTCTGTGGTGTGAAAAGGACAAAATAGCATGTGACTCCCCCTCTGTGGATGAGATGCTAGTCCATGGATTACCCCCAGCAATGGCAGTCTCTATACATTTGGTGGACATGAGCAAGGTAAAGTACCACTCTCAAGAACAACAGTAATTTCTTACACCCACAACCCACCAGTCTTATGTCCAGAGACTGTGCCACACCACCCTTCTAAGATCACATATAACACTGTAATTATTAACCATGTAAAGCAACTGTTTTGCCTTAAAAGCTTTAAGAAGCTGTAATACTTTGACATTTTGGTGTTTCTATTTTTCAACAGGACTACAAATTAGTGATACGGTATATTACAGCGGGACAGTCAAATACACAATACAGCACCGAAAACATTCAAATTCTTAATCTCAGATATGTCTATAAAATGTAATTTTCCTAGAAATGTTTACTTATCTGTTTACCATGTTTTGCCTTTGATACAAAGGAAAAAGAATTGATCACTTAAAAACTACTTACTTTTTGAACGTCAGTTTTATTTTTTAATAATTAGGTCTCTAAATTCTTTTGTATGTGAGGTAAACATCTCTAAGTCTGTTCACTAATATGAAACTATACACACTTGGCATGTTGAATATCTGTGACAGTCAGGTTTTGTCAAATGGTGAGTCCTTTATGAAGAGTCCATACACTCTTTATTTCTCTTTATTAACAAATGGATCATAACTGTATTCCATTCAGGGGATGGTTGAGCTTTTGGAAGCACTGTCATCTAAATCAAATGTTACACCATGAACAATTAAATTGTGATCCTATTGCACCTATTGAAAAGTATTTCAACTTTTTATTAAGTTCAACGCATATCAAAGTTTAAACTACTGCTTCCAAATCCAGTCCAGGCCTCTACAGCATCCCCTTCCCAAAACAAAACACATGTGTCCTCTGAGTAACTCCTGAACAAAGAGGTTATTGCAATAATCTCAGTTATTGCCCCTCTGAGACTCTCTGAGCTCCTATGTAACCCTCAGGAGACAGAAATTATTGAATTGACACAGCTGTTTATTTCTGTCCTTTATTGATCACAATAAACCAGCATTCTCCCCCACCAACCAGTCATGAATAATCGAACCCATCTGATTTTGCTCTGATAAATCTCTGGTATTATGAAATATATCCTTATTACCCTGCAAGTAGTATTTTCCTTGTAGCAGGGCTTTATTTTTAGTTTTGCTATGTAGTATCATAAACAAGGGAGCGTTGCTGCATGTGCTTCAGTAAACGTGGGGCGTTGAACAGCACAACGTGAGCAGCACAGTTAAAACACTCCCACCACGTGAATCTGTTCGCTTTCTCTCCCTTATATGGACATCAGTGGCAATGACTGACTTGGAGGAGTACCCCTCTCCTGGGCTATTCCTACTACTCCAATTCGGAGAAAGCAGAATCAGGCGATTTGGGATCCCTGTGCCTTTTACTCGAATTTACATAATAAGGATTATGATTATAAATGCGGGCTCGGAATACAGTTAACGACGCTAAATCAGGCATGACCTTAACTTCTGGCAAGCCCTCAGAGACCCTCATAATTTCTAACATCTTACAAAACCTGAAACAAGGAGTCTGATTACCAAAGTCAGTTGTATATTTGCAATAAATAATGCGATCAGAAAAATACAGTTTAACAAATTAGCGATTTTCCGATAAGGCATATTGATCATTTGGGTTTGCTGAAAAGTGTGATTCTTCTTAAAACGGGGCCTCCGCACCGACAATGGGGTTTCAAGAACATCAATATACTATAATTTACAGAGCGAGATGATAACAAGACCGCTGTAACTTAACATTTGTGTTCATGTAACCATCACATGCGTAGAAATCAGACGCCAGATGGCACCTCTATTAAATGTGTTATATTTTGCAAGTGAGAAATCCTATTGAAACCGAAAAACGGACACTTAAACCCTTCGTTTCTTAGAAACGTGTCACGGCTTTTAGAAGACCTATAACATTTTGTAATGTGTGTGTAGACCACACTATATACAGCGTTTCCTGTGTGTTGTACATACCATTCAAGCAATTTCCAGTTGGGGTTGCTCACGTGTTACTGCAACAACTGATAGTTGGCAACGAGCCAAAACAAAACATAGCCATTCCTATAGCATGCTGCTGCGTGTTTAACATCGAAAAAGAAAATGAGAAAAATTGCTTTCCTTTCACAGTTGAACATTACTTAAACCTTTGGACTCCGTTTGAGTTTTTTAGAAAGAAGGCATTCCTTTTGAATTCACAGTGCTTTAAGGCTGTGTATTTGTGCAACAGAAAATGCTTTTAAAGCCTCACATAAAAGTCAAATTTAAAGGAATGTTACAAAATGACGTCATTTCGAAACTGGTATATTATTTGTAAAAGTGCATTGGTACACTGTTAAATTTAACACTGGAGGAATGTTAAGTGTTACTTTATAAAGATTACCAGAATATTTATATATAAATATATAGGTTTGTATAGAAACATCTAGGCCATATATAGGCTATTTTTACTGTATGAATATAATGATTAAATATACAGAATGGTTATTTAAAGATAAAATTCAGCAATGCTAAATTTGGAATTAAATTCAATTTCCTGTTGCCTGGGAAAACAGCTAGTAGTTTTACGAATGTATGACCCCATGTGTTGAGCTAAATAGTTGATATTTGTTTCTAGCAGGTATGGTTGAGTTGTCGCTCCCATTTGCAGAGACGGGGACAAGATTCAAGACATATCTTATATAAGCACATAAATACTGGCTGAAAACGAATCTATAGACACTTTTCTATAATAAAGATGATGATAAGGGGGCTAGATAATACAGGAAACGTATGCTACTCTATCGTCAAATTTGGATTTATCTTTCATCAGTAAGGAATACATGCTCATTTTTTAATAGAAATTTAGGAAAACGAACATTTTAAATTACAGACTTCAAATAATCTGCATAGTTCTCGATAACGACATATAATTTACTGTGTATTGAGTTCTGTTTAAACATTCAGTTATACACAATAATCTGCTGCTGAAATTAGGATTTGGTATTGCTGCTGTTGTTATGTACAATTAAAACGAGAAACCCCCTTCTAAAAAACATACGAGGCACTTTAACGAATATTCATTATGGACATCTTTTATACTATATATCTGCGTTTTCCCCTTCTATTTCTACAACTACGTTTATACTGCAGTTTCTAGCGTTATGTAAGGCCATAGTGACATTATAGACCAATCCTGATGTAACCTACCCCTTTTTTGCTAAGGGTTCACTGTCTGCAACAGAAAGGAGGGGGGGAATAAATTATGCTGCTCATTAAAAGACTTGTTAAATTTCTTTATATAAGTTTAATTAAAATTCTTCTGAAACAAAATGTATTGTATAGTTCCCAATAGATTTGTAGATAACGCTGTGAAATAATTAGAAACTGAGTAAAGGCTTGTATCTCTGTTGAAAAAAACACCCCCTGCACCAAATGGTACAATCCAGATCATGCGTCACCCATTGTTTACAAATCAAACCCAAGTGGTTGCTTTCCGTTGAGGAGCGTGGTGTGAGTAGGGAGGGTTGTAGGGTCTCATTCATTTAAAAAAAATATAAACCCTCGCCTGAAGGAGGACACGAAACGTTGGATAACAAGGAAAGCGAATATGCCTTGTCGGAAGGAGAACTACATTCTTTTGGAGCAGTCGGTCACTGTTGACTCGAAAGAGGTGGACGCTCTGGTGACCAAGATCGGCGAAGCGCTGCAGCTGCACAGCAGCGCCGGTGCCAATAGTCAGAAGACGCTGTCATCGTGCCTTCATCACAGTCACAGCAACAGTGGCGACAAGCACACTTGCACCAGTACAAAGCACAGCTACAGTGCCTCACACACTCGCACTAGCAGCAATACAAAGCATGGCTGTTGCATTCGGCTTCGAAATCGGGGTCTCCGGAGCCGGGCCAGTCCTTACTCCATCCCTGGGGACTACAGCGATCAGGATTGGGACAGTCTGAGAGCCTGGAACCGCAAGAAAATAGACGTGTCGAGCCAAGAGGACGACCCACATCAGCTGCTCCAAGAATTGATTTTGTCTGGAAACCTTATCAAGGAGGCTGTTAGGCGCCTCCAGCTATCTACGGCAGACCGTGCGGATCTCTGCAAACCTGCCGACAGCCTGCAGTGCTAATGAAGAAAATGACGGTGCGATGTCAATCGGTGGATCTTCGTCCTTAATGACAAAAGATCGGAGGGGCTGGTGACTGAGAATAGACTAGATCGTTTCCTGTGAAGACGTATTCCACCTTGAAAGAGGAACTAAAATATTTAAATATGTATTGATAATACTACAACTACCTGTGATTTATATATTTATATCAATAAGCGAATTAAAGCAGCTGCATTTTTTAGAAACGTTTTTTAAATTGGTTTGTTTTGGTAACCCTATTTTTTGTTTTTTAAGGAGACGTTTGTAAAAGACGTTTTGTAAAATATTCAGATGTGTTGCAATCGTTATTTTTTCGTCCTGGTAATACGTAAACAAAAAGGTGCCGTTTTTTCTGCTAGTGAGGACGATCTTTTGTTTTTGTTCCACGCAAGTAATTTGTAAAATGGTGGAAATTTACCCACGTTTGTATCTGATCGATGGGTGTTAATCTGTGGGTCACACCTTTTTTAATGGCCTTCTTTGTGCGGATCTAGCTCAGAGCTGACAACAACACATGCCTTGTTTACAACATGAAAGCAACTGGGGCTTGATTTGTTGTGGTTGCGCTAAATCTGAAACCCCAAGGTCGTTGCTCTGCACACCCTCCCCGGCTGGATTCCAAGACAGCGGTGTTTTGACTGCATGGTGTCTCTTTTTCAAAGAAGCGAGCATGGAGCCGCTGAGAATTGGCACGGTTGTGTAGTGGAGGGGAGAGTAGTTTTCCAAGAAAAGCCGCTCTGTGTTCCGACATTTCTCAGAACTGAACAGCCCTAGGGTTGGGTTAAGGTCTTTATGTATGGGGGAGGTGTTGCCCTGTTTCAAGTAAAAACTGAACATTTCGTTTAAAAAAAACGTCACTTTTTAGATTTCCAACGTGGAATCAAATGATTGTGTTTGCATTGTGTAAAGTAACTCACTTTGTACACTTCGCAACGAAGTATTTTCTACCAATTTTCCTGAGTTTTCAGGACTTTTTGGTGTCTTAAATAAACACGATGGTTTTGCAACCACGTCTGCTCTGTATGTTTTTGTTTTACTGCTCTTCAGCTACCGTTAACGTCCATTAAAAGATTTTCGAGACGAGAACGTGCTAAGGTATTTAAATTTCACAACTCGCCATTCAACTATGTCTGTGATTTCACTCAAAAATGAGAAGTGTTTAACAGTTTCAGTATTTTCAGTATTCAGTGGAGGTTTTGACGGAAGAACGTTCATATATTTGCTAGTAGAATCAGACCGGGATTTTGAATTTCCGAGAGTCATGACGAAAGATTTATAGACCAAATTAAAAATAGTGTAAACGGACTGTTACTAGTTAATGGTTTCCTTTTATTCAGAAAACGTTTAATCGTTTGAACACAAGAGTATTGTTCAAAAGTGTTTACATTTTTTATTAAATATTTCGAGTCTCCTGTGAGTATGCGTATTGCGTTAAAGTTGGTTTATTATGAATATTGTATGATCATGTAGATATTTACGCGAATTTAGATATGTACGAAGTATTGTCCAGGGTTTGTTTTTGTCCTCAGATATCAAGCACAGTAACTCAAGTGAAAATATTTTTGAAGACACGTCATCCTAACCACTATCTCAGCAGTGTCTTCCTTGCTCCAGGCTGGACTGCTGATTAATTTTACACAGTTGACAGTAAACTGCCATCAGCTTGTTCCGCATTTCGTCATTCAGTGCTAGAACAATCAAAAGGTCTGTACAGCAGGGTGGGGGGGAGTCTCTGCAGTAAACAGCGACATTGTTGATTACTACTGACCTTAGGTGCACGTTTCCGTCAAAATGCGAGTTTATCAACCCCAAACAAGCGTTTTTTTAAACTTGCCTTCACTTGATATGCTTTTAGCTTGTCTCATTTTCTATGATTAAATGTCAGTATAAACATTTACAGGCGATAGAAAAGGAGTACTTCAAATGTTGACTTTGTTTCCGCATATCTTCTACTGATTTATATTATGATTAGCTAGTCAATTAAAAAATGTCTTTTCTGTGTTGAAACAAAAAATAAGTGTTTTATTACAGATGTTTTTTCTGTGAGAGCGAACCTCTAAAATTAGCACTGCTAGGATCGTAGTTTTTAATTGCATACTTTATTATTCTAAGGTTATTTTCTCCTCTTACACTAAACTCAACTATTAAAATGTATTGACTACCATAAAGCCAAAGAAAGTATAACCATAAATTACGTTTTGTTGTTACATCAATCCTAAAGTGTATCTTTCCCAAAAAGTTCAAAAGCTACATAGAATGTAACCTAAATATTCATTTATGTTCTTTTTTTGTGTTTGTCAAAAACAATACGAACAATCAAAATTCAATTTGAATAGTCTGATTTTCTTCACTCTTAGAAATTCTTAATGTTCTGGGCAATGCATTTCGCGTGGTTTTCTATTCAGAAAAGGCCGTTTGTCCTGTTTGTCTTCAGAAAATGTGCATTCTGATGTATAGTACACAAAACAAGGACACTAGTGTGATAAAAGGAAAATTCACGGCTTTATACTAAATACAAATACAAATCAGTTAAAGGCAGTGTGTGTTTTAAAACAACATTAATTTTCAAAAACCTTTTACAATCAAAGACAAACATGCTAACAATTGCATTAACGGCAGGAGCTGTATCACCCTGCAGCTCACGACTTGCAACCCACTAAAGCTAAGGAGGTATGAGCTTGGTCAGTACCTGGATAGGACACCTGGGAAAAACTAAGGTTGTTCTTGGAAGAGCTCATAGTGGGGCCAGCAGGGGGTGCTCACCCTGCAGTCTGTGTGGGTCCTAATGCCCCAATATAGTGACGACGACACTATACTGTAAAAAGGTCCTTTGGATGAGACATAAAACAGAGGTCTCTACTCTCTGTGGTCATTAGAAATCCCAGGGTGTTTCTTGAAAAGAGTGGGGATGTAACCCTGGCATCCTGGCCAAATTTCCCACTGGCCTTAACCAATCATGGCCTCCTAATAATCCCCATTTTTGAATTGGCTTCATCACTCTATTCTCCTCCCCACTGATAACTGATGTGTGGTGAGTGAATTGTGTGCTCTATGGCTGCCGTCACATCATCCAGGTGGGGCTGCACATGTAAAGCACTTTGAGTGGAGTGCCCAGAAAAGCGCTATATATGTCTAAGGAATTATTATGATTTTTATTACCACTGTCACATGTATTTGGCAGGAAACCATTGAGCACACTTCCTTGTTCATTTGTCATAGTAATAGTCAACGCTGTTGGCAGTCTTATTTATTTGCATACATGCAGGTTATACAAGGGGTGTTTAATATTATTTTTTTCTGTATGAAAATGTAATATTTGTATTATTTAAACTAAGAGGTATGCAAATGAGCTATTGAACCAATATAATATGTTGGATGTTTAATGCCTCTCAAAAGATACAAGTAAAATGGACTGTTTCTTTATATTGAGGTATTATTCTTCCAGAATAAAATTTCTTTGCATAGATTTACACAGATCACTTCTGTATCATGCGCACTGTGTACCTTTGCACTTTTCTATTTTTTGTGCCTTATGTACACACATTGGTTACATAAGAACCTAACAGAGAAACAAATTGCAGACCGGGTAAAAATAATATGTCTATGAAGCTGTTTCAGGGTCATGATACAGTATATACATCTGTTTAATTCAATTAATCTATTTCAGTCTTTATCCAATGCAATTCCAGGGTTACAGTAACAAAATGCATTACAATGCAAAAGTCAGTGTCATCGTTTTCTAAGGTACTTGTGAGGATATTACAAGTCATTCTTGGAATAACAGGCTCTAAAGATTTTTGTGCTACCTAATTGTCCTTGAGTGGTTATCAAGGAATATCTTTAGGAAATGAATGTATATTGGCCCAGATGTATTTACTATCTTTTTGTGCATTTTGATTAAATGCTAAAATTGCTTTGTTATTCTTAATATAGCAAAGCTGATATATCATTCTACATAACTTGTTTTTTTTTTTGCTGAACCACCAATGAGAAATTTAGCAGTTATGTAACAGGCCTTCTAGTAACTGCAATCTTTGACATTGATATTTTCAGTGTAACTCAGGGAGAAGACAATCATTAAACTCTTGTGTGAGTAATTTATTATGAACTTGCTTAACAAGATAGTGAAAAGCATGTGGAAGTTGAAAATATGGTCACTTAATTTGCTGAATACAGACGTTTTATGTTGGGATTACAGGGCTTGTATAAACATTGAGGGCTGAATAAACTTTGAAATTGTTTTTCAAACAGTTTAGAAATGATATATACATCTGTCTATTCATTTATTATTAATATATTCAGAAACATAATTAATATAAACAATATCACCAAGCTAAAAATCCTTATAGAAATTAATATAGAACAGTAGAAATACACAACCCCTTCCCTATACCATACAGACACCCATAAGTTTTGAAGATTCAAAAATAATTATTAAAATAATCAAAAAACACAAAAAAACACTAAAGAAATCAAATCTATCCTCCCATAAATTGTGCAACAACATTTTTTCCAAAATCTAAATAAAACAATAAGATCTATTCATCTTTGTATTGAAAATAATAATTGTTTCATATAGAACATAATGAAAACAAGATTACATACAGATTATGCACTAGTATTAATCCAAATCGTCTTTCTCTCATTAGTAAGTGAGACAGATTAAGGGTTTTTGAGTAAGGGTATTTGATTCTCTGCATAAGTTATTAACAGTATAATATCAACTATCTTTAACATTTGAATTGTAGGAGTTTGAGTTTTTCATGCAAAACATTTCAATTTGTATCATACATTTCATAAACTTATATTGCAGCTAGCAAGATTCTGGTTACTAGTTTCACATTTCAGATCATCATTTGTCTGCAAGGCTGTTCCTGTACTCTTCATCTTCAATATTGCATTGAGGAGCATATACCCTAATAAGACTACATTAGAAATGTGATGTTTTTTATGCTTAATTAAAATACATTGTTTTGAAAATAAAGTATTCACCCACTTCCAGTGACATCCAATTTTAATTACGAATGATGTAATATACATGGCCTATAGAAAGTCTACACAGCCTTTCCAAAATAACACATTTTGTGGCATAACTGCCTGAAATGAAGAAAAATTAAATTTTAATTAAATTAAAATTATTTTACATTTATTTTAAACACACAACCATCCATGCCTTTTCGTTTTTTATTGAATTCAGGCTCCAGCTCCCCCTGCGAACCTATCCCAGCAAGCAGCTGGCACAAGGCGGAATACTCGCTCATCGTGGGGCACAGAAATGCACACACTCACAGAGCCATTTTTCCCAGATGCCAATGGAAAACCCAAGCAAAAAGTGGCAGAAAATACAATACAAACTCCATGCAGATAACAATCCAAGTCCAGAATTGAACCCAGGGCACCAGCGTTGCAAGGTAGCAAGCACCCTAACACACAACCTCTAAGTGAAAGACAAATGCTTATACCTTCTGAAAGGTAAATATGAATGTTAACCTTGAAAAATGGGATGAAAAGGTATACACAAACCCTTAACAACAGCAATTGTAAATTGGCTCTGGTGTAACCAGTTGACTTCTAAATCTTACAAGCTAATTAGCTTCCACCCGTGTTCAGTTGTAGTGATTCTGATAATAATTTTTAATAAAAACAGCTGTTGCTGTAGGGCTCCTCTGCTGTGTAATGCATCTGAAAGTAAAGAGTTAACTATGGGCAACATGAAGATATTAAAAGACCTCTGGGATAAAGCTGTGGAAAGGCATAGAGCAGGAGATGGATATAAATTCAGACCAAAACAACATAGATGAAAAACTGAAAATATTGGAATTTGCTATTAAAAACACACAAAACCCTTTAGACTCACCAATCGCAGAGTAGGATCTACTAGACAAAGTCCAGGCCCTCAGACCACGAAAGGCCTGTGGCTGAGACAGAGTCAACAACAAGATGCTCAATCTCTTCAATCTCTCACTGAGAGCCAGGTGTTTCCCTCAGGCGTGAAACCAAAGCCAAAGACTAATCTGTAGGACTGTAGAAAAGGTACCAGGGCATCTGTGTGAATAGTTATCTGGGGACGGTATTTTGCAGTATCATGAATGCCTGAATACTGGCCTTCCTTACCGAGCACAGTGTACTGAGCAAAAGTCAGATCAGCTTCCTAGCAAACTGCTGTACATCCGATCACATTTACACCATACATACACTTCCGGACAAGACCAGAGTCATTATTCTCCAGAAGAAAGGCAGATTTCAGGGAAACAACAACACATTGTAACTCACAACCAGGTACAGAAACCTTGGACTGACAATTAGTTTATGTAGGAGTTTTGATCTGGTAGTGAGGGCACTGAAGGAAAAGGTGCACTGGGCTTTCTATGCTTTAAAAGGAGGCTCTACAATATCAATCCCCCATAATAATTTGGCTACAAATATTTGAAAGTGTAATCCAACTCAGGGCCAGCCCTATCTTTTTGGGGGCCCTAGGCAAGATCTTGGAAAGGGAATCACGATTTTCCCATACACTATTATTATTAGCTCCCACCCCAGACTTATTTTACCATTTAGAACAATTAAATACATTAATTCCATAAATTAATAAATTAATAACCAGCTTTGAGGAGCACATTATAACTTAAAACCAAGAACAAGAAGCAAACATTTTACAAAGATAATGTATATCAACACTGAAAGTAATAAATAAGAACAATAAATAGCAAATTATAACTTACAAATTACTGCACTGAAACTTTTGTAGAAAGGAATTGTTGAAATAAATATGAAATTAAGTAAGAAATAAAAAACAAGTGCACTCAATAACAAAGAAAGAGGTAAGGCTGAGCAGATGGGAAAGGTTTATAAAAAAAACAATAAATCAATTCACCCAGAGTTTCTGGAGGCAAAATCATCAATTACACCTTCATTTGAAAGAAGGTGAGCCACTGCATGATTGATGCTCATGATTTTAATTTTAAACCGTTACAACATGTCCATAGTTTGCAACAGAAGTAAAAGGTTATTTGTAATGTTTCACTACATGTTAGATATAATCAAAAGTTAATATATTTGTTCAAAGTTTACTACTTTCCAAAATTAAACGAACAGCATTTGGTGTAGGAGCAGCTGAAACAGCACTGATATTGTCATTTTACGGCAAAGATGAGAGTGCTACAAAACTTACATTCACAAGTAATATTACAATTTATAACGAACTTTAACAGCATAGAATAGCACAAAATCATGGAATGGCCATATTTTAAAGAGTAAATGTTTTTGTTAAAACAAAAAATCAAAAAGTATTCACCCTCTTTGCTGTACAAAATGTGACATATTAGCTCAGGTTGAATAGCCTTGGCTGTAATACCAGTGGTTCACCTGAATTTATGAAGGTATACATGTCTAAATGATTTATCTCTGCAAGGTGCTTTACTGTTTCCTTTAGCATTATAATATGGCAGAGTTTTGTAAAACATCTCTATCACATCTCTATCACAAGCATATGAAATGTTTTAAAAACAGGGTGAAACCCAGACAGCTGCAGAGTGCTATGATGGTCATTCCAACCTATAATATTAATTCCTTAACAGAATTCTTAGATAGGTCAAACGATCTGTGTTTATATGTCTTAAAAATATACTATTTACAAAGTATTAGCATCACATGTATGGCTTGAAACCTGGAGGTCCCCATCCCTGGTCTATGACGTCAATAACATTTATAGAAAATTGTTTCAAACATCTTTCATGTGCAATTTGGTACACCAGGGGGCTGCAGAACTATACTGAAATGCATGAGAGACTCTTGAAGCATGAGACAGATTGCAATTCTTAATCACTGAAATATTTCCTGTGGTATTTATAGTTAAAGCAGTTTTTACTCTCTGACCATAACTCACCTTATTGGCTGATTTGGAGCCTCCCCATAGTAACATATGTCCTAATGTCTAAGGAAATTGACAGAGTTTAACATCTTGCTCTTAAAAAATGACTTCTGTTTTCTTTCAGCTTCCCACAGTTTCTATTAATGACTTTAATGAAGCCTTCAGGAATAAGTCTAACTTAACTGATGAAATTTGTAGGGCAGGAAATATTCCTTTAAAGCTCTCCATTGCCCTCAAATGAGTCGATCATATTTGCATTAATATAGATTATTTAAAATGGCAAAATGGAGTGTTATGTGTATGAGTAAACCAATACACAAAGGCCAGCAAGAGCAATAACTAAAAAATACTAAATCAACACAGATGCATCAATGGCAGTTTTGATTGTGGAACCAGAAAAAAATAGTATAGTCTAGAAGAAGCACAGCCCCATGAACACAATCATAATAAACTCTTATTCTGATGCATCGATCCAGGTGATTGCAAAGGGATGGGCAGAAATGGAACAATTAGCAAGAGTTAAACCTATTGGACCAAACCTTCCTTAAACACAAAACAGGAATTTTTGCCTTTATCCTTTTTGTATCCACAGAACCTGCCCCACCAGCATCAGACCAAAAAGGAATTTGAAGTAAAAACAAGAAAATGTCTGTAGTTTCATTAACCTATGTTAAATAAACTTTAGTATGAGAGAATATTGGAACTCAATTACAAAAGCCTTTGTGGCTTAGTGTACTGATTCTTTCACTATTTACAGGCCAGTGGAGTACAGATTATGAAAAAAACATATAAAAAAACTGTTAGTGTAAAAATGCAATGGTGCTGTTCATACAACAGGGGGAAGCAAAACCCAAGATGAAAAGCAGTAATGTAGTACTACTGTATATACAAAGACATCTGAAAGCAGCAGTGAGATCTATCTAAAATAATTGTACATTTGCTGCACAAATCTGTAAGTCTGGAAGCCCAGGCACAAACTCAAAGTTCTCCAAATGACACCATAATTAAAGTCATCCTTGTCCTTGATTTCAGTCCAGCTGGACATCTCTGTAACACATCCTCTCCATGGCCTTTAGCACTGCAACATTGCAGAATTAATCATCATTTCATCCCACCATCCATTTTCTAATTGATTCTTCCAGTTCAGGGTCACAGGGGAGCCATGGCCTATTATCAGGCATTATCAGGTGGGGGCGCCCATGGAGCAGGTGGGGGTGGACATGCTAGGCCCGTTTCCGGGCAGCCGCTACGTCCTGGTGGCGATGGATTATTTCACGAAGTGGCCCGAGGCTTACGCCCTCCCGGATCAGAGCGCATCCACCGTAGCCGACGCCCTACTGGATGGGATGTTTGTCAGGCTGGGGGTGCCGGAAGAGCTCCACAGCGACCAGGGGTGGAATTCCGAGTCCCGGGTGTTCGTGGTGGTGTGCCAGCGCCTGGGGATTGAGGAAACGCAGACCACCCCACTGCATTCCCAGAGTGATGGGTTGATGGAGCGTTTTAACCGGACGCTCTCCACTCAACTGGCCACCCTGGTTTCAAGGCACCAGTGGGACTGGGACCACCACTTACCCTTCGCCCTCTGGGCGTACCGGACCGCTGTGCAGGAGTCCACTGGGTGCACCCTGGCCTCGCTCATGCTGGGCCGGGAACTACGCACCCCGGTGGAATTGGCATTTGGTTCGCCGCCAGGAGGAGTGCTGGCACAGCCAGCCGGGCCGGATTACGAGTGGGACCTGCAGCAGCAGATGCTGTGATTACACAGCTTTGCCTGAAGCCGCCTGACTCAGGCGGGGGTACGGCAGAGGCTCTACTACGATCTGCACTACAGGGGGACCCCTTTTAGACCAGGGGATCTTGCCTGGGTCTACAATCCGCGGCACTGCTCCGGCATGGGAGGGACCCGGAGAGGTCCTGGAGGTCGTGGGGGAGGTCTGCTACCATGTCTGGTTCGGGAAGCGAGGGAGGGTGGTGGTCCTTCATCGAGACCGCCTGGCCTTTAGGGCTTGTGAGGGAGCGCTTGAACGGGAGGGCGCGGAGGAGCCCGAGGAGCAGCGAGGTCCCAATTTTACCAGGCCGCGGGGGGCTGAGGTGGCGGACTGCAAATTAACCTCACACTACACTATTGGACTGTGTGAGGAAACCCACTCAAACACAGGGAGAACATAACAACTCCACACAGGCCACCCATTATCTATTGTTTTGCTAGTGAATTTCCTAATGGCAGGGTTGGTTAAAAGAAGTTCATTATTATTATTTTGTCTGACTCAACAAAAGGTTAAACCATCTCCAAATTACATTTTTATATTGGTAAAATCAGTACTTTTTGCAAGATTTTTTTTGGTAATTTTGTTTTTTACTTTTTTTATTCCACATTATTTTCAAATTTTCTCTTATATCTTTTCTGAAGACATGTTTGTTTCTTTCCCATCATACATTTGTGGGGTTTGAATTATTTTCCTATGAGACTGTCTCCTTTATCCACTGTTGGAGGAGAGCACCCTCACAAACTGTTGAACTTTTAATTTAAGTTTCTGTTTTTTGTTGAGTTGTTTTGTTATCTTTCATCTTATGTGTTGTAAAGCTGTTTTATACAGTATAATTTCTGGCATTTTACTGAAGTTTTTGCTGTACCACACAGAACTATGTGCATCTTGCTCAATGTACAATTCAATAAATGTTTAGACGTAAGTCACCATGGTAAATACCATCAGAGACATACCATGCTTTGCAAAAGTATTCAGACATTTTTTAAGTTTTCACATTTTGTTGTTTTAAAGCTTGTAGTCTTGACACTTTGAAACAATTAATATTTCTTACACAACCTGCTACACTTATTCAAGACATAAAACAAAAAAACTAAAATAATATGAAAATCATTAAACAAAATGAAATTTATCTAGGTGCACGATTACCTTGGTTGAATGGCTTTGTGCAATAATTTTTTATAATTTTAAAATAAAAACACCTGTTTCTGTGAGGTTTGTTGGTCAGGTAGTAAATTTCAAATGAAGACTGAATCATGATAACTAAGAAGCCTTCAAAGCAAGTCCTGGATAAAGTCATTGAAAAGCACAGATCAGAATAGGTGTAAAAAAATTATTGAGGCCAACGACCACTGGCAAAAAAAAGCTGGATAGGTCAATGGCTGAAATGTGAGAAAATGAGCACCAGTCAACAATACCCAACATATGTATCTTTTTGGAATTTCACAAAATGTGACACCATAGGAAGGAATTAGATATAGGAATTAGACACTCTGTGTAGAATCAATTATTCCTCTTCATAGCGCAGAGTGTAGTTTGCCCTGCCTGTACACTCATATAATTTTAAATCAGAACTTTTTATGACTTCAAGGTACAGTATTAGGAATAAAAAGGAATATCCTTTTTAAAAAAATATGTGCCCCATATTTTTACTAGAAAAAAGGTAATTTATAAGATTAGGGCAAGGGAGCCCAGTTCTGGTCCTTAAGGATCACTGTTAGTAGGGTTTATAGATCTGTTTAAATCTGCAGCTTCTTAAAGTAAGGCTGCAACTTGTTCGATTAGTTAAATAATGGGCTTAATTAGCTATTTAAGGGCTATTTAAGAAACCCAGGGACCATCTAGCCCTTCAGGACCAGATTCCACCCCCATATTAGACACTTGAATTGTGTCGAATTGTGAAGCTCCCTGTGAGAAGAAAATGTTTATTGTTCATTGTAACCTACAAGGGATTAAATACTTATTTCAGGAACACAAAGATCAGAATGTATGACCATAATAATGTTTACAAATGAGAAGGAGTTATTCAGCAGACATTGTTCATTTGGTGTGATCAAATGATTACATTCAGCCATTTCATGAAAAAGCCAAGATACCAACTTCAACAATATATCTTTGATAGCTTATTCCATACTCCTACAATCCTTTCTGTAAAGAACTATTGAATACTAAAAAGGTTAATTCTTTACACCTGTCAATGTAAGAACAGTCCAGCAATGTACTGTATCTGCTCACTTTTTTATACTGATTCCAGAGAACCAATATACTTCTTGTGTCATGGAGACTAAAATTGTATTCCGTATTCTAAATGAGGCCTTACTAATGCATTGTACTGTTTCAACATAATATCCCTTGTTTTTAATTTTACACTTTTAATAATGCCATTTTATTGCTTCAGTATCTAGATCATGAAACTGGTGTATTTTCATAAACACTTAAGTCCTAGTAACTGTAGTTAAAGTTATGCTAAATGTTTTCTGCTATGTGTTTGCCCAGTCTTAAATTTGATCTAAGTCTTCTGAATTTCTTTTGCAGCTTCTACAGTGATTGATAATCCTCCTAGTTTGGTATCATCTGTAACTTTAACTAGATTGTTTACTATATCAGAATCTACAGTAGAAAATTGATATAAATTGAGAAGAACAGTGATGTCAGTACAGATTCCAAAGGTACTCCACTACCTACATCATGTATATCTGAGCATTCATGCCTTCCCTATACCAAATACATTACCTTGAATATCTACTGCTTATAATTCGAGAACTAATCTTTGGAAAATTAATCTTATATTAGATAACAAATAGCAGTCCTACAAGTGTTTGTGGACTTCAGATAAAAAAAGTCTAAGAAATAATACTTTAGACAAATAAGGCACAGGATTTTAATGCTACCTTATTGATTTGTATATTTTCGTTTGCCTCACAAAAGAGAATGAAATTCTATCAAAAAAAGTAAAACCTTGTATTTCACATTTGCATAATTTACACAGAATAAATGACAGAAGAAAACATAAATACTAAAAAACCATTGAAATACAAAATCAAAGCCAACAAATATTTCAGAAGCTTGAATAAATTTATTCTAAATAAGACAGTCCTTCTTCCTAAACCCATCTGAATGCAGATGATTCATTATGTCCTCAACTATAAGCTGGGGGGAGCAGGGAAAATGTCTTGTGGTCTTTACAGATAAGAGAACAAAATCTCACTTCTGATTGATCTCTGAGACACATTCTTTGTATTTTTGTTCAGTGTGTAGAGTTAACCACTTCAGTATTCTTTGGCAATTTTCTCAAGGTCTCTTAGTAACTAGGATTACAAATAGTGGAAACAAGAATTCACTGGACAGAATATGAATAAAAATAAAGTTAGGCATTACAGTGTTATTATAAACAGATTGCTTAAGAATAGGAAAAAATTAGATGCTTCTTGAATAATGCAATATATCTCCTTATAGCATCTTAATACTTTGAAATGCTGTACAGTGTGTGCAATTACTGTACTTCTGGTAATTTCCTATGTAGTATTCAGATTTACTCTTACAGTCCATGTCATTTTACTTGACTTACCTAGTGTGCTCTCCTTATGTGCAGGTCTGTCTTTATAAGATGCTGGTAGTGTATATTTTGTTATATACACTAAATTATATTGGTTTTGACTCAGTCATACTAAATAGTAAGATAGACCTTTTTTTGTTTGTTTTTTTACCTCAGATTAGTAGGGCATGCATTCATGTTCTTACTGTCTCCAATGGCATTTGAATTACCTTTGCAGTATTATGCCAGTTCAAATCTATCCTTTTTTAAACAATTCTGCCATTTTGTCCTGTAATTCACCCAGTATTTAGTAACATGCCACACTCAGAGTACAGTGTGATTGGTGAATTTAACTTTACTGTTTTAGTTTTCAGCCTCTTTGTGGCAATTTATGGTGACTGAATGATTGTTGGGCACTCTATACTTACTGTATACATTTCTCTCAA
The DNA here is from genome assembly GCF_059453375.1 of Lepisosteus platostomus. Classification (NCBI taxonomy): domain Eukaryota; kingdom Metazoa; phylum Chordata; class Actinopteri; order Semionotiformes; family Lepisosteidae; genus Lepisosteus; species Lepisosteus platostomus. The sequence continues at coordinate 29,622,399 of NC_142622.1, read as the reverse complement.
TAAAATAAGTTTAGTAAATTGCAAGATATACCAGGCTTCTCTTACATTAATTCATGAAACGTTTTGTTAAGTGAATTTTAAATCCCTCCGTAAAACTAAAACTAAAACTAAACAGCTAACATTTTGCTTTCACCCAAAAAGTAGTTGAAAGAATGTTTCAAAAATATTAATTGTTTTAAAGGCTTCTCTCCCAAACTCAAAATCACAATCAATATGCAGATGCACTATCTTGTAGTGTAATCATAGCGAGTATTTGTAAAAATAAAATTTGGGGGAAAATATAATCTAAAAAGATATTTTTCTTTTTAAATTTGTCCTACTTTCTGACCTAAATCAAACAAATTAAAAGGAAGCAGCTCCAGATCCAAAAATAGCTCTGATAAGAAACACACTGCAAATTATTTTAACCTACGCACTGCTGTAGCCAATTTGCACACATTTCCTCCATTTACCTTTTATCTGTGGGGATTATTTTAGGGAGGATCAATCAGCTCTCTGGGAGGCTTTCTGATGCTACTGTACATCTGAAAGACTGTTGTCAGTGAGAAAAAGAGCACATTCCATGAAACTCCCTGAAAGAGAGGTGATACGTTGATGAGTGATGAGTTTGTCTTTTTAATGCAGCTTTTCTTGGTCTCAGTACAATAAGTAGATGTTCTCATCAGAAGAAATCACAATTTAAAGAATCATCAGAACTGTCTTGTATACTTACTATCTAATATACTGCCTAATCAAAAGCACTCAGTATTGTAATATTCCAAATGCAATGCAAAAAGTCCACAAAACAAAATGTTTCTATAATAAGAAACTTTTCTATACAAACTAACCCATCAATAATGATAAATATATACATAGGCACCTTTAGAGCAAACACAAACCTAAAATGAAATTTTAAATGTTAACTAGTGTTTCATAAAGTTGATGTTACATTTTTTCTCAAGTTTTGTTTACAGAATTTACACCATGTCCTGAGTTTTTAAGATTAAAATCACAATTACTGTACTATTTTACTATATTATATACCCAATCTGGTGGCATGCTGGTGTGGAATTTGGCATTGCTGCTTCACAGCACTAGGGTCCTGGGTTTGATTCCAGGCTGAAGGCACTCTGTGTGGAATATCCAAGTTCTCTGATTGCTCTAGTTTCCTTATACATTCTTAGACATAATGACTAGGTTACTCAGTGTCTCCAGACACCTGTGTGCTTGTATGGACAGTATGTGCCCTGGAATATATTACATCTCATTTAGGAAGTAATCCTGCCTCATTTCCTATGCTTTGGGATTGACTTTGAATTCCGCAACTCTTACCTGGAATAAGTGGTTTTCGGATACCCTGCACCCTGGATGGAAATTCAGTCAATCACAAAGTGCACACAAGCACACAAGAACAATTCAGAGATTCCATTTAAACCAACCAGGAGACTGATTCCAAAGTGAAGTGTAATCTATCGTGAAAGTACCATACTCTCCTTTAAGTGATCAATTTTGAATGACCCAGCTTTTAGAATGATTAAATTCATTTGGATGTACTTTTTAATTTATCCTCTTTTATCAAACAACAAAGAAGCAAACAACATAGTAGTCAGATGGCATTCCTGTCTGACACATATCATGTACCTGCCAGAAGTGATAAATTCCATATTTATGCAAATTCTTCAAATGAAGAAAAAGAAAATAAAAGAATCAACTTTAACAAATGTGTATTATTCAGAATAAAATGCAATTGCAGGGTACTCTACATGATTTCTGTTGTATTAATGGAGTTTTTAACTAAATTCATGGTGGAAGTGAATTTAGTTATAAAGGTGAACATTCACCTTGCCTCAGCCAGGCAAGTCAAACCAATAAAGCTTCTAATCCAAATTACACCCCTACTACTGTATGTCTTAATTAGAGCAACATGTGTTACTCCCCCCCTCCAAACATCAGAGCAAATGCAGCCTTGGACCAGCATCAATCTACTTTATCCAGATATGGCCAGCAGCCATATCACTCTGCAAGTCACAACTAGCAGCCCACTGAAGCTAAGCAGGTGTGAGCCTGGTCAGTACCTGGATGGGAGACCTCCTGGGAAGGTTGCTGCTGGAAGAGATGTTAGTGGGGCCAGCAGGGGGCGCTCACCTTGTGGTCCATGTGGGTCCTAATGCCCCAGTATGGTGATAATGGACACTATACTGTAAACAGGCGCCGTCCTTCGGATGAGACGTAAAACCGAAGTCCTGACTCTCTGTGGTCATTAAAAATCCCAGGGCGCTTCTCGAAAAGAGTAGGGGTGTTACCCCCATGTCCTGGCCAAATTTCCCATTGGCCCTTACTGATCATGGCCTCCTAATAATCCCCATCTGTGAATTGGCTTCATTACGCTGCTCTCCTCCCCTGGTGTGTGGTGAGTGTACTGGTGCACTATGGATGACTATGACTATGGGTGGATGCCGCACGTGGTGGTGGAGGGGAGTCCCCATTACCTGTAAAGTGCTTTGAGTGGAGTGTCCAATGTAAGCAATTATTATAATGGCATAACTGCAGTGAATGCAATCAGATTTGTGTTGAATGCTGTTCACATTCAGAAAACCATTAACCAAACCCAACAGAGAGCTAAAATATTGTTTTCTTTTCTGTTTTTTAATTAATAATCTCTTTTTGTTCCTTTGCAGGCTCACACAACTTCAAACTCTTTCACAAAGCATTCCAACTATCCAAACAGTACTGAAATGTATGGTGCTTTTCCAAAGTATTCACCACCTTTCAACTAAGTCCCATCTTGTTGAATTACAAATGATGTATACACATGTATTTAAAGTGAACATTTTTAATCCAGATGTGAATGCTTGAATTGAACACGTTCAGTGAACTAGTAAAGTTCTCCTTTAATTCTTGGTGTTCTTTGCTGAAGGTTATTGAGAACCTGGTGCAATGTAACGCTGATATAGATGCAGGTTATACGCTTAGGTGAGCCCTATTCTCTGGGGGTCTGGCACATACATTTTTCAGAAACATGTCAGGGACAACTTCAAGGAGACAGTGCAGCAGCTATATAAGGAAAGGTAATCAACCTTCAAATTTGAAGATAGCCAAGTGAGTAATAGCCTATATTTTTGTGCACTAATTATGAAAAAGCAAAAAAAAAAAATCCTGACCATTACTTTTACTGTAATACTTACAGTATATGAAATCTGGCATATTTTAATTTCATTATTTGACAGAAGGGTGAAAATATAAGCAAAACAAAGAAGTCTCCCACAATGCATGATGCGATGCAATGCAATGCAATGCACAATTACAAGAATGGTAGGCCAACAGTATTGAGGGTAACGGTTTCAGCTAGCCTGCCTTAACAGTTCATTTGTGCCTCTATTGTTTGTATATATGCTCTCCTATGGAGCATTAATTGATTGATAGCTTAGATAATTGGTGAAGGGACTAAGAGCCCCATTCTTACATGAGGTTAAGAGAAGATCACTTTATTGGCCAATTTCTTGTATTAGGAATTTGTCTTTTCACATACCCCAATTTGTTCTCCGTGAGACACACAGACAGGGAGAGAAACTTGGGGTCAGAACATAGGGTCAGCCCAGGAGCAGTTGGGGTTTAGGGCCTTGCTCAGGGGCCCAACAGAGTAAGAGTTCTTTGCCAGCCGCAGGATATGAACCAGCAATCTACCAGCCACAGGCGCAGATCCTTAGCCAGAGAGCAACCTCACCGCACCACATCGCACCGTACTACACCGCCCCGCCCCTTAATATTAATTTAGACTAGTTTGTTATATAAAGAAACTAATAGTAAATTGATGCTTTTGAGTAGTTTCTTGCTGAAGGTGTATGGTAAACGGTTCAGAAAGAAACTTAAACAGTGTTTTGTGGTCTGTAGTGATTTTCCATGTGTTCAGGCTTCATGAGCCAGTTGCTGAGAGGTAGGTCTCACACATGAGCAGAGGGTACAAGACTGGAGTATGACCTAGATGGGATATCCAGCCTATCATAGGGCACACATGGGTAAATTGTTACAATTCAGAATCAAATTGACTTGGCTAGCATGTCTTTGGTTGGTGGAAACTGGAGAAAACCCACAAACATACAAGCTGTCAACATTAACGTTGTCAACACAACATGTGAATGAGGACATGTTGTACAGAAGGTTACAGCTTTCTTGGCTACAAGTTAATGATGTCTGTACAGATATGATGAATTACATCTAAATGAGATGGGCTCCTGTTGGCTTGGCTCAAGGATCCAGAAAGAAATCCAGAAACATTTCAACTTAAAAAGACTAGGGGAGAAGCCAAACATTGGCCAAAAAGAAAAACTGGCCAATAAGAAATTGTGTGGGAAATAAGTGTACACAACATTTCTTCATTATTTTCCAGATTTTAGAACACAGCTAAGGTGTTCTGATTTAGAACACAGCTAAAGTGACAGCCTACATATACATCTAGTAAGGCATTACTCAGGTGTGTGGCCTCTCAAGTGAAAATGCTACTTTTCTTCCCAAAGGCAAAATGAATTGTCACTTCTTTTTAAAATAGAAGACCTCCAGCTTAATGAGTACACATCTGGTAAAAACACCAACTGATTTCTTGTGTAGGAAGATTATTTTTATTTTGTTTGCCATTATACTAAGCCTGCTACATTCATCTCTCCAACCCTACTTTCATACAATAGGTGGCTTTTATCTCTTTCCTGATCTTAGAGGTACTTGTTATTGGCTGATCTTGTATTCTTCTGATTGCCTCTTGAGGAGTGACTGCTCCTGTGATTTGAGAACACAATTGTTTCCATTTAGATTAAACATGCATTACTAGGGATGCCACGAGAAACATCATGTACTGCAAGATGCATTTTGCTTTCAGACAATAGGCTCAGTCAATATATTATAAGGTGTTTCAAATTTTTTGTTATGAAAACTTTTTTCTGAAAAGCAAGAATAAATTATAGAATTGAGTCATAATTGTTTTTTCTCCTTTTTGGGTGCTATGAATGATTAAGCTGTTGTTCATTATTTTAAAGGTGTGTAGCCTTCAGAAAAATGCTAACTCTGAATGTGTGGGAATCAATTCATATTATAGAGAATAAAACAACAAGGCACCACTGCAGACCACTATATTGGATTGCTGAGCTCTATAATGATTAATGGAAATGACAACAAAATAAAATTGTGATGCCAGAAATGACGTTTAGTCTGTGCCTCATAACATCGAATTTTAGGAGGTGAGGAATTAACACAATCATTTTGGATTTCATTGATTTTCTTATTGGAATTTGTTGGCCTAATGAGTGTGAAAACACAGCTCCATTTGGAGAGAAATACAGTATCTGATGATAAAAGAACATTCTGATGCCTGTTATTTATACATTTCCTTGATGAATATTTTACTTAAAGCTAATCAATGTTAACAACTGAAGTGACAAATTCTCTCGAGTGAATGTTCACTGCAAAAGCAGTATGTTATAACACATAATTCATATAAAAGGAATGTATCATACAGGTGAAAGTGCATATTTTTAAAGTAATTTTACTGTTGCATACAGTATATTATCAAGATGTTTTAACTTAAATGTCATTTAAATGACTTTCTTTTTATGTGTTTCATGGGGAAGGTGGTAAAAGAAAACAATATCTAGGAAAAAACTATTTTCAGTAATATAGTATTCGGGTATGATTTCCATATACTGTAGGTGATCCTCTACTTTAGTTCTAATTGTTTCCATAAACTTGCATACTACTGGGCAATAAAGGTGCTGGAACACCATCGATTTTCAACTGATATCATATCTGTCTTACTGTATGTAAGCTCTGTCTCCATCCTTTAAAGTTCATTACTAAAAAAATTGTAAATCTTTTCAGTGAATTAGGGTGGATCCCAGGGGGTTAACTGAATTGCACCCATGTGTGGATTGTTCAGCACAGACCTTGTTAATTAAGACTCATCCTAAAGTATAGTAGGGTGTGGCTGTGAAGGTTTTTTGAGGACTTAAAACTCTCCAAATTAGTTAAAGGGACCTAAGGGAGTGATCCGAATTCTGGAATTTTCTCTGATACTTTGCAAACGCTTTCAGAAACCTATATAGCTAGAAAACAAGCCCAACACTGGGTGTGGTGACTGGACCCGCCACTGATGTACCACACAGGTTGATGAAAGGCTCCCAGAAACAGTGCTGGGTTAAACCACAGTTTAAATCTCCTGATTTCTTAAAACGTGACTGTACTGTAGTTAACTTTTAGAAAAGTCATTTAGCAACAGGAATGGATATGACTTATCACAGCTACACAAGGTGTTGGTGGAAGTAAAAGTTAAATAGTATTACCTACTTTTGTTGGTTTGATGGGTTTCTCAAATTGCTACAGGTCGTGGTTCTACAGCATGCTCTTCATGTACTGTACACCTATTTATAGCCAGAATGAACAGTTCTGCATTTGTTCTAAGCGTCAATAATCCAGAGAATGAAACAGTATATAATTAGCCTGATTGCAAGGCTTCACCTGAAAGTGAGACTTCTTTTTTAAGTGGAAACAAAGCAGCAGTCTCACTGAGAAGGCTACTGTAAATAGGTTGAAAGAAGTTAATTAATATTTAATTAACATATTATGTGAGTTTTACGTCTCTCTGTATGCGCCTATGTCCATATTTAATATAATGAACTATTAATTATGCAGCCTTCTCAGTATTTATGTAGCCCACACCCAACAATAAGATGGATAAGTATTTTATTTCTATGTTCACATAACCAGCAATCTGCTTTTCCACAGCACTCTTTCAATTATTTAAAGATATGCATGGGGTAAACCAGTTAAGGATGATCTGGTTACAGATTAATATAAACCACATGCATGACCCTGTCTATGGAATAAGGGTCCTCAGTAAATGCCTATACACATGTATAGCATTATCTTTCTCCACAATCATAAGTGTGGTAGAAATAATATGACTTTTTTTATCCCATTCTAATTTTTTTCAAGTAGTGTTGAATGCCAGACATCCAACTAATAGCATTTTCCTCTTTGTTCAACCTATAACACATATAAAGTATCTGTGAAACATATTGCAATGAATCCAGAACTTCCAGTGCAGTTAAGGCACACAAAGGCCAGCTGTGGTCCTTGGCTCGATACAGCGTGGGAATCAAAGGGAAAAGTGCTTGGACAGAGATAAAAGGGTGACAAAACGCACTCCAGCTAAACTCCTTCTCCAACAATGACTGTTTGCTGGCACCCCCCCATTTATTTAGGGTGCTTTCCTTAC